>NC_134265.1:135418809-135729166 GCF_031893055.1 Leptodactylus fuscus
GGAATCGGATCGCGATCCAAACATTGGTCCCTTTACACAATGCAAACCGGTTAACAGATATCAACCCCCTCATAGTGACTTTACCCACATCGACCTCTTTATTAAATTAGTGACTGAAGATCTTAAGCATCTGGAATCGGGGTATAGAGGTAACCCTAATTTGAGTAGGGATGAGTTGGAAGCGTTGTTATCCCTAGAAAAAAGGCAGGATCTCGTCCTGAAGCCTGCAGATAAGGGAGGCAACATAGTGGCCCTAGATAGGACTCACTATTTGGAGGTCTGCTGGTCAATTCTTAGAAACAAAGAGTGTTATACCATCGTTCCAAGGGATACTCTAGGTAAATTTAAACTGGAATTAATGGGGATTCTGGAGGAGGCCTATGAATCCAAGCTAATTGATAAAAATGAAAAAGAATTTTTGACACCTCAACATCCCATTATGGCTTGTTTTTACACACTCCCCAAAGTGCATAAGGGGACTAGTCCTCTTAAAGGGCGTCCTATTGTGTCCCAGATTGGGAGCCTAACGCAGAATGCGAGTATTTATCTCGATCAAGTTTTGAGACCATATGTGTTGGGACTGTCATCTTACATAAGGGACACAATGGACGTCCTTAAAAAACTGGAGGGTATTGTAATGGAGGAGGACATGCATTTCGCTAGCTTGGACGTAGAGGCGTTATACTCCTCGATTCCCCATTCTCAAGGAATAAAGGCGGTCCAGTATTACCTCAGATCTAGAGGGGTCGGATTGCAACCACACAATAGTTTTGTAATAAGACTCCTTTCCTTCGTGTTGCAAAGAAATGTGTTTACCTTCGAGGGGCGGTCCTTCCACCAGCTGAGGGGTACAGCTATGGGGAGCCCTGTGGCCCCCACTTACGCTAACCTGTACCTCGGCTGGTGGGAGGAAACCGTGGTATTCTCGGAGGATAACCAGCTGTGGACAGCCAATATCGAGCTTTGGCTCAGATTTATTGACGATGTGCTGATCCTTTGGCGTGGTTCGAAGGAGGAGTTTGAGTTGTTTGTGGGAGAGTTAAACAGGAATGAACTAGGTTTAACCTTTACGTCAGAATTTGATAGGAATGGCCTAAGTTTCTTGGATCTGAAACTATCAAGGGCCGTTGATGGGAGGATTATAACAACTATCTTCCGTAAGGAAACAGCCACTAACAGCTTGTTGGAATGGAGCAGCTATCACCCGGTACCCCTTAAAAGAGGTATTCCCATTGGTCAGTTCCTCAGAGTAAGAAGGAACTGTTCGAATGAACATGAATTTGTTAAACAGTCTGAGGATTTGGCCGACAGGCTTCAAAGGAGAGGATACCCTGAGGACACTATCATACAGGCTTTTGATAGAGCAAGAAAAACTGACAGGAGGAATTTACTGACTCCAAAAGAGAAAAAACGGGAGGAGGAGGGAGTTATGAGATTGGTAGGCACATTTGACAATCATCATAAAGATGTCTTCAGCATACTTCATAAGCACTGGAGGATTCTTCAAGCGGACCCAGATTTGCAGGGGGTTATAGGATCTAGACCCCAGGTCACATATAGGAGAGGGAAAAGTCTTAAGGACCGCCTTGTTCACAGTTTTTTAACACCAGAAGTGAGCAATGAGACTTGGTTGGGGAGAAGTAAGGTGGCAGGCACATTTAGATGTGGCAGCTGTACTGCCTGTGATTTCATTGATACATCTAAAGACTTTGTAAATTTCTCCACGGGTAGGAACTTTGTGTGCCGTGACTTTGCAAACTGTTTGACAATGGGTGTCATTTATTTTTTGACTTGCCCATGCCCTATGGGATACGTAGGGAAAACAATTAGACAATTTAGAAGAAGGATTCGCGATCATGTGTGTGATGTTTTGAACGAACGTGATACATCTGTGGCACGCCATTTTGTACGTTATCATGGTGGTGATGTCACTAAACTTAGATTTAAAGCAATTGAGGTGGTCCGACCACCAAGTAGAGGTGGCGATTGGGACAATTTCGTTTTGCGAAAGGAAACAGAATGGATATACAGACTGGATACATTGTATCCTAAGGGTCTAAATGAACAGATGGATTTTACATGCTTTATTTCGCAAAAGTGAGGGGACCACTGGCTTTTATGATATATACTAAGTATATATTTATACTGCGTGTCCGCTATACCCCATCTCAAGATGTGTCTTTTTAGTGGGTGGCTCTAATCTGGACCTATAATATGAAGATGTTGCAAGTAAAATATCAATTTGTCCAGTGACACTTATATTTTGTGTCATGTAGTCTCTGGAGGTAGACATGTGAGTTTGGATACTTACCTGAACAAAGTATTCTTGACAAAGTAATGTTGTCTGACGAAGATTTTATTCCCTGAGGTTATCGGGACAATGGTTTCCTCAAAAGCAGTTCCTCACTGTAATAGGACACTCTGTTTCATAAGCATTATATGCTCCTCCAAATAGTGATTTAAAAGAAGGATATTTTGTCTAAATAGTCCCTTCCAGATAATATTAATCTTGTTCTGGGACTGTAAAGAGGATGTGCGAGATATTTAGGAAAGGACATGGCTTTGTTGAAGCACTTATCCCATGGGGTGTAAATAATACATGACGGGATTTCCTATTATTAGGGTTTGTAAAGCTACCTGTCAGTACGATCGTATGCAGCAGCAGCAGCGATTGAATGGTAGTGCTTCAGCATTGAGGCTATCGGCTTCCTGTGTAGCGGAGGTGGCCTTGGTTGTAGTGGAGGTAGCGGAGCTAAGAGTACGCGCATGCGCGAGTATCTGTATGGGCTTATGAGGTAATAGCGATCTATCGTGTATCCCAACATGCATGCGTGGAGGAGTGTCTGGAGCGGTGCCTTGATTGGAGGCGCGAGAGGAGCTGGGAGGGGCTTGGTCCTTAAATAGTGGAGGATTTTCAGTACACGGCACTGCCGGTATCAGAGCGGTCATACTGCGGTCACGCTGCTTATTTTGAAAAAGAGAATAGCCCCTGATGATTCTCTAAATGGAGTTGAAACGCGTAGGGCAGGAACAACTGAAAGACAGGGCTATCTAGCTTCATGTCTGTGCTAGCACCGCCATTAGGAGTATTGTGGACCCAAGGTAGAGGTTCATTTGGTATTGATTCCTGTTGGTGTGGCGTTAGGCCAGTATCCTCAGGATAAATGCCTTATTGAAACCCTCTGTCATTAACTCTTGAGGTCTTGCTATTGAGATTACTCCTGTGGAATGTGCTATGGCATGCAATTTTTTGGTTGAGGGAGGCAGGGCCAGCAACAGACAATTGTAGGCACAGATAGTGCACAGATTTCTGGCCAATCTTTTTCCTTCTTACCACTCATACCAATGGAAGGGGTGTGTAGATAGCATGCCATCTTTTGCTATTTATTAGTCAGTCTTTCATCTGAAAGTGTGACTATAATATTGACCACTCTTTGTTTATATACAAAAAAGGATACTTTTTATCTTTTTGTATTTATTAAAAGTTAAGTTTTATTATTTTATCAGAGTCCCCCAAGGTTTCACTCAGTGATATATGTTTATTTGGTGGACAACTTATCTACATTCGTCAGTGATTGTCTACAAGGTACTGCCATTAGTTTGATACTGATTTTCCTGCTGACAGACTCTGTTTAAAATTCATTCCACACCATAGCTATATATCATATTTGGCTCCTGCAAACATAATGTCAGAGTCTGTCATTTGTAGGGTACATTTTTGATATATGCCAGGTAATGGGGGGTCTATTAGGTCAGATAATGTGTCTAGACTTTACTACGCCATAGAAGTACACTGTCAGGTTCTATTTTTTGCTCAAATACTTTTGACTCTTTTTCTCTTTTTACACGTTTTCAGACAAAGGGATACCTTATGTGTTTCACAGTAATTTTCTACTTTTATATGTATTCTAGGGAAAGGGAGGTGATTTCTTTAAAATTAATTTATTTATGTGTATTGTGGGGAAGGTAGCTTAGTAGATGCAGGGATGCGGAACCAACCAATCAGAGACAGGGACACAAATCTTGCAAAAAACGGTTTATTTAAGAAAAACAGCAAAATAAATAAACCTTTATGTCAGGCACAAAAATGAGCAAAATAAAATACAGACTTAACTTAATAACGTCAAACAAAATCCTGCTCATCTGAGCACTAACTAAACAGAAAATACTAACTGTATGTGTGGCTTACTAACATGAATCAACCAAAAAAACACCGTACCATATCACAGGGTTCTCAGTGTCAGGACAGAGCCAGCCACTTCCTCTCCTCCCAGGACCTGCCCTGAAGTGCAGGCTCTGCAGCCTTTTATGGCCCAATAATGAGCCTATGACCCACACCTGGGGCTGAAACCTATTCCAGACCCGCAATGGAACACACATAGGTCAGGAATTTGGGGCTGATATAGCGGGACTCCAGCATTTTGCCTGTCACTTTCTCACAGTACATATGTATTACTTAGAGAACAATTGAAGCAGTCTTGTGTCTTGTCATCATGTTATGTTTATTAGAAGCATTGTAAGGCTATGTTCACATCTGAGTTTTGATTTCTGTACTTCTGTTTTGTTTGAGGAAAATGGACAAAAATGGACTGTGACAATATTTACCACGAACAGAGCCCAAGGGACCCCATTGACCATAACAAGGGTCCTTCAGATATCCGTTTTTGTTGTCCGTTTTTTTTTTTGTTGTTGTTGTTTTTTTCTTTTATTGCACTAAACAATACAAAACAAACAGTCAGGAATGCTGGCCCACATGTTATTACATAAACTACATAGTACAAGTCATTACAGTATTAAAGCAACACCGGTTATTCATGTACAAAGCAGATTTCCCTATTACCAAGATCTCAGCGGTCATACTGGCCTGTAGGATGTATCTGACTATAGCATTGGACTAGATGGAAGGGATATGAACTCCTGGCTATGGGGAACCAATGGTCGTCATAGGTTACCCTTCATTTGAGCTAAGAGATACCATTGTATAAACATGAAGGTCCCCATGAGATGAGTGATTTCATCCTGATCTAGACAGGAACTAATGAAAGCCCTCCACTTCCTGAACAATATGGATGCGGCAGAGGATTTACATCTTTCAAATTTTTCAAGATGGAGCAGGTGCTTCATCTGCTCTATTACCGTTTGCAAGGTGGGCACCAGGAGGCATAGCCAATGCTGCAAGAGACACAGGTATGACACCAGACATGGAACAGCAGAGGCAAGGCTCTATCCACCCCTGAATAAATGCACGGCCGCAAACTAGCGCGGCGCATACGAACCCCCCCTCCCATTGAAATCAATGGGAGCGTGTACGGCACGCAAAGGGTCCCGCGGCGTACACGTGCCACATCACGCGGCACGTTACACCGTGTGAACTCCCCCTAAGACTAACAATACTGTAGAAACAAGGCCACCCACAGGGCAGAGACCTGTGTCACAAATCACCATACAAATGGATCAGACAGAGAAAAGCAGCATCGACGCCCTAAAGGTATCTTAATCACATATGTGTGTAAATTTCCAAGTCCCTATGTAGCAGGGTAAAGGAAAAAGTAGGTACAGAAAAAACAGTGTCTCTAATGTAACAAGAAAAGAGTAAAACTCATGCACACAAGAACATGTCAGAAATCAGGTGAAGGAAAAATGCTGCACAGTCATTCAAGTGTTAAATACAAGGAACATTCATCACTTCAAGTCTGTCCACACTATGTCTCTAGGTCTAACAAAAAGCGTTTCTTACCCATAATATTGGTGATTCTAAGTGAAAACACAGGATCCCGCCATGCAGGTGTAGCCCACCCAACGTACGTTTCGGCATTTCAGCCTTCTTCCGGGGGTGTATGATAATGTCCCAGATGTCATGTGGTCTGGGATATTACCATATAGGCCCAAAGCCTGTGCTAGCAGTACCATACAGGCCCAAAACCTGATTTAGCAGTAACACCCTGTTACCATACAGGCCCAAAGCCTGTACTAGGGGGCTTAGTACTATTGCAGCAGTTCTATTGCAGGCTACACAGAGTAGTCTGCAATAGAATCTATTGCATTCACAAGGCTCCTGGCTGTCATGACAATGGGATACCTACCCTGAAGCTTGCTCTGGGTGCCGGCGATCCCCAGGAAAATGGCGGCGCCCACACACTGTCGGTAAAATGGCGCCTCGGTCACCTTTTAATGATAAAACAGTAGACACCCAGCAGCTATGGCAGCCACCATCTTTAGACACCCAGCATCCGCCGTACTAGGAAAAGGTTAAAGTGTCTGTTTTAGTGAAGGTCCACCAGGAATTTGAGAAAAGGATATTCTTAACCCTTGAAAATGGTAGAATTGTAGATAAACTACTTCCTGATGATTCTCCACTTCAGTCTAACGCTCATGTTGGCTATCTTAGCTTTGCTTTGTGTCCTCTTACTGGTCTGAGTGGAACACTATAAAACATTGAATTATGCTATGTCAACCGATCGTTTTATTTCAGACCTCTGCTTGGTTCCATCATCTGCATTTTGCTTATATTGCTTAGGGTGTCAGCTAGCTGACATAGAGTTCACCCCAGGGCTGTCAATGGGCGTATACTCTTGTTTATTGCCTTATACTTGCATGACTGTACTTGCTTGTTTATTTCCTATCCTTGTATTAAATCACTTACATCCGTGATGAGTGGCATGCTTAATTCCCATTCTGCATAGATATCCAAGGTGTCACTGCAAGTGGTGAGCAATACACTTTCTGGGACAAAGTAATTACCATATCAGTTGGATTATGTGACCAGAATAAGGCTAGGTTCACATCTGCGCCTGCACACCGCCTGGGGATTCTGTTTCCCAATCCGCTTTAAAAGCGCAGAGAGAAAAGTCCTGCAAGTGTAACAATCTTAGTTGCAGGGAGTGCAGTTTTGAACTGTTTATTTGCATGTACTGCTTTCCACCAATTTTGCATCTAACACTATTCCTGTATAAATGTGCTTGCCTTCAGATATTCTGCTATACCAGCCTGATGAAGGGACCATTTTAGTAGTCCTGAAAGCTCGCAATATGTCATCATTTTTAGTTAGCCATTAATAAAGGTATCAACTACTGAAGACTCCTCAAAGAAATTTTTTTTATATATATTTCGAAGAGAAAGTAATTCTCTTCTATCACAATTGTTAACAGATCAGCACATAGATCAATGACCTCCTGTTCTGTGTTTGAATCAATAAGTGTGTTTCTGACTGTCTCTATGCCCTTCTCATGGTGGATGAATGTGTATAAGCTAACATCAAAAGTGACCAGGATGGATTCTGTAGGGATAGATAGATTTTTCACTAGTGGAGTCAGAATCCTCTCTACAAAGAGTGACAAAGGGGATAAGATGGAGTCAGTAGATGTGACAATTGGACATCCAGGAGGTTTGTTAAACCTTTTGTGTATTTTTGGTAAAGTCTAGAAAACTGGTGTGATTAGATGTTGATTTGTCAAGTAATTATCTGTGTCATTGTCTATGGTACCCTGCTGTAAATGTGACTGTAGGGTGGTTTGGATCCTATGTGAGATAGAGAATATAGGATTATGAGACACAATCTCATAGACATCACGGTCTTGCAATTGACTATATAACTCAGGGATGTAATCAATCAATCCTTGACAGCCGATTATATGACCAGGGAAGTGTCCTGTGTCATCGACAGCCATGCTTGCTGGTCAAGGTTCCCTGCGGAATTTGGCCACATCTTTACGTATTAGGGAGATGACTGTCTCAATGGGTGGAGAATTTCTAGGGGGCATAAAATGACTCCTATTTTTGAGACCCTGTCTTTTAGCTATAATACAAGTTATGTGGTCTGTTGACTCCAAAATAGCATCTTCCAGGAGTTTGTCAGCATAGGAAGCCTTGAGTCTCAGCAATTTATAGAATCTGTGAAGATCAAGGTCCAATTGGAATAAATTAAACTTATACAATGGGCAAAAGGAAAGTCACCTTTGCAATAGATTAAGCTGAGTTGGGCTCAGACTGTTAGATGAAATATTCACAAATAAAGATGTATCAGGTAAAGATGTCCCTGGGAGTGCGTTGACATGGCTGTGCTTACTCCTTGACTGAAGTTTGTGCTTAACTCTGTCTTCTTGTGCCTCAATGTAATAGTTGCCTTAAAAAACAAGCAGTTGTTGGATGTTCTCTGCAAAAAGATCGATTGCTTGTTGTACTTGAGTTGGGTGAAAGGGGTCTGTGGTAAGGATTTTGTCTTGAGGTATAGTAGCCCTCCTGCCATTTGTAGACACAATTTGTGGTATTGTCTGCCAAATCGCTTTTCTTTTCTTATGATTAGTAAGGGTGTCTCATTGGTTGTAAACTACACAGTAAGGGGGCGTTCACACTACCGTCCGTTCCCAAAGATGTCCGACTTTTCAAGCGGACAGCAAAACCCGACATGTAGGTTTTTGCTGTCCGCTTGAAAAGTCGGACATCTTTGGGAATGGACAGTTAAGGACACCCACGGACAGTAAAAGAACGCACCCGATGCCCATTTAAATGAATGCAAAATGTCACGGACACAGCTAGTGTCCGCTGCTAATGTCCGCACAAGATTTTGAATGAACATTAGCAGCGGACACTAGCTGTCGGACACCAACGGTAGTGTGTTATGTCAGTCCAGGTAGCTGCAACGGGGCTAAGGAATAGCAGTAGGAAATCTCGCCCTGCACTACTCCCACTAGCTATCCCGGTCCCTGCCTCACGGGTGTGGGTCGGCTGTACTCAGGCTAAGCCTGACCCCGACGGCTCCTCTCTCACTGATACCGTAGGCCTAGATGGAAGTGGGAGAAGGAATGCCCTATAAGATCTCTAGGGACTGGAGACTAAAGGGGGTCACCCCTAACGAACAAGTGAAGCTGCTACTGACAGGGACTGACAAGGGTGTGCGCTGACTTACAACACAAGCAGCACACAGGAAAAATGTGGGAAAGGATTTCCCCAAACCAATATGGGAAGGAACCTTACACTAGGAAACAAACACAGGGAAACTGAGTAGAAATCAAAGAATAAGGCAATTCACTCACACAGTCAATTATACACAGAGGGAGGATTGGTGAACACAGAAGGGAAAACACACCAACTAGTTCACCCAAACCTCCCAAAAACCAACCACGGAACTTCCTCTATCCCAGATCACCACCTACTCCTCCTGCTAAGGCCTAGCTCTGTAAAAGAGACACTCAGCACAGAACCATGGGAGGCATGGGTTTAAATACAGATTAGAGACCACTCCTCCCAGGTGCAAATGGGAGGACAGACTAATCAACCAGGAAATAAAGCTGCCTACCAGCAGTGCGCGCGTGCAAGTCAGAAGGTGTGCACCAATACCCACGACAGGACAACCCTGCAGCACCAGGATGCCACCCCAGACACCGCGCAGCCAAAAACTCCCCAGGTAAGAAAAACAGAAAGCAATGAACCTAAATACTCCTAACAGGATCCTCCCCTCAAGGAGAAGACTCCAGATTCTCTAGGAGCATCCTTCTTTGGGAACTCCTTGTGGAATTTCTCCACAAGACTGGGGGCTGACATATCCGACTCCAGAACCCAAGAATTATCCTCAGGACCGTATCCGTTCCATGCCACCAGATACCATAGCTTCCCCCGAACATATTTGCTATCCAGAACTCGGGATATCTCATACTCCCCGGACTCAGAAACTGGTGGAACCTTAACTGGAGACGTTCCCTTCTTGGCCTTCTTTAACAAGGAGACATGGAACACCCGGTTTATCTTCCGCCTTTTAGGTAGTTGCAGCTGCGCCGCCACTTCATTTACCATCTTGATGATCTTAAAAGGACCCACAAACCTGGGATCCAGCTTCTTGCTAGGAACCTTCAACCTGATATTCTTGGTGGACAACCAAACCATCTCACCAGGGAAGAACTGCAATTCTCCTCTCTTCCTATCCGCCTGGACCTTAGCCTGGTGCGACGCCCGCACCAGATTCTCTCGGATACGGGACCATACCCCTTGCAGCTTTTTAGAAAATAGCTCCTCCTCCGGAACTGGGGAAGAAATGGAAGAAAATACTCCGAAAACAGGATGTCTACCACCGGAGCAAAAAAAAAGGTGTGGTACCTGTGGCGTTGGAATCATGGTTGTTTAGGGAAAATTCTGCCAGGGGGAGAAAGTCAGCCCAATTATTCTGGTTCTCTCAAACAAAACCCCTCAAAAACTGTTCCACATCCTGATTCTTCCTCTCTGTTTGTCCGTTAGACTCCGGGTGAAACCCGGAGGAAAACGACAGTGTAACTCCCAACCTGCTGCAAAAAGCCCGCCAGAATTTAGCCACAAATTGCGGACCCCTGTCCAAAACGATCTCCTCAGGAAGACCATGCAACCTTACAATTTCTTTAATAAACACCTCTGATAGTGTCTTGGCACATGGCAGCCTGGAAAACGGGATCAAATGGCACATTTTCGTGAAGCGGTCAACGACTACCCAAATGACCGTGAAACCCTTAGACACCGGAAGGCCCGTGATGAAATCCATAGACAGATGAGTCCAAGGTGCCTTAGGAGGTTCCAATGGATGTAGAAGACCGTGGGGACGGGTATGCGACGCCTTGGCTCTTGCACAGACCGAACAATTTTGAACAAACTGCAAGACATCCTTACTCCACCCTGGCCACCAAAAATTCCTAGACACCAATCTCATGGTCTCTGAAACCCCCGGGTGACCAGCAAGAACCGACTCGTGACACTCCCTCAGGAGACTTTGTCGGAGAGTAGTTGGGACAAACAGCTTGTTTCTAGGTATCTTGGAAGGTGCAGCGTGTTGTGCTTCGATCAAGGACTTCTCCAATTTCGCGCCCAATACTGCTACCACCACTCCATCCCCAAGAATAGTGGCAGGTGCCTCTCGTTCCTCCTCGGTCGACATATACCGGGATAAAGCATCAGCCTTAACATTCTTCGAACCCGGCACATAAGTCACGGTAAAGTGGAACCGCGCAAAAAATAGAGCCCATCTGGCCTGCCGTGCATTTAATCTCTTCGCCGATCCAAGATAAACCAAATTCTTGTGATCAGTAAATACCTGGACTGGCCTTCTGGCCCCCTCCAGGAAATGAAGCCAATGTTCGAACGCTAGTTTTATTGCCAGTAGTTCCCTATCTCCGATGTCATAATTCCGTTCAGAGGCAGAGAATTTCTTAGAAAAGAAGGCACAGGAATGCGTACCCTCCTCGAACTCCTGAGAAAGTACTGCTCCCACCCCCACCGAGGAGGCATCCACCTCCACTCGGAAGGCCAACCTCTCATCCGGCTGTCTCAAAATGGGAGCGGACGAGAATCGCTTCTTCAATTCTTCAAACGCGGCTAGCGCCTCTGGCGACCACTTAGCACAGTCAGCCCCCTTCTTAGTCAAGTCCGAGATAGGTTTCACAACCTCAGAAAATCCCTTAATAAACTGGCGATAATAGTTGGAGAATCCCAAGAACCGTTGGACCGCCTTTAGGTTCTCAGGTCGCGGCCACTCCAAGACTGCCCTGACCTTCTCAGGGTCCATCTCGAATCCCTTTTCTGATAGGATATAGCCAAGGAAACATAATTTATTGACCGCGAACACACATTTCTCCAGCTTAGCACTTAATTGGTTAACCCTCAGGAGATCTAAAACCTCTCTCACTCTCTCCCAATGAGTCTCCAAATCCGGGGTGTAAATGAGTATATCGTCCAGATAGACCACAACCCCCCTCCCTATGACGGCACTTAGTACATCATTAATAAAATTCTGAAAAAACACGGGTGCATTGGTTAGACCGAAAGGCATCACAAGACTCTCAAAGTGTCCTAGGGGTGTGTTAAACGCTGTTTTCCACTCATCCCCCTTCTTGATTCTCAGCAAGTTATACGCCCCACGTAAATCTATTTTACTAAACCAGCGAGCTCCCGTAACCTGGCTGAATAGATCCGAGATCAACAGGATGGGATAGGGATTCCGCACCGTGATTTTGTTAATCTCCCTAAAATCCAAACAAGGGCGCAACCCTCCATCTTTCTTCTTTACAAAGAAAACCCCCACTGCTACTGGGGACTTAGATGGGCGAATATGCCCCACCTCTAGACTCCCCTCAATATACTCCTTGAGCGCCTCCCTCTCCGGAATAGTGAGATTGTACAACCGTGTCTTGGGTAGCACTGCATTAGGTATAAATTTAATCGAGCAATCATAGGTGCGATGTGGTAGTAATGTCTTGGCTGCCCTTTCCTTAAAGACCTCCCTGAACTCACATATTTCTTGAGGCAAATTGTCTATAGACAAAGACATAACGGATATGGGCAGACATCGACCATTACACCCCTGCCCCCAAGAAACTACTGACTCGGTCTCCCAGTTGATAATAGGGTTATGCTGCTTCAGCCAGGGCCACCCCAACACTACTTGTGCTGGTAATTTAGACAACAAGAACAAGTCAATCTCTTCCCTGTGGCCACCCACAATAAACTCCAGACCCTCCACCTGTTTGGAGATGACAGCTTGCTGTAGAGGGGTCTTATCAATAGCCCACACCGGTATCTGAGACTTCAAGACCAAAGGACTCACCCTTAATTGCTCACAAAACTCTGAGTCAATAAGGTTGACTGCCGAACCACAATCAACCAAAATTCGGCACTTCTGCCCATTTACCCATCCATCAAGGGTCAACCCGGCAGTCTGAGTACAGGAAATATTCACACCTCCCTCTTTAGTAGGTTTTCTCCCTTTACCCTCAATAGACGTGGGGTTATTACTCTCCTTGGCGAACCATTCTCTGCAGGGGCATACCCTTGCTACATGTCCCATCCCTCCACACACAAAACAGCGTACTGTGCGGGACCTTTCACTCTTGGGTCTAGCACTTCGCACAGTGGCCCCAATCTGCATGGGTTGGTCCCCCGGGTCCTCTCTAAAAACAGAGAATTGAGGAGGGTTAGCCCCCCCCCCGGACTCTTGTCTCCCCGCTCCCGGAGGCGCCATCCAACTCTAATTGCCAGCTGCATGGCCTCATCTAGATCTCCCGGAACAGGGTGAGAAACTAGATGGTCTTTAACCTGGTCCGAGAGCCCTGTCTCAAACTGACTAAGTAGAGCGGGGTCATTCCAGTGTACTTCTGCTGCCCACCTACGAAACTCTGTGCAATATTTCTCTATAGCGTGATCCCCTTGCACCAAACGTCGTAGGTTATACTCAGCCGTGCGTACCCTGTCTGGGTCGTCATACAGTAACCCCATTATGGAGAAAAACGCCTCTACAGTTAGTAAGCAAGCTGAGTCGGCTGGTAACGAATGTGCCCAGATGAGGGGATCATCTCTCAATAAAGTAATAATAATCCCAACTCTCTGTACCTCCGAACCGGAGGAAAACGGCCGTAGCCGGAAATACAACAGACAGTCCTTTGAAATCGGAAAAAATCTGACCTCTTACCTCGGAAGGGTTCAGGTAAGCTGACTTTTGGCTCCAGAGGCCGACCCACAGGGGCGCTACTCACCTGCCTCTGTATGCCCTCCACCTGAGAGGCTGTGTGTTGAGCCAACTGCTGTAACTGAGATACGCCAGAAGCTTGGATGGCATCCACTCGTAGCTTGATCCCCTCCATCTCAGTGGAAATCTGCTGCACCGCCTGGTACAACTGTTTCAGGTCCGTCATAATGCAAACGAACATTTTTTTATTTTTTTTTTTACGGCTGAGTGTACTGTTATGTCAGTCCAGGTAGCTGCAACGGGGCTAAGGAATAGCAGTAGGAAATCTCGCCCTGCACTACTCCCACTAGCTATCCCGGTCCCTGCCTCACGGGTGTGGGTTGGCTGTACTCAGGCTAAGCCTGACCCCGACAGCTCCTCTCTCACTGATACCGTAGGCCTAGAGGGAAGTGGGAGAAGGAATGCCCTATAAGATCTCTAGGGACTGGAGACTAAAGGCGGTCACCCCTAACGAACAAGTGAAGCTGCTACTGACAGGGACTGACAAGGGTGTGCACTGACTAACAACACAAGCAGCACACAGGAAAAATGTGGGAAAGGATTTCCCCAAACCAATATGGGAAGGAACCATACACTAGGAAACAAACACAGGGAAACTGAGTAGAAATCAAAGGATAAGGCAATTCACTCACACAGTCAATTATACACAGAGGGAGGATTGGTGAACACAGAAGGGAAAACACACCAACTAGTTCACCTAAACCTCCCAAAAACCAACCACGGAACTTCCTCTATCCCAGATCACCACCTACTCCTCCTGCTAAGGCCTAGCACTGTAAAAGAGACACTCAGCACAGAACCATAGGAGGCATGGGTTTAAATACAGAGTAGAGACCACTCCTCCCAGGTGCAAATGGGAGGACAGACTAATCAACCAGGAAATAAAGCTGCCTACCAGCAGTGCGCGCGTGCAAGTCAGAAGGTGTGCACCAATACCCATGACAGGACAACCCCGCAGCGCCAGGATGCCACCCCAGACACCGCGCAGCCAAAAACTCCCCAGGTAAGAAAAACAGAAAGCAATGAATCTAAATACTCCTAACATAGTGTGAACGCTCCCTAACCCTGTGTCATACTTCACCTCAGGGGCGGATCCAGGGCCGGGCGAGCCGGGTGGCCCAGACCTAACAAAATGGTCCCGGTCGGCATGTCCCGATTACAACTCATCATGAGCTGAAAACATAGACGTTTAAAGCAGGAGCTGTCACAGCTCAGCTCCTGCTTTAACGCTGAGCTCCGGCATTTGTAGCTGCGATGTGATGACGTCACATTGCGCCTACAATATGTGTATGAGGGAGAGAGAGGAGAGAGCTGCGGGGGAACGAGGAAAGGTGAGCGTGTGTGAGAACAGCATTACACTGGGGCAGATGGAGGGGAGAGAACAGTATGACTCTAGGGCAGATGAACGGAGGGAGAACGGCATGACACTGGGGCAAATGAAGGGGGGGGAACGGCGTGACACTGGAGCAAATGAAGAGGGAGAGAACAGCATGACACTGGGGCAGATGAAGGGGGAGAGAACGGCATGACACTGGGGCAGATGAAGGGGGGAGAATGGCATGATACTGGGGCAGATGAAGGGGGGGATGGCATGACACTGAGGCAGATGAAGGGGGGGAGAATGGCATGACACTGGGGCAAATTAAGGGGGGGGAACGGCATGACACTGAGGCAGATGAAGGGGGGAGAATGGCATGATACTGGGGCAGATGAAGGGGGGGATGGCATGACACTGGGGCAGATGAAGGGGGGAGAATGGCATGACACTGGGGCAGATGAAGGGGGGAGAACGGCACGACACTGGGGCAGAGATGGGGGGGACATGAAACTGTGGGCAGATAAAGGGGGAGAATGGTATGACACTGGGGACAGAGATAGAGGGGGGGACATGAATCTGGGGGCAGATGAAGGGTGTATATGAAAATGGGGGAGAGATGTAGGGGGGACATATAATGTACGGGTGACTGTAGGAGGATTATACTGTGTGGAATCACATGAAAAATGAATGAGAATGGGCGGAGTCAACATAAAAGTGGGTGGGGCCTAATTTGCTGCGGCGCGCTGCACGCGCCGCACGTTTTATTCCCTCTTTCTGGTCTTCAACAGTTGGGAAGTACAGATTAGAAGTGTGAGACCCCCAGTAAGTAGGGCCCCACCAAAGTCAATTGCCCAGGGCCCCCCAAACCCTGGATCCGCCACTGCTTCACCTACTAAACATATGATATAAATTAGTAGGGAACAAATAAAAGGATCATAGAAGATCCATTAAATGGATCAGTTCAAAAATAATAAAATATTTTGATGACCTATTTCATTGTATTCTAAAGCCGTTCCCTTATACTGTGACCTATATCTTATGATGGTTTGGAATGTTGCCCAGCAGGATTCTCCATTGACTACATGCAGTGATGTACTTAAGTCAATGCATAAGCAAAACAGGGATACAGGTGAATAAAATGCAAGTTACACCTAACAATTTCTAACAAAGTTATACTGTATATATTATTAGTGGGCAAGAATTGCATTTGAGAAAAGATTTGGTATAAGATTTGTTGAAATTGAGAAAAGGACTTGACATGAGAAATGTTTTTGAGCTGGAGATAGTAAAGACTTGGATAAGGGGCATAGAGAGCAAAGAAAAAGTGAAAAATATCCTAAGGGTGCCTTCACACGATGTAACGTGCAGCGTGATCTGGCACGTATACGGCGTGTGAGAGTTTGTGCGCCGTATACGCGCCAATTGATTTCAATGGGAGTTAGGATCGTATACACCGCGTTATTTTGCGGCCGTGATTTTGCATCTGCAAAATCACGGCCGTAAAATAACGCGGCGTATATGATCCTAACTTTCATTGAAATCAATGGGAACTTTTATGGCGCGCAAACTCTCACACACCATATACGTGCCAGATCACGCTGCACGTTACATCGTGTGAAGGCACCCTTAGGCAGCAAACTTATGAGACTGAGAAAAGTGTGAACCCAAAAACCATGATAAATAGTTCTTGTAAGAGAAAGTTGAATAGGATGGGGAATGATGATGCTTCTCCCCTACCCCCATTTGTGGCTGTGTGTTTAAAACACTTACATTTAACTTTATTAAAGGGGTTGTCCGGGATAAATATAAGTCCCTACACTAATCTAAACACCCTCCCCCCACCTACTTTCTAAATAACATAATTAATCAAAAATACATATTTACCCACATTCTGATTTTTCAGTGACATTTTCTGATTATTCGGTGACAATCCGTTTCCCTATTTCTGGAAACAGATCATCACTACTACACCCCCCTATCCACTCCACCATACATACCTTCCAGGGTTCTTCTTGCAGAACAGATGCTCCTTCTTTTCTGACTGCCACTGCGGAGAAGAGCGCGCGCAGAAGGAGGAGTTGTCCCACAGGAAGAAGCCTGGAAGGAAGAGATGTAAGTATATAATGGGATCAAGGATTAAACTGAGTAGGTGGGGAAGTAGGTAGGGAACTACATACAAAAAAACCCGCTTCTGCGCTCAACTAGAGATTATGGGAATGGTATCTACAGATGTTGTTCCCATAATCTTCACTTGAGCACAGAGGTATTTTTGTACATACAGCATATAATTGGGTTAGAGGAGAATTTGGTAGTGGTAGACTCTCCTAATAACAGACAATAATAATCTCCTTCTGGCAATAGACATTTTGACCCCGTGTACTGGTTACATTCCACTGTACTGGTTACATTGCACTGTACTAGAATACAGATACTAACAGCAGTGATTGTAAAAAAGCTTTGTAAATGGCACCTGTGACTTCTATGACATTTACTCTACAATGCTTACTGACGCTACAGTACTGGTCCATGCACAAACACTTATGCAAACAGATTGCTTTCTACTTCTTCTATTCTAGTTTTTTTTATATACAAGTATTTATTCTTTTCCACAATATAACATTGATTGTTTTTATTTTTTTCACTGTCCCCGACTGATTTAAAAGTTAAAGGGGTCGTCTATTTTTGCCTGGACAACCCCCTTTAAAGGGTTAACAAAGTTCCCAAATTGTTGTTTTGAATCATTTGAGGGGTGAAGTTCGAAAAATTTGGTGATGGGGGGGGGGTTGTTTCCTACTACATAGGCCTTTAATATCCCAATCAGAACTGAAGTGGTCGCTAACAAATGGATTTGGGAAATTTTCTTGTAAATCTGGAAAGTCAGTGTTACACTTGTAAGCCTTCTAATGTCCAAAATAAATTAAAGGACGATTAAAAGATGATGCTGATGTAAAGCAGAGATATGGTAGATAATATTTTTCAGGCTGAGGCCTCAGGTTGTGGAAAACCAGATTTTTTGGTTGCAGATTTTGCTGCAGTTTTTGAGCCAAAGCCAAGAATGGTTAAAAATGGAAAGGGAAATAGGAAACTCTTAGGCCGGGTTCACATGGGGTTTTTTGGTCCGGAACCTGAGGCGGAGGCCATCTCAGGTTCCAGACCAAAAAAATGGGTAGCCGTGACTCACTCTGCTCCGGATTAGGCCTAGTCGGGAGGAGGAAGTGTCTTCAGGCCGAATTGCGAGGCAAAACGGTCTGAAGAATGAGTATCTTGCTCCCAGAAAAAAAGAACTGATCGGTTCCTATTGATTTCAATGGGATCTGTCTTTTTAGTCAGGTTTTTTTTTTTTTTATGTAGATTGTGAGCCCCACAATGCACATTTTTTTCCCTATCAGTATGTCTTTTTTTTGGAATATGGGATGGAAATCCATGCACGCACAGGGAGAACATACAAACTCCTCGCAGATGGGTTTTTGCCCTAGGTGGGATTTGAACACCAGGACCAAGTGCTGCAAGGCTGCAGTGCTAACCACCGAGCCACCATGTGGCCCCATTTTGGTCAGGATTTTGAGGCGGATACGTGCGTATCACATTGAAAGCAATAGGGAAAAAAGCAGCCCATTCATTTCTATGGGGAGCGCACGTATGCCGGCTCCCATAGAAAACAATGGGATCTGTTTTAACGCCGCTGATTCGGAATGAGTTACATGTTCAGAATCAGCGCTCGTATACTCCGTGTGAAGGGGCCCTTACACTTCTACCTTTTGCTTAATAAACTCCTGGCTTTGGCTCAAATAACTGCAACAAAATCTGCAACAAAAAAAAGTTGCATTTCCGCAACGTGGGACCTTAGCCTTAATGTATTTGCAGGATATGACTGTCTGTCTGAAAAGCAGAATTACACAATTTTCCAAATTCCCATGAAATTTCCTATTGTTTTGATAAATACAAAAATATTGATCAATGTTTACCACTACAATAAAATGCAATGTATCACAAAAAACAATCTCAAAATCACTTGCATAAGTTAAACCGTCTCAAACTTATTGCCATATAAAGTGACATATGTCAGTTTTGAAAAATTAGGCCGTGTCCTCAAGATATTTTTAGGCTTTGCCTCCAAGAAATTAATTTGAAAGCGTTTTCCTTCTCCATTATGGTAATATTTATGTTGGTGACTCATAGTGCTGTATTGTCATGGGCAGGCATAGAAACTGTGATGTGGGCATGGTATTGTTTTTTATTTCTTTTTTGTTTCTTTTGATTTATTAAATTACTTTATATATTGTGCCCCCATAAGGTCAGAAGAGACCTTTGGGGGCATTTTAACATCACTGTTTTAGGGATTTTTGCTGATTTTCCCTGATACATTAGCCCCAGTTACAGGAGGAATGCATTCATGTTATGGACTGTGCAGAGCTGGGCTGGGTCTCCTAGGACAAAACAGCTCCTGTAGTTCCTTGTCCCTGGAGGATCACATGACCGCCGGGATGCAAGGAGAGCCACTTTGATGTATATACAGTACATGGCGGCCATATATTTGTATACAACGGTTCATTGAATACTGTGTATACAGTGAATGGGAAGGCAGTGATGGTATAAAACCATTCCCGACTTCTCTCAGGGATGTCTGGCTGTCCTAAAAGCTGGCACCCTTCTCTGGTATGTCCTTGCAGAGATAGATACCGACTGTTCAGACATATTAATGCACTTTGTTATGCCTTGTACATACTTTACTACATTGCAATCTGAGAAATTGGGACGTTTAAGCCCCGCTACTAAACTAGTCCTAAAATAGCCTGGAATGCTGTGGTCTGTGTAAATCCCTTTTGGGCAGTGCTTCAGTAAACCCCACAATTTTTTGGGCTGGGTCTTACGTGAATTGCTGGGTGGGTTCATTTGGGAGGGCAATGCATGAGAGGGTAATGCATGACTTCTGTCTTTGGTGTCCTTTGAGTCCTACATCACATTTATGGGTTCTGCACAGTTTTGCTTCTTGAATGTTATCGCAATTTAATATGAAGCGAGACAAGTGAGGAACTATATTTGCAGTCATCTAAGCTAATCTTAACTACATTGTTTTATTGGTACTTTTAGCTGTAATATTCCAGCAAAGAATACAGAAGTGAAGGACAGGGTGGGGTTCTGGAAAAGCACAAGTGGCAGAAATGGCCTGCTGAGCAATCATTACCATGTTAAGAAATGTGAAAATTATTACTCAACTGACTAAAATGTCTATTGGCTGTAGGTTATGGGACAATGCCAGATTTTATCTTCTGAACTCTGGACCTCAATGTTGATAACAATCTGTTTGTGAGTTTTGTTATTCTGCTTTCCCAACTAGTAGGAAAGCTCAGCTTCAACCTGTCTGCTGTTTATAGCACTCTTGTTTTCTAGTTTCACTAGCTTCATCCTCATAAAGTATTATACCTAAGCAGTGCTCCGTCACACCTCCTGTAGGAGCATGGGAACAATGCAATTGTTTGTACATTGCAAAATTGTAGCAGGTTTTATGTGCAGCATTAAAAATGACACCATGCAATTATTGTCCGAACATCTAGAACCCAACACGTCTGACCGAAACCATGAAAATCTAAACTTTAGGCTTTTATGTTAAAAAGTGGAAAATATTATTTAACCAATTAAAGCAGA
Organism: Leptodactylus fuscus; assembly: GCF_031893055.1. Taxonomy (NCBI): domain Eukaryota; kingdom Metazoa; phylum Chordata; class Amphibia; order Anura; family Leptodactylidae; genus Leptodactylus; species Leptodactylus fuscus. The sequence continues at coordinate 135,439,251 of NC_134265.1, forward strand.
GTTCAGTCTCTTTTTTCTAACCCCAAATGTGAGAATGAGCGCTATCGGAGATCCTTCCTCCCAACCGCAGTCCGGCTGTATAATCAACATCAGGCTAAGCGGAGATAACTCCGCACAGAGAACTAAATGATTCTGAGTCTTTCTTTTCTTCTTAGTTGCTATGACTCCTAGTATTTTTTCTATCTGCTATAGCTTGTATGTGTTCTTTCTTGTAATATATTACTGTATTATCATGCTGCTGTAACACATTGAATTTCCCCATGGTGGGACTATTAAAGGATTATCCTATTATGCTCTGAGATTTTCTTCTGTACCAACATCAATGCTTGTTGCCATTCTCCCAGGCATGTATAGATACACAATACCTCATTAAAGTTGCTTTCTGGTGGTCCCCTGGTTTTCACCCTTTAACCTCTATACAGAGATCTGTTCTTCACTACAAGAAATCACCTCTAGGAGTAGTCTCTGCACAGTGACAGCTGACTGAGGCAGGTCTAGAGACACTACTGCATGGTACAAAGGAGACGGGAAAGAGACATGGTCAGAGCACAGGATAAGGTCACATTTGGCAGAGTACATTCAGCAGAATGGTCAGAGAGGAGGTACAGGATCATATACAAGAAACAAATGCAATGTCAGAAAACAAGTAAAAAGGCAGGGTACAAAGGAACATCTTTGCAGCACAGTAGCTAGGAACCTTTTGCTCAGGCACCTTCCAGTAGGGGAAGGTGTCTTAAATAGTCCACATAATGCAGACTGTGAAACTACTGCAAGACTGCAAGGTTTACAACTTTTTAAAGAGCTGCCAGATGGCATCACACAGTCTACACAGTCATAGTAATATGGAAAACCTAATATATTATATTGCAAAAAATTCTGAGCAGTTCAAAAATGTGGGTTTTCCCAGACAGAAACACCCAAAAATTACCTGGGCCTGTGCAGCAGAGATGGCAGTATGTTTAAAAAATAAACTTTTATTGTTGCTGCCACTTTAGTAGTGGTAGCCATGACAATGTCAAGGATGTGGTGTAGATAAAATCTGCGTGGCTATGCCAGCTTCCACATTAACCCATTACAAAGTGATATATATATATATATATATATATATATATATATATATATATATGTATATATATATAGATATATATATAGATATATATATGATATAATTAATATATATAAATGGAATAATGTGGCAAATGGCATAGACACTCTGCTTTTGTCCTCACTGTTGTTGTTTCCCAGATGTATCACAGTTATGCCATGACCGCAGTGTGATTGTATCCTAAGTGTGTGGGTGCTAGTTAGTGTAAACTCTACTATCACACACATTTATAGTTATAGTTGCAGGTTATAATTATGACACTTTATGACAATTATCTCTTACTTGATCATAATTTCATAGGTTCCCAGCAAGCAATGCCCTGTACACATGGCCATTGTGGCTTCCATTTACAATGGAAGCTGCAAAGGTTTGCCAGATCTTTGCCAGTCATATGTGTTATAATAGGTTCTGTCAGATTCCATCATGGTTTTCATCATTTTGATAGGAAAAATGGTGTTGCAGTTGCATGCGGCACTTTTCTTTCCATGGAATTTGAGACTGGTAGTGGAGATTCTGAACATGGACCTTGGCAACTTCTTCATTACTATTTTTGATCCCGCTGCACAGCTTTGCCCCTAGTGGTGGGTGCAGGAAATCTCAGAATTTATGGTTGAAGTTAAAGGAAAGAATGATAATAGCAACCAAAGAGTCATCCACATTAATCTAAAGGTTTATCAGAGATCACTTTTGCTTTAGTTTTATTTGGTTGCTAATAGTTTTAACTTGATAACTTAATACTATATAATGCAAAGTGTAAAACTGAGTATCTGAGGCAAATACAGAATATTATGGCCGTCTAAAGCCCAGGAGCAATGAGTAGTCTAAATACTGATAAAAATGGTGGTAATGACAAGTGAGTTCCTAGACCTCTATTTCACTTACATGCAGTTTATTTGTTCAGTTCTGAAAAAATATTCTGTGAGAAACGTAAAGCGTGCACATAGTCCAGTCCAGTTGTCACAATGGTGTAATACTCTGTATAGTTGTCCTGGCTTCTCACCATGAATGCAAATGTTATACATGGAACTGAAGGTCTTATCATGTTTTATATAACAGCTGTCTTTCTGCACAGTTTGTTCTACGGGAGGTGTTAACCTTTAATGCTGCGGTCCATGTAAAAAGGGTGATGCCGTTGCTTGCCAACTGGATTGGGAGGATACAAATATCTACCAATAATAGGAGCACAAATGAGTATATTTTAAACAAAACTGTGTATATAAACTAGTTTTATCTATAAATCCAATAATTTCTGGAGTTACAGATAAAGCAATTAAAGAACACATGTCAGAAATCTATGGTATATTCTATACCATAATTGTGTTGGGAAAAATCTCTTTAAGGCTGAGACCATATGTTATGGAAACACAACGCTTCTGGCTGTTCATTTTAATATCCGAAACCTGCACAGATCAGCTGTTGCAGCAGCCTCCAAGTGCTGGAAGCTGCTAATGGACAGGGAGTACATGCAGTACTGTTTGTACACAAGTAAAAGGAGTGGCTCTGCAACTCTCCGGACACACTACTGTATTATGCAGTGGGTGAGGCTGCAGCACCAATCCAATTACTAGTACTGAAGCAATGCTACATGAGCTCCCAGTCCACTAGCAGCTTCCGACACCAGGAGACTCTTGCAACAGATGATCCGCCAGGGTCCAGTTGTTCACATATTGATGACCTATGCTATGCATAGGTCATCAGTATGAAAAAAAACAATATGGGGTTGGAAATCCCCTGTAAGCATTTTTTTTTGTGCCACTACAGTACTACAAGGTATCGGAATTCAATTTCAGATTTCCATTGCAGATTAGGCGCAGATTGATTTTTTTCTGCATCCTGCGGAAATCTCTGTTTTCCATTGAAAACAATGGGAGGTAGTTTCAGGACAGAATCTACCATGCATTCGGGGGCAGAATCTGCTCCCAAATTTGTGACAGATTCCTAAGTGTGAAGCTAGTCTTGTACTGGGGGGGTCAGCGTGGAGAGCCTATTATATGGTGTGGGGTCACTGTGGAGCATATTATATCATGTGGGGCTTCTCGGGAGCATATTATACTCTGTGGGCTTACTGTGGAGCATTATACTAGAAGGGACTGTGGGGAGTATATGTGAAACCACTGCAGTAAGAATATTATACTGTGTGGGGCAAGGGGGCAAATTATATTATGTGGGGCCACTAAGGGGTATTATACTGTGGGTGCTCTTGGGAGCATATTATACTGTTTGGGGCCACTATGGAGCACTATACTGTGTTGGAGCTCTGGGGAGCATATTATACTGTATGTAGCATTATATGCCATGTGTGGCCACTGTGGATGGGCTCAAGGGAAGATTTTATACTGTGCAGGCACTGTGGAGCATTATATACCATGTGGAGCATTATACTGTGCGGAGAATCAGGGGAACATTTTATACTGTGGAGGTCACAGTGGAGCATTATATACCATGTGGAGCATTATACTGTGGAGGGGCTCAAAATTCCTGCTGGCAGCCCTGTGTGCTATGTCTGCATCACAGCTCCCTCATTATAATCTTGCACATTGGGCTGTGCACAGTACTATAGGGGATGACTATACTGGAAACATATTGAGTAACGTCGGACAGTCAGCACATATGTAAGATATCAGTGAAGAAGCCCTGGAGTAGGCTATTAGCAGGAAGCTGTTGAGTGGGCCCTAGGCCCTTCAGTCCAACACTACATTACAGTGACAAACAACATGCCTTTGTTAGGTATGTAACATTTCTAGATTTGGAGAAAAACAACTTTGAAGTTTTATGCAAATGCGGCAGCTGGTGCACTGGAGATGGATCTTCAGCTCCTGGGAGCACCACTCTCACCAATCAAACTACTACCTTCTCATTCCCTCGTCACCAAAACAGTGAGACTTGATCTTCCCAACCCTATCCTACTTCAACAGCAAAAGCAGTACTTTCAGGGATGGAGGCCCGTCGCCAGTGCACCAAATGCCTCATTTGCCTAAGACTTCAAACCTGTTTTGCTCCAAATCTACAAAAGTAATATCCATAACATAGATATGTTGTTTATGCTTTGGGGAAGTGGTAGACTCTCTTTAATATCTATATTTTTGCACATTTTTTGTGGTACATGCAGAATGTTAATGATTTATCTAGTAAAGTGAAACAAAAACAACATTGTACAAACGGTGGAAAATACACTGGGTTAGCAAACTGTCAAAGTCAAGGCAGCAACACACTGTGGCTTTTTGCACATAGGAGATTAAGCAAGCTTCACATTTTTAGTGGTTGTTTGCAAAAATAATACACATCCAAATATAAAAGTTATGAGTATCAGGAACATAGCATCCTACTGTGCCCATTGCAGACAGGGATCCACAGTGCACCTTATATAACCACAGACCTTTATGGGCATTCCTATCCTCTTAATTAACAAGCCACAGAAGGAAAAATACATGTTTTGGGCAATATTATTATGTGAAGGTTAACTGTAGAAAAATACCATTCTGATTCTGAACATTTATAATCCCTGATAGGATTGGGCAAAAACTGAGATTGTCTAACCTGAATATCTTAAAAATAGAATTAAAAGAGTGAAACATACAAAGAAGTACTTACATAGAAGCGTGACCCTGCACAAAGAACTGGTTTTAGATAAAGTGGCCCTGGGCAAAAGTAGGGCCCCAAATGTATAGTCATATTCTGTTCATTTTGATGTGCTATAGTGCTTATCACTGGTACTTAACAGGGGTGTTCCTAAGGGCTTTAAGATCAGGACCCCACATTGCAAAAACGCAACATTTTAGCCACAGCAGAAACACTGCGGCAAAAAACGCAACATTTTACAGTACCTACAAAATGGAGGAGATCCTAGCTAATCCTATACATACAGAAACTCTGCAGATAAATATGCAATGTATTTCCGCTGCAGTGTTTTCTGCAGCATGGGGCCTTAGCCTAAAGGGGTTGTTTCATATTTATATAAATTTTTTCGCATAGACAAACTAGTTGCTTTTAAAAATCAGGTGCACAAGCAACAGAACATATGTCTATTCCCTACACACAATAAAATATTTATATACATACAGAATTATCAAATAGGACCACTATACCAGGACTAAATAATTCACATCAGCCACTGACTGCTACACTGTCTACCAATAAGTATTTGGACACCCAGTAAAGTTATGGTCTGGGGGTGTTTCTCCTGGTATGGACTGGGACCCTTGGTCCCAATGTATGGTAAACTCAAAGCCTATTACACTACAGTATTTTAGATAACAGTGTGCTTCCTACATTATGGCGGTTCTGTGGGTCGGACCAATGTTACTTCCAGGACGACAATACCAGCTGTCATGTAGCGAGATCTGTCATGGCTTGTACAGTGATAAACAGGTTAACCTACTGGATTGGCCTGCCCAGAGCCCAGACTTGAACCCTATCGAGCACCTCTGGGACAAGTTGGATCACTGAACTAAGAGGAAGACCAAAATGGGTGAAAGAACTTACCTGTCTTCTCCAAGCTGAATAGAATAAAATACCACTAGCTGTCATACAAGGACTTGTGCAAAGCATACCCCAGAGGATTGAGGCTGTAATTGCCGCTCGATCCACAGGTGTCCAAAAACTTATTGGTAGACAGTGTATAGCAGTACTAGATACTGTCATGTTACCCGCTGAGTGCTATTCCCAGACTAAATACTTTCATGTCACCTGCTGACCGCTATACCCAGACTAAATACTGTCACGTTAACCGCTGACGGTATTACTCTAGCATGTATCCACCTTGGCAAAAGTGAAGCCTCGTTACTCTCGCATGTCTCCACCTTGGCAAAAGTACTCTAGCATGTCTCCACCTTGGCAAAAGTACTCCAGCATGTCTCCACTTTGCCAACATGTATATATATATATATATATATATATATATATATATATATAAAATAAACAGTAGGCACCTATCAATAATGCTGAAGTAAAAGTTCGGGCCAGCCATTTATGATGTCGACATACTTCACATTACGTGAGATTTTTAGTCCAAAGATAAATTATGGCAAGCACAACTTTGATCGAAACTTTGGCGTGAGAATTGCTCATCTGCTGCGACTGTGGCAAAAAAATGAACGCAACTGGTCATCCTGCAAGGCGCCGCGAATTTCACCCTCAATTATAGCATTTTTGGCTGCCCTCCACTTCTTGCACTTGCTACAACAGAAACCTTCGTAATCTTTCTGATGCATACGCTTGGTTCGCCTGCTAACTGTTCCGTTGCAACAAGAGGTGCCAAGAAAACACTGTTCTTGTGGTTGTTGTTGTTGTTGCTGCTGATGGAGCTGCTGCTCGAAAAAAAGTAAGCCATTTTGACGAGCGTACTCAGAAGCTAGTTCCTCAGTGGATATTAGAGCACAAAGCTCGAACATACTAGGATCTTACAATGCCATTTTGGCTGATTCACAAAACAGTATAAGCCACAAAAACAATATTGTACATCATAAATGGCCGAACTTTATTGATACATTAAAAAAATGAAAAATGAGAGCGAACCATCATGATGGCTGACATTAGCCTTTTGTCTGCTGAAAATGTATTCAACCAGGTGAGAACTTTCATCTGTGGTCAGCGGGAACAACATGTATATGGATGGGATGACTGGCTGAATTCAGCTGTTACACTGGGTTCACACCAGTGCTTGTGTTATGTCCGGGGAATCCGGATTTTAGGGCAGAAACAGAGTGGAAACCACACGGACCCCATTATAGCCTATGGGGTTCCTGGGTTTCCCCCTGAACAGAAACCCAAATGCAGATGTGAACCTAGCCTTACTTTACTAAAAGGCCAGTTTTAAAATAAAATTCCTGTTGGACTAGTTTATTCTGCAGGTTGCTATCGGGATCAATAGCACAAATAATGGCACTGATGACTTATTGTTCACAAAGCGGTTAATCATTATATCATGTGTTTGTACGGCTTAAGAACTGCATCTTATCTATTGGTTTGGAGTCTATGATTGAATAAAAGAGTGTTTTCATTCAATCATAGCAGACATCTTGAAAGATGAGGTCAGGGAAGCCAAAGCCAGCCTGGGCAATGCTCTATGAGATAAACAAATCAGTAATGATACATTTTCTAGATTTCTACAATGCATGAGTCTTGCATCTAGACTATTTAGCTCACAGTGTATGCCCTAAACTAAACGCAAATGTATCCACTTCTACACTGAGAGCAGGACAAGGCATAATATGGGCGTTTTCAGTTGTCACCTAGGGCAGTGGTCCCCAACCATTTTTGCACCAGGGCGGTGTGGGGATGCATGGGGTTTTGATCATATGGGGTGAGGTTATGGAGGGGTTGTAGCTATCAGGTAGTGTGACATCCTGTAGTGTATTTGGTTGCCAGAGTAGCTGAGCGGCAAGAACGCTTCGCCTTCTGTGGTTGACAGATTACCTCTTGTTGACGTGTTGTAGCCTCTTTCTGGAAGCCATCTCTTAGCTACAGTGTGGCTGACATGGTGTCCAGAAAGAGGCTGCATCACGTGTTCAAGAGGTAATCAGCCAATCACAGAAGGTGAGGCATTCCTGCTGCTCAGTTACTCTAGCAAACAAATACACTATCATGAAGCGCTGTGTCCCATTGCTAGGGGACAGTTTCTTAGAATTGAGGCCAACCTGTCGCCCCACTCCGCGGACCGGCAAAGAGCCCCCAATAGTCCGGTCCTGGTCCATGGACCGGTGGTTGGGGACCCCTGACCTAGAGCATCTAATTTGCTACCTACTGTCAACCAGATCCATAATACTATGCGGATTTCATAAACACTTGCAAGCGAGTATCAGTACTTGTAGTTGGACTCCTCTGTTTAGTTCACTTCTTGTAAACTGTACAATTACAAGAAGTGAATACAAGCGAAGTGAATACAAGTGGGCAGGGCCAGCACAAGTAGCTCCTCCATGTAAGGCAGTCCTGTGTAAAGTAATTTAGCACAAGACTGGTTTACACAGAGGTAAGTGCAGCAGTCCTATATAAGTTACCATATCCAACTAAAACTGTACGTAACTTACACAGGACTGCTGCCTCTCACCCCATGTAAAGCAGACATTTCTGTTACACAGGGCTGCCTTATTTATATGTAAAGACAGCTGTCCTATGTAAGTAAAGTTATAGGCAGTGGGGTCAGGGTGGCATTTAGTCTGTAGGTGGAGTAGCCACCGACATCAAACTCACATTCCACTGACTCCTCATTCTAGAGGCCCTCAGGATTTGTGACCACTTCACACAATATAATGTCTCTTAGTAGCCCCTGTACGTAGTATAATATAGAATTGAAGTCCCTATACACAGTATAATATCCCATGATGGCCCCACACACAATATAATGTCTCACAATAGACCCTGCACACAGTATAATGTCTCATAGTGGCCCCTTCACATAGTATAATTTCCCACAGTGGCTCCTCCACACAATATAATGTCTCACAGTTGCCCCTGCACACGGTATAATTTTCCATAGTGGACCATCCACACATTATAATATCCTATCATGGCCCCTTCACACAGTAGAATGTCCCATAGTGGCCCCTCCACACATTAAAATGTCCCATAGTGGCTCCTCCACACACTATAATGCCATATAGTGGCCCCTCCACAAAGTATAATGTCTCATAGTGGCCCCTCCACACAGTATATCACACAATGGCCCCTCAACACACTATAATGCCATATGGTGGCACCTTCACATACTATAAAGCCCTATAGTGGCCCCTCCACACACAATAATGTTCTATAGTGGCCCATATGTTTTTCTTTATGAATGTTCCAAATATTTCACCGGAAAATTTTGGGGGTTACCACCCAAGAATCATTATTATACTGAGGAGGTCTCTTCAGACCCCAGAGTATAATGATCAGAGGCCCTAGGTAGGTGATTAAACAAATTAAACAGTGTTACTCACCTCTTCTGGCTCTGGTGCAGGTCTTCCGGCATCTTCATGTCTTTGAAACGTCATGAATGAATGATGTCAGATACCACTGAGGTCTTTGATTGGGCCTCAGCGATCTCTGACATTTTTCATGACATCTCTAAGACCAGAAATTTAAGTAACACCGTTTATTAGGCTGAGTTCACATGGGGATTCCGCGCCGCACTGAGTGGCTGCCTCGATACAGAGCTCCAAGCTGGGAGTAACCTTTATCTTTCCATTTCACGCTTTTTGTCTGTATCTTCAAGAATCCTCTAACCAAGCAAACTAGCACTATGAATTAGCAACTATAAATCGAATGGAAGACCCTGTGGAGTATTTTTTTTTCTTTTGTTTCTATTGTTAAAGCATGGACAATGACTCAAGACCTGGAGTTTCCTGTGTGCAAATGTGCCTGTTACCATCCCCCCAGGAGCTAAGGACAGCATGGACACCATGCGGCATGGAGGAGAAACCTACATGGAAGTGTGGACTTCTTCTTTCAAGGAGATGATTTCTGGAGTCTATTGCTGATGTGTGAAGATACCTACAGCTGACTGGTATTTCTTTCTATTACTGTGGATATATGGGACTCTGTTACAGCCTGGGAACCTACCATCACCCACATACCCCATGTGTTTATGGAAGCTTGGCAAGAGAGCAGCACCCTGTCTACCTGGATGGCTTCAGACTTCTTTGGGCAGTAGAACACAGTGGTAAGAAGAAAGGAGGAGGGCTTGTGATGAAGGACATTTGGGGCTTCTTTTTTTTTTTTTGTAGTTAATGGACAATAGTGCTGATGCAAGATACCGAACTATCAGCTGTGAGCATAAGATCTCACCACCTACCAAAGGAACAGCCACATGTTATCATGATAGCTGCATATGTCCCCCACCTCTGCAAAAAACGTTTTTGCCTGTTATATCTACATGCTGTGACCCCTCCTCATGTCCTCCAACCACATTCGGCTGTATTATTAACATCACTTCACACAGAGAACTAAATGATCCTGCAGAGTGTCTGTGTTTCTTTCTTTTTTAGTTGCTATGATTCCTAGGATTTCTCTATCTGCCATGAGCTTGTATGTGTTTTCTCTCTTGTTATATACTACTGTACCATCTATGAAACTGTATCACTGAAATTTCCCCATTGTGGGACTATTAAAGGATTATCTTATATTATCTTATATTCCAATACGGCTGCTGCAACGGGATGCAGATGCAGTGCATGGCATCCCATCACGACTTTCCGCTCCAGATTAGGCCCAAATGAATGGGCCTAGTCCGGTCCAAGGCGGACGCCACAGCTGAATCAGCCGCAGAATCCGCCTGAAGAAACGGCATGTCGATTCATTTTTCCGTGAGCGGCATGTTGCAGCTCACGGAAAAAAAAGCGCTAGTGGTCTACATAGACCTCCATTGTGAGGGGGCGGTTTATGATGTGTATTCAGCACCATAATCCACCCCTTCTTCCCCCATGTGAGCGAGCCCTTATGTTTGTCACCTCCTCTGGGCCTCAGCATAGGGTCTGAAGAGACCCCAAAGTATAATAGCCATTTTGTTTAAGACCTGTGTGGTCCGAACAAAACCACTGAGTGAACTTTGCATGGCCAATGCACCCCTGCTTGAGTGTACTACCATTTTATGGACATTCACATTGACTTTTATTTCATTCCCCTAGAATAGGGCTTGTTTCATAAAATTAATTAAGTTTTTCACTTTTATCAGTTATCGCTAGTTTGGGTCCTTTAGATGATTTGAGATAATAATAAACATATAACCAGAAAAGTATGTGCTCATAATAAGGTTAAGTAAAGCACTAGGTTCAACAGAATGTTAACTGCATACTACTATATGACTGACATAACATATGGCATGTTCAGTGTCTGCCAAGTGAATAATAAACACATGTTTGGCATGCTTAGACTTCCTCTTGATATCTTCCTGAGTTTCCTCATACACTCTAAAAATATACTGTTAAGTGGCTTTGTGTCTGTCGGAGGTAGGTAATTGGGTGACCCCTTCACTCTTATGTTTATATGAAACGGTGTTATTTTTCCTAGGCTGCAATGTAGTTCTGCATGTCACAATGAGCTGGCCACTATCATAGTCTTATGATCTATGGCCATTAGCAGTAGTTACCAAAGTAGCTTAGTCAACTACTGGCCAGATTTAATTCTGAGGATAGGCCTATTCTTATTATTCCAATTACACCAATGAAATTGCTATCAGTATTTGATAAAGGGTCTGCTTTTTTTGCAGAAAAATGGAATGTGCTCCATATTACAGCTCAACCCCATTCACTCAGAACCAAATGTTTTTGAAACTCAGACATAACAATTATTGTTAATTTTACGTATACTAAATTGTTATGACATCTATGTCTGGGCAGATATTCTTCAGCTACAAATCTATGCATGTTGGGGCTCACACTATTCCTCAAAATCGATTAAAAAGGTGGGAGTCTTCCTTTTAGACTCAATATCAAAGTTTACTGTGTGCTCCGTTATGATAATCCATGTGTCAGCTCTCACCTGTTATTTTTCTTTCTGCTTCTATCACTGCATATCAAACTGGGGCTACTGCCTAGGAACAGTGTAAATCAGGCTCTAGTGTCATTCTTTCTAAGTAAGCCGATGGAAAAATATGTGTCACCTATTTCATGCACAAGAAGTTTCTCTATCATGAAACTGCATGGACTGTATATAGGCACAATAAGACCTCTTATCACTTCTGCTGATGAAGATTACATAGTTCTTGTCATACAGTTATAATGAAGGCAATGATTGGAAAGCCAATATCATATACTACCAGTAAAAACTACAGTTTGCCCTGCAAAAAAATAAGCTCTCACACAGCTTCATAGAGACCAAAATAAAGTTATTGGTATCCGAATATGGTCATTGACTAGCGTGATAAATACATTTAACCTTCAAAAACTTCAACTAAACCTTGAAAGTACCACAATAGACCTTAGCACTTATCACACTGATAAGAGACAAAACCAAAATGTTGTTCTACTGAGAAAAGACATCAAACCCAAACACTTCATCTGAGGCAAAGTTTACTCACTGCCTTGAAATTATTAAAGGGGCTCTATCATTACATTTGAGTGTTTTGAGATAAAGACATGCCTGAATAGCCTTTAAAAGGCTATTCAGGTGTTGTTAGTAGCTTTTAAAAAGCCCCCCCCCCGTTTTTTAAAATTACCTTTGAAATGGTTATGTAAATCACTGTTGTCGTGCATGGTGGGCGTTCCGTGCACCCCCCAGCATCATCTTGCTTTTGCTGCATTATTCCTCCTGCTCCTTCTTCTTCACTGCCTCCAGCACTGTCCTTCCTGAGGTTTCTATTGAAATTTTGCGCGTGCACAGTAGCGCTCCACGATGTGAATCCAGCCTTACATTGCAATCACAGTGCAAATTGACCCTAGCACAACTCTGACAATGAGGTCATGTGAAAATCATACAGTCTGATGTACATCTTCATGCACTGTAGACTCATGGACTTTATGAATTATGGACTCTGAAGTTTTCACAGTGATTTCATGCATTTTGAATAATTTTTCATGGTAATCTTTTAAGGTTTTTAACATTCATTTTATGCAGTACACTGCTTGATTGTAGAGATGATTGTTCCGCCAATGGCAGCTGCTAAATCTCCCAGGCTTCATAAGGTTTGTTGCTTAGTGTTTTATTCACTGGCCAATGAAAATGGAAGAGGAGCATAGTGTATATACGGTTCATTTACATCTCTGAAGCAGAGTTGTAAATATTTCACTACAATTGTAATTGGAGCATGTGGGAGCTATTCAGAATTCCTTTATTGAGCTATGTTACTTGTTATGCCCAAGGCTATCAAAACTCTCTGCATGTGGCAGATTTCCTAATGTTGCAAAAGTTTTAGAAAGTGCAAACTTAGTCTACATAGTTTTAAAACGCACAATATTTATGACGTTGGCTGATGGTGGATGATAAATCTGGCACACTGTTAGGGCCCCTTCACACGGCTGATACGCTGGCTGCTTTAGAACGTGTAAACGTTCCGTAGCAGCGGCGTCTAAAGCAGATCGCATTGTTTTCTATGGGAGCCGGCAGACGCACGCTCGCCATAGAAATGAATGGGCTGCTTTTTCCATTCATTTCTATGGGGAGCGCACGTATGCCGGCTCCCATAGAAAACAATGGAAACTGCTTAAGACGCCGCTGCTACGGAACGTTTACACGTTCTAAAGCAGCCAGCGTATCAGCCATGTGAAGGGGCCCTTAGGGCTAGTTCACACAGAGAGGAAATTGCGGAAATTCGGCTAGCTGCAACTGTCGCAGCTTCCGACAGTCGCGGCTTTCCGCTCCAGATTAAGCCTAAATGAATGGGCCTAGTTGGTAGGTGTTGCGAGGCCGCGGAATCCGCCTGAAGAAAGGGCAGCTCGCTTCTTTTTTCCACGAGCAGGAACAAACCGCTCATGGAAAAAGGAAATGACCGGTTCCCATTGATTTCAATGGGAGGCAGTTTTTTGAGCCGGATTCTGACACGAATTCCACGTCAAAATCCAGCTCATTTGTATCCGTGTGAACTAGCCCATAGATTTTCTGGTCTAAGTTTACACCACCCATGAGTTGGCAGTAAGTTTCTGGAACATTTTGGTACTCATCTTATGGATCCATGGCCAGGAAACTACCCAGATCTCAATTCATTAAGAAGCTGCACTCAAAAAGTGAGTGGATAAACCAAAAGACAGAACTTGTGATACAGTCAAGCAGTGATGATGTAAGAATGGGAAGTCATAAGTTAGAATGTGGCCTAGAAGCATTGGCGTAACTATGAATGGCGGGGCCCCATGGCGAACTTTTGACATGGGCCCCCCCACACACACACAGACCTTGACCGACCCCCTCCTACACGTTTCTGCGCGCTCTATTATGCCCCATAGTGGCCCCGGCACACAGTATTATCCCCCATAGTGGCCTCTGCACACAGTATTATCCCCCATAGTGGCACTTGCACACAGTATTATCCCCCATAGTGTCCCCGGTACACAGTATTATCCCCCATAGTGGCCTCTGCACATAGTATTATCCCCCAGAGTGGCCCCTGCACACAGTATTATCCCCCATAGTGGCCTCTGCACACAGTATTATCCCCCATAGTGGCCCCTGCACACAGTATTATCCCCCATAGTGTCCCCGGTACACAGTATTATCCCCCATAGTGGCCTCTGCACATAGTATTATCCCCCAGAGTGGCCCCTGCACACAGTATTATCCCCCATAGTGGCCCCTGCACACAGTATTATGCCCTATAGTGGCCCCTGCACACAGTATTATCCCCCATAGTGTCCCCGGTACACAGTATTATCCCCCATAGTGGCCTCTGCACATAGTATTATCCCCCAGAGTGGCCCCTGCACACAGTATTATCCCCCATAGTGGCCTCTGCACACAGTATTATCCCCCATAGTGGCCCCTGCACACAGTATTATGTCCCACTGTGGACACCCATAAACAATTATTATACTCTGGGGTCTTTTCAGAAAAAAACATAAAAAAAACTCTGTTACTCACCTATCTCCCGTCTCCTACGCTGTCAGCCTCTGAAGTAGTCGATCTTCAATGACATCAGACGTCACATGACCCGGGACGCAGGCTGGGGTCATGAGACGTCAGACAACTAGGCCGAAGTCTGCACAGATCATGGAGAGGTAAGTAACAGTGTTTTTTATGTTTCTTATCTCTACCGGTCTGCCAATCATTATACTCGGGGGTCTGAAAAGACCCGCGAGTAAAATGATAGCAGCGGTAGCGACTGTCACCGGGCCCCTAATGTCGGGGCTAACTCAGCTCAGCTAAAAAAAAATTGGTAGCAGAAAAAAACTGTAAGTCACTCCCATTGAAATGAATGGGAGGCATTTTTGCAGGCGGATTCCGCGTAAAATCTGCATGCAAAAAACTCTGTGTGAACATACCCTAAGCTTGATTAAACTCCTTAGCACCCGTAACCATCACTATCAATAATTTGCTGAAGGGATGAGGTAGGGGGACCCGAACAAAAGATCGCATCGGGGCCCACACAACTTTAGTTATGCCACTGGTGGGCAGTGCCACTGATGGCTTTAATGCCATGAAAGTAACACATCCTAAAGACACCAAAGTCCCCTACTGTCACCCTGAAACATGTAAGAGAAATGTGGTGCAGGGATATACCCTACTAGGGCTAAAGGGGCAGATACCTTGGGGTCTCCACTGGGGCCACATATAGCTTGATGGGATCTGTATACTGTGTAGCAGCCCTGAGCTGGGCACTGCCACGTGTTCTCTACAAGACAGCAGACTAGCAGGGGGATCCCATAGACATCCCCTTTAACTTTCCAAAAGAAGGACACATATGATTTCCCCTGACCCCGGTGACCCCGGTGATGTCACGTCTGAGAGCTCCTATGTACATATAGCTGAGGATCTACGTGACGGTACGTGCACATGTGGAGGAGACAGCTACATAAGAGCAGGACAATGTTACATCAGCTGCATAGGAGGAGGAGGAGGGTCTGGGGCAGACAAGAAGGAGGTGACGGCTCGGATCCTCCAAGTGTCAGTCAGGGCCTGGGGGCCTGGCACCCAGCAGCCAATAGCCGGAGTACCGGCTACTCAAGGAAGTTCTAGTCGGACGGAGGAGGGGCAGACGGGTGACACGATGCCATGGGGTGTGTGCGCTGGGACTCTCATACAGGATGTAACACACGTAGCGACAAACAAGACCTTTAGCCCAATTTCACCACCCCAAACCGGTCTCCGTGTAGTCCTGCCCCCCTCGTGCTGTCCCTACCCCCAGTCCCTCCCTGGACGGTGTATCCCTATACCTCCCCCTTGTCCGCATCCTGCAGGATCTCACTGACCGGCTGCTCTGTCTCCTGCTGCTGCCAACATGCCCTCCTTCTCCGTGCGTGTGGTGGGGTAAGTGAGGAGAAGAAGGGGAAAGTTACTAGATAAAGGATAAACCCTGCCAGGTCATTCATTGACTTCATATCGAGAGGTGCCCAGCTATGCCACCATTCACATTGGCATCATAGTGTGAAGGTCAGGCAGTGCATGAAGTATGACAGGCTCATGATGTGACACTGATGTGCTACCCTCCTGACATATTATTACATTATAATAACTTCTATAATATGATTGGTACATGGATGTATATCATAGCAACATGATCATAACAGGTTCAATATATGATTAGTAAATGGGATCAATAATATATGATCGATACATGACTGTTACGTCATCAGAATCTTTCCAATAATATGTGATCACTGCATCATCAGGATGGCCTCAGTTATATATGATCATGCAGGTTTAGTAACATAAGATGGCTACATGATCATAGCAGGACATGAAACATTATATCATGAGGACAGGTTCAGTATGATGGATACACAGTCTGGAAAAGTTCAGTATGATAGGTACGAGATCTGGTCAGGTTGTGCAATATATGGCGGGTATATGATCCAGACTGCATTATTTATATGATCATAACATAATCAGAAAACATTCAGTAATATATGATCAATATATGATCATACAGGCTTAGTAACATTGGGTCACCAGTTCATTATTTGGGAATGTCACAGTAATATCGCGGTACAATATGCATAGTCAGGGCATGTTCTGTAATACAGGGTTGTTATAAGATATGGCTGCATCTTCATACACAACAACATTGGATTTATATACGATATTGCATCACTTCTCCAGTGAGAGTGATGTTATCATACTGGAGAAAGCCTCAGGAAAAATGACTTGGAGTTCATGTGGTGTAATAGCATCATTCATGTTTCAATAACAGGCTGTAATAGGAAAGAATGCAGAGGCAGCTATCCAGACACAAAATATTTCCACTAATGTAAACGTGCTATCTGATCATTTTTAGGACTGGTTACAATCGTCATACACAGCAGTGGTCAGAAGCAATTGTTAGCTGTCTGCTAGCAATCTCTGATGTTTCTGTAGGATAGTATCAGGCCTGTATGGGGAAAGTTCCATTACCCATCTGGCCCACCGAGGGGATAAAGAGACCAAGTCTTCTCTACTAAATCAAAGAATATTGTATTATGCCATAGTAATATTACAAAGAACTATCTTACAGCTCCATCATCTTTACACTATATATTATGTATAAAAACCTGTGACTGTACTGAAAATGCTACACCCTATTATATGATTGTCTCGCATAGAGTCCAGGATCATTAGGCAAAAAACTGTGCTAGTCTATATAAATTTGGCAAACCCATTGTTATATAGCTACATCCCTTTTGTGTATCTTCATTCAACTCTATTAAACATTAAAGAGGACTTTTCCATTCCTAAGGAATAAATGGTTTGTTGTGGTGTCAGGCAGGAGCAAGTAAGGGGTGTGATTCTGAGCTGTGACACTGGCTGCCTCTGACTAGCGCTCTGAATCAAACTCCGTATGTGCTCCTACCTGACAGTACACAGCCTACTAGTATAATACAGTAGCATATTAGCCATCAAAACTAACCTCACTGATTGCTCAGAACATTCGTGGCCAAAGAAAAATCCCGGCTGTGCTGGAATCAGCGGAGCTATTAAAGCTAGGTTCACATCTTTGACTGAGTTTCTGTTGGAGAATCCATTGCATAGTCCACCGAAAATCAGCAGAGGAGAAAGAATTGCATGGAGGACTTTTCCTTGCTGCTTTCAGTTTAAAAAACGACGGACACCCAACAAACCCCAATATAGTCAATTGGGTCTGCTGGGCGTCGTGTGTAACTGCTGTTTTAGGGGTTCACCTCTTTGTTGTTTGGATCCCCTGTCAGACCTCAATAAAAGAGAGCCACTGCTAGAGTGAACCTAGCGGAACAAATGCTAAGAACTGGTGATGCTGAAGGTGGTAAAAAGTCCTCTTCAAAAATGGCGCACCTTTCATAAATTATGAAAGGGGGGCCTGCTTCAGCCCTCAGGGCCCTGAACTTGCTATTTAACCAGGATGGATGATGTTATAACAAGTGGGAAGATTAACTCTGTCTGCACAGGGTAGCATAGACAGGAGGTGGTGGGGTTTGAGTGGCAAGACCAGTGGTCCAGGGAGCTGAAGACCCATCCCCCAACTACCTCTTTTGCCCAACTGCCTCTCAAATCTATAAAAGTGATAAGCATCGAACCTTTGTTATATATCTGTCACTGTAATATGCTCTGTAACACAGTGGTGGCAGCTTAATATGCTTAGGGAGGTGGTAGACTTCTGTTACAGTGGTTTTCTGGGTCTTAAGAAGGACCTTTCACTGCCTCTACCGACTCCAGTCCTTTGCATCCTACAATAGGTGCAGCACGGTGGCTCAGTGGTAAGCACTGTAGCCTTGCAGCGCTGGAGTCCTGGTTTCAAATCCTGCCAAGTACAACATCTGCAAGGAGTTTGTATGTTCTCCACGTGTTTGCATGGGTTTCCTACCACACTCCAAAGATATACTGATAGGGAGGAAAAAACAACAATAGCCGCAGCTAAACTGATTTGAGCTCAGCTGAATTTTTTTCTCTAGACTAAATTTCTAGAAATCAGTGCTGTTTGTTTCACTACTCAATATGCTAATTACATACTCTACTGTCAGGTGGGAGGGCCCTGACAGGAACAGACAGACTAGGACCACCCACCTGACCACAGTAAGCATAATTATGGTAAAAGTTACAGAAATGAGTGGTTGGGAATGGTAGAGGTTAGAGAAGACTTCAAATTGCAGCCAAATCAATGGGGTGGCATCTATTGAAGGATGCAAACAATTGGAGTTGGTGGCGATGGTGAAGTTTAAATTTTGATGATATATTTTAGGATAATCCATCAAAATGAGATCTTTGAAGTGGCTGCAGCACTTGGGTAAGTGCAGTAACCAATTCCAATGTCACACCACTACCAGAACACTTGAGGATAGCCTTGTAGGAATAATACATTACTTCACAGTTACCTGAGGCTTCACTAGGGGGCTTCAGGAAAAGAAAATACATATATATGGTATGGTGGGAGCAAAATAAACAAACTGGACTAAAATAATTTCATGAGATGCTTAGATAGCACTTGCTTCCTGGTAGTGTATCCCTGCTTTCTTGGATACTGATTTATTAGAAGTATATTTTAAGACACTGTTACAGTAGGTAATTGCTGAATACATGTTTATCCTGTGTTTCTGCATATCTTGTCAATGACCTTTGCACTTTGTACGTGGTGTTTATCAAGTGATGGGGTTAAAGGTTGCAGAGGTGGAGGAATGTAATTGCAGAGTCTAGCAAAACAAGATGCATAGAGAATCAGATATGGATGACTCAGTATTTTTTTTTCAATGACTCTAACCTGAAATGATTGAACATATGCACAGCCTGCAGTAAAATAGCGCCTCCCAGTGGTAAAACTGCTATTAAAAAGTTATAAAGCAACTTTGTAGTAGACCAAGGCAACGACTTTTTATTCTATTGGAGCTATTCGTTTGTAGTACGTTACAAGAGTGCACATGAAGAACTATAACCTTTGTGTTATGTGTTAGATATAAATGTATATGTTACATAGCTCGAGGATTATCATCATTTTTGCTGATTTTATAGTCATAAAGGCCATTAGAGCAAAACGACTATTTTATTCTATAAAACATAACGAAATACAACGTATTTACAATGTGTATACAACAAAATGTTGTAATCTGTCATCATTATTAGTTAGCCATTAAAAAGGTATCAACTACTGAAGACTATCAAGTTTTTTTGGGGGGGTTTTATATTTCCTACCCACTGGCTAACACGGTACGAGAACAAACATTTTCCTTATTTTATTCTAGTATACAATAAGGGCTTACTGACAGGTTCAACACATGTAATGTCCGTGTTAATCACATACTTAATGCAAACCCAGAAACACAGCGGACCCTACTGTAGTTTATGGAGTCTGCGTTTGTCCTCGGGTAACCACTTTTTTAGCAGACTGAGTGAACACTAGTATAAACCTAGCATCACATGGACATCCTATCTCTCCTGGAAGTGGATGTGTATGAATGGGCTTAAATGTTGGCCTTTAACTTGGATATACCTGTAGATTAGCAGATCCCTTTAAGGCTGGGTTCACACTGGGATTTTTGGACCGGATTTTGACACAGAATTCGCTCAGAATCCGGTCCAAAAACGCCTCCCAGTGACTTCAAAGAAGTGACCTGCCCTTTCTTAACGTGGATTCCGTGGCAGAATCCGCCGCAGAGCGAACACTGTAATCTGACTAGGCCCATTCATTTGGGTCTAATCTAGAGCAGAATGCCGTGACTGGATGCCAGTGCACTGCATCGGCTTCCAGTTGTGGCTAACCATTTTTTGGACTGGATTCTGGGGCGGCCTCCATGTCAAAATCCGGTCCAAAAATCCCCATGTGAACCCAACCTTAAAGGGGTTGTCCCACGTCGCATACTCGCTAGTCTTCGCTGCAGTAAATTCTGTCTTCCGGCTTTGTTGCGTCATTGGTGGGCGGGGTTACATATGCAAAGCCAGCGGCGAGAAGTTGTCGCTTCTATGCCGCTGGCCCTGCGTGTGCGCTGCCGATGCACTAGGCATCGGACGTACAGCCTTCACAATGTAATACAGACCCGGCATCCGCTGTAATAGAGAGGCGGATGCTGGGGAGTGTAGACGCCGGCACAGGTGAAGCCAGCAGGGGCAGGACCGATGCTGCTATTCCGCTCCTCCGGCCCCCCCTACCCTTCGAATAGCAGCATCGCTCCTGCCGCTGCTGGCTTCACCTGTGCCGGCGTCTACACTCCCCGGCATCCGCCTCTCTATTACAGCGGATGCCGGGTCTGTATTGGTGGCCCCTTCCCTCCCCCCAAAGTGTAAACTACTCCCCTCCAGGCTCGCTCCCGTGCACATAGCCCCTCCTCCCTCCCCCCTCAGAGCAGCAGATACATCACTTGACTTATGACCAGATAAGTCAAGGGAT
This sequence comes from Leptodactylus fuscus, assembly GCF_031893055.1. Classification (NCBI taxonomy): domain Eukaryota; kingdom Metazoa; phylum Chordata; class Amphibia; order Anura; family Leptodactylidae; genus Leptodactylus; species Leptodactylus fuscus. The sequence goes on from NC_134265.1 coordinate 135,460,241, forward strand.
GTGTAAAAAAAAAAAAAAAAAAAAAAAAATGAATAAAGTAAGATAGTGGACAAAGCAGTTTTGCTGAAGCAATGTATTTAGGAAAAGTCTTACATTCACATTAACAAGCAGTATAGATAGGATCCTTGTGATGGGACAACCCCTTTAAGAGGACCTTTCACATGTTCTTGTACTGGCAGATTTATATACTGCTGGAAAGCTGAGAGTGTGCTGAATTCAGAGCAGTGCCAGCTTTGGTGGCATGTGCGCAGGTGCAGTTAGTTTTGACCCCGATATACCTTGACCGTCAAAAGAGCGGGCCTTAATGCTTAGCATTATCTTTGAGTGGTAAGGAATGCGCCATCTGACAGTACAATGCTATGGAAGAGTAATGTCGGTGGTGGGAGAGGAAGCATTCCTTTCCGCTTGCATTGTGATAATGTCAGTGCGTTGATAAATAAAATATTAACAAGCTTTTTTTTTTTTTTTTTTATTACAAAAATGTAAATGGTTTTAATAAAGCTCATGCTTAATCTTTGCACAGGCCGTGCTCCCGGGCTGTTAAAGCATGGGTAAAATCACAGCAAGTAAGCAGCCGAAAAGCACATGCCCTAAAAACCCTCAGTGGGCAAATAGAACGTCTTCCTCCTGGTGTCCGAGAATTTGTGATAAGAGAAGCCGAGCTGTGCGAGCCTTCAAACATCCATATATGTGATGGCACTGCTTCAGAAAATGACACCATCCTGACTGTTTTACAACAAGAGGGAATGATAAAGAAATTGCACAAGTACCCCAACTGGTGAGTCTGACTTGGTGGCAAACAATGCTTTCAATTCTCTATGGTCTCCCTAGTTGCACCCAGCCACATATACCCTTTTAAAAAGTCCAGCCTATTGATTTGCGTCACTATGCCGCCTACATGCGTATTATAGTTTACTGCTGATTTTCACTCAGTGTTCCTGGTCATCTGTATATCATCTTCTTTTAATTTCTTATCTGTCCTTCAGCTGGTTGGCTAGAACTGACCCAAAGGATGTGGCTCGAGTTGAGAGTAAGACAGTTATAGTAACTGGAAACAAGCGGGACACTATTCCAATTCCTACAGGAGGAGCAGCTGGACAACTGGGTAACTGGATGTCCCCAGGAGATTTTGAGAGAGCCAAAAATGATCGTTTCCCTGGTTGTATGAAAGGTTTGTATAATACCCCAAGCCTTATGTTGCTACCAAGCGTCGCTCACCTTAAAGAAGACATTCAACTCATTAACTAGTTGGATTAATTCATCATGGTTTGGTCTATTTCTCTTTTTGTAGGTCGTACAATGTATGTGTTGCCATTCAGTATGGGCCCAGTTGGTTCCCCTCTGTCTAAATATGGGGTTCAGTTAACAGACTCCCCATATGTAGTTGCCAGTATGCGTATCATGACAAGAATGGGTACACCAGTCTTGGAAGCTATTGGAGAGGGCGACTTTGTGAAATGTCTACACTCAGTGGGGCAGCCACTACCCCTGAAGGGTAAGAATGGTTTCACCATATCAAATGTTTCAGTCTGCAAATGCAGTATATAGATACAATTACTAAATTGATTCATATCTTCTCTACAGCCCCCCTGGTGAACTCATGGCCCTGCAATCCTGAAAAAACACTCATTGCCCACGTTCCTGATAACCGTGAGATTGTCTCTTTTGGTAGTGGATATGGAGGAAATTCTCTGTTAGGAAAAAAATGCTTCGCTCTACGCATAGCTTCCCGAATTGCCAAAGATGAGGGCTGGTTGGCTGAGCATATGCTGGTGAGAGAGGAACTTTTGGCCCCCTGTACACACTCTCCTGCACTAAACCCTCTATCTTCTGTTTGCTGAGACATTATTTTCTGATATCTGTACATTCTCCTGTTATGGGGTTTCTTTCACATATTAGATTTTGGGCATTACAAACCCTGCTGGACGTAAGAGATACATCGCTGCTGCCTTCCCAAGTGCCTGTGGAAAAACAAATCTTGCAATGATGCGGCCAACATTGCCTGGCTGGAAAGTACAATGTGTGGGAGATGACATTGCCTGGATGAAATTTGATAGTGAAGGTTTGTAACATTATTATGTGAAGTAAAGTAGCGGAAACTGTGAAGGCTGGAAGTCCCCCTTCTTTTGTTTCAATGACTTCTTCAACATGAATAAGAAATTTGCACAAGACTTGCAGCATCATGTGCAAAGAATTGATGGTAAACTTTCTTCTATTAATTAAAGTTTGTCCATATAGGACGTCTTCGTGCTATTAATCCAGAAAATGGCTTCTTTGGTGTGGCTCCTGGAACTTCTATAAAAACAAATCCCAACGCCCTGCGTACAGTGGAACAGAACACAATCTTCACCAATGTGGGAGAAACTAGTGATGGTGGTGTGTACTGGGAAGGATTGGATCAAGATCTTCCACCTGGGGTGACTGTCACATCCTGGCTAGGAAAACCCTGGCAGAAAGGTCAGATAAATACACTACTTTTATATATGTATCTATTACTTTATGACTCTTGTACTTTGTGTAAAACAGTCTTCTCTCAACAGGAGATAAAGAACCGTCTGCACACCCAAATTCCCGTTTCTGTGCCCCTGCTGCTCAGTGCCCTATTATGGATGAGGCATGGGAGTCACCAGAAGGTGTACCCATAGATGCTATTATCTTTGGTGGTAGAAGACCTGAAGGTAAGGGGTATTCTGTATGGATATTCTTTATTTTACTGGATTGTCTGTCTGTCTGCCATTCTCCAACAACTACATGAGGAACACATAAATATTTGGAAAAATCATATACACATATATCACTTTATGACATTGTTTATTTCAGAAGTGGCCAGACTTCAGTATTGGTTCTACTTTTTGTGGACTCTTGAGTTAGATGAATTATCAGGGGATCAGGGAACTCATGTGGGATCTGAGCAATCTGAGCCCAACCTCCTATGTTTTCAACAAATTGTACAGCGCTGCGGAATATGTTGGCGCTATATAAATAAAATTTATTACTATTATTATTATTAACTTCCTTATTGTCTTCTTCACATATCATTATCCCTCCACTTCTGTCTTCCTTTGTGGTAAACTCTGTAATACATACTCAAGTTTATGGCATTGGTCAAGACTCAATATAAGACTGACCAATGCATAATTCCCTCTGAGGACAACATTGTTATTTACATCAGTACAAACTACATGTATGGAAGAAGTTATGATGGAGGAAAGATATACTATGGATAAAAGTAGATATCTGATACACGTGTACTGCACAATACATGTTTCCCATTTAGATTTGATAATGTATATTAAACAAATTCATGTATTTTCTAGGTGTACCTCTGGTTTATGAGAGCTTTAACTGGAACCATGGGGTGTTTGTTGGAGCTGCTATGAGGTCCGAGGCTACTGCAGCTGCAGAACACAAAGGTAAGTGTGGAGCCCAAACACCAGACCATAGTATTAGTATCCAGGTATATCTTCTAAGGCTATTACACATAATTATGTTCTATTCATTCATTCTTGTTTTCTAATTTGTCATCGTTCTTTGTTTAATTTTATTTTCACTATTTTTCAATTATGTGTCTATTAGGCAAAGTTATCATGCACGATCCTTTTGCAATGAGACCTTTCTTCGGATATAATTTTGGCCATTACCTTTCTCACTGGCTGAGCCTGCAAAACAGGCCTGGACTACAACTTCCCAAAATCTTCCATGTCAACTGGTTCCGAAAAGATGACAAAGGACAGTTCTTATGGCCAGGTTTTGGAGAGAATTCCAGGGTACTAGATTGGATCTTCCGCAGAGTAGAAGGAGAGGAGAGTGCTTGCAAGACACCTATTGGCTATCTTCCTGCTCAGGGGGCATTAAATCTAGAAGGGTTAGGTGGAGTTGACACAAACCAGCTGTTTTCACTCCCCAAAGGATTTTGGGAAAAAGAAGTTCAAGAGGTAGGGAAATACCTGACAGAGCAGGTAAATGATGACTTACCTCCACAAATTATGCAGGAGCTGAATGACCTGGGTAGCCGGGTGAAACAAATGTGAAGAAATGGAACCAAAGAACGGAAAACGGTTAAGTGCCTTATCTCTCACTTCTATCACTTCAGGAAGCATTGAAGCACATGGAGCATAATAACCATGACTACTGTATAGCATGGTTATACACATCTAACAAACTAGAAACTTGGGCAGAGAGTGAACATATGAAAATCTGTTTGCAAATGTTCAGCCAAGACTTTCAGCCTGCAGAATCAATAAATACATACATGAATTACAGTTCAGTCCATCCTAGTCTGCCACTTGCGGTGAACTCAGGAAATCTTTGTGTTACTTTTTAACCTGTCCATCTTTATTTTTTTATTGCAAGTAAAAAATGATTTTCTTTTTTTCTTTGGTGTCATGTGTTTATTCACCCTTGTCACCTTGGTGCTGCATTTCACCAACAAAAGGTATCTAAGCCCTAGTATTCCTCTTATTCTTATTTTTAATAAAATATATTTTATATTCATAAAACAAAGCAACCACAGCAGCATAGAGAAATGACAAGAACAAAGTTACTCAAATCACAGTGAGAGGGCAATGGAAACAAAGGACAAGATATTGGAACAGGTGGGGGCATTTCTCTGGAGATACTGGCCAACTTGTAACACTTCTTACATTTTCTAATAATGGGAGAGGGAAGAAAGGGCAAAAAAGAGGGAGGGGGATCAGAAAATATAGGAGACAGTGAGAAGAACCAAAAAGGAAAAAAGGTCCCACATAGCGGGCCGCAGCAAAAAAGGACTGTGAGAAAAACTGCACTGGTAACATATTGGACAACTCTTTAAACATTTAAATCAGCTGGGGACTGAAAAAAATTTGAAAAAATGCATACTCACCTGTCCCCAATGCTCTGGTGTCCTTCCGTGCGTCCGGGTTCTTCTGCTTTGGCGGTGCCTCCTAAGTCTCTTCCACAGCTCTGCTGAAGCCGATGATTGGTCTCATGGGCCGGCTTCAGGCAAGACCATTTTTCCATGGCTTGGCAGGGAAGGGGCTTTGGTCATATGGAGGGGGGGGGGAATTATAGGCGGGCTTCACCATGTGGACGGGAAGGCTTTCTGCCGGGATATTCTGCGGGGCAGACGGGAGTGACAGAAGCATCTGAACGGACATGTCAAATTGCTAGACACCGAGGCTGGATACTTCGCACTAGACCACATTACTATGGTAACATGTAAACTATCGGGTAGTGCAGCATCCTTAGCAGCTACAGAACACCACATTACCAGATAGTTTACACGTTACCATAACATCGTGGTCAGGGACCCCTGCTCTAGAGCTTTGCTTACTACGGATGCTTGACTCATTGGGGTTGGGAAGTTTCTATTGTGGACAATCAGTCAAGTCTCTTGCTACATGATCACCAGAGATCCCTGGACCTATGGCAACAAAAATCAAGCAATTTGAAGAACTGCATTTAGGCATGCCTTTGTTAAACAACAGTTGCATATAAATTTAGAACAATGCTGTATTTCAAGAGGAAAGTGACCTTTGGACTGTAGTGACATGACTAAGATTAAATTTTTTGCCAGGCAAAAAGGCCAGTGATGCTATAAATGCAGTAACAGAAGATGGATAGGAAATGTGGGTAATTTCTGTTTTTGTGTGCACTGCATATTCATAAGATAGCTTTGTGGATCCCGTTGGGGACAGGGGGTGATGTGAACAAACACAGATCTGTAAAATGTGTTGGCTCTTTACAAATATTAATTCCTTGAAGACCACCTCTAGGGAAAGGTTTTGTCAAGGGTTTTGGATTTGCCAAACTGACTATAAGTTAAGTTAATTCGTTTACAAATTGTATGTCAGGTATAGACGCCTGCAAAACCTCCATTGTCTTGGAGAATCAGCCCATTTTAGCAGGGCAAGGGCAGGGCAATAGTGTTATACTCTAGATGACATCACTGAGAAGACACATGCAGCAGATAAGATGGGAGAACACATGCTGCAAACAAGTAAGTATTAGCTTTCCGTTCTATGACTTGCAGGTTATTTACAGAGATAGTTGCAAAATTCTGTGCAGTGTTGCATCCTTTTAGAGGGTGTCCAGGCTAAATAATATTTTCTAACTAGGCCAGAGGTGGTGAAAAAAAATCCCAAAAACATGCTCTGTTGTACTCCCAAGGTGGTCCAGTCTGGATGGCTGCTTCCTTCTTGATGAAATTCTGCCAAGGATGTGCTGATTGGCCTTAGCGGTCATGTGACTGCAGTAATGTGATTGTTGAGGCCAATCAGAGGCCTCAGAAAGGAATCGGGAATGTCACAGGTAAGTAAGTCCCAGAGTCCCACTTTGTCTTGGGGTAACCTTTGACTCTGCCCAGTCCTTCAAGCCACACATACAACAAATAAAAAAATTTTTAAAGTTAAATCAGAAATAAAAATAAACAAATTAAAACACACACATTTTAGATATCCCTGTGTCCAAAAATGCTCGATATACAACCTAAGAAAAATAAATTTCCCATACAGTGAATGCCATCGTGGGGGAAAAAAAATCAAATGATCCATTTCACCTCTAGTAAAAATGTGAAAAGTGATCAAAACAACACAAATTCCCCAAAATACTATAAATAAAATGTGTGGCCACTCAAAAAAAGAGAATGAAAGAACTGAGCATGTTTTGCTCATTGATGGTGAAGATATTTTTGGGGTCCACACAATTTTTCACATTTACTGAAAAAAACATTTAGGCTTTTTTCTATCCAATTTTGGCCTAATTGTTACTAAGTTATTATTCAATGTAGATGATAAGTCAGACTATAAGTGGCACATTGGAAAGTGCTTAGCTGTTTGTTATTACCTCTTAGTGACTACATTACCGGAGAGTAATATGCTCTGCATACAATAAAATCGTTATTTATCTACAACAGTGACTGGCAATTCTCACTCTTCATGGTAATATACAAGTACACACATTATACAAAGATAAAAAGATAAACACCATTTAAAAGCTTATGTAGGCAAAAAAAAGATACTGGGACAGACTTATTAAGACTGGATAGCAAACAAAGTTCTGAAACTGTACCTTACCACATGTGAAATTCAATCTTCGAGGTGCTAAACCGAACCCCGGACCTTGGAGGATAACCAACTTGGAAAAGGTAAGAGAAAAGGACGGTCTGCAACACTCTTGTTCTTCTAAAATTCAATCTTTCAAATTCATGCTTTTTAAAAATACAGAGTCCACACAGCAGAAAAAAGTGACATAGAAAAAAGTAAAAGGTGAGTGCATTTTTAAAAAAACGCTAACGCGTTTCGGGGTAGAAATACCCCTTAGTCATAGCGTATAACATGCGAATATATAGTCTAACTTAATTGGCATAAGCCCCACTGTTCAATGTTTGACTAATTAATCAGAATGTCTTTTCACTTATCCACTAATTACTATCTAAATAAAGTTATTGAAAGAAACACCAGATATCTTGTTCCTTTATTCCATATACATTTTCATATGCATATTTCTTATTAAGACTGGTGTTTCATACTCTTGTCTTAATAAATGCCCAACAGCGCACACATGACCTACATAGGGCTCTGTTGCCATTTAAATGTCTCTGTCTCTCCTCAGTGTCGTCTCCTTGGTCTATGGCATGTTATTGGAGGAACCCGCCGAACAACTGCTAGCCTACATGAAAGATTGGGAGAGGGAGTTGGGGGTTTTGATCCCACCAGACGCATGGTCATACGCCTTCCGGGCGTGCCACAGTTTCTCTATCTCCTGTAGGGCACAAGAAACCAACTTTAAAATCCTCTCACGTTGGTATAGCATACCTTCTGTCCTTCACAGAATCTATCCCTCCAGTTCAGATCGTTGTTGGAGATGCAATACTGATTGGGGTTCTATGGTGCACGTCTGGTGGGAATGTTCTCTTGTGCGCCCGTTTCGGATGAAGGCTGAGGATTTTAGGGAATAAAAATTCCCAAACATTTAACCAGGATGCGCGCTGAGGGCTCGTTCACATCTGCGCCCGGTCTCCATTCATACAGGTTTCCGTTTCCTGCACAAATTAGAGCAAGAGATGGAAATCTGCAGGACTCTTTCACACCCATTCATTTGAATGGGTTTGAAAGGTGTCCGGCCATGAGCGCTGGTGAGCGTTTTATGCTCTCCACCGCGAAACGGGTTTTTTCAAACCGGACACAGAGTCGGACATGCAGTACTCTGTGTCCAGTTTAAAAAAAACGGTCTCGAGGCGGAGAGCATAAAACGCTCACCGGAGCTCACAGCCGGACCTGGTCTGACAGCTTTCCGTCTTCTGCATGCAGAAGATGGAAAGCTCAGAACGGACTCCGGGTGCTAGTGTGAACCCAGTGTCACTCTTGGCAAATCTTGGCATACACGTGTAGCAAGTAGAGGATAATTCATTGAAATCAGATAACACGTTTCGGGGTTTTCTGGTGCCAGTACAAGCGCCACCCCTTCATCAGATCTTATTTCAATGCATGTTGTGAAGCTTATCAAGGGTCATCCAAGTGTCATCTATCCCCCATTGACTTAATAATTGAAACAAAGCATCGGACCCCCCCCTCCATCCGACAGGGAGAGACTCGGCCTAAGGCTGCTTTCACACGCTCAGTGTTTGGTCAATGATTTTCATAAGAGATTGTGTACCAAAACTAGGAGTGGGTTAAAACACAGAACGGGTACAAATATTTCTATTATACCTGATCTCTGTGTAGTTTCCGCTTCTAATTTTGGCTCACAATCACTGATGAAAATCACTGACCAAACACTGCAGTGTGAAAGCAGCCTAAGGATTTTTTCAGGAAGAAAAAAATGGTTACCTAAAGGGCAGAATGGGTTTAAACATATATGTGATAATAATAAGACAGGCACTATATTATGTGAACATAGTATACATTATTTATCTGAATGTATAACGGCATCTATTAGAAAGCTGTGTGACAGCATTTAGCAGAATGCTGACAATTGTTTGAGAGCTACAAACTGGCATTGTTCAGTGGCATGCGCTGTGGAGAATATGGCACATAACAGTACACTAGCGTTTTAGAACGATACTGTAAGGGTATGTTCACATAGAGGAAAAGGGCGCGGAAACCCTTTTCGGCTTTCTAACTTTCCGCGCAGCTAGCCACAACGGGATGCCGATGCATCCCGAATAAATGGGCCTAAACAGGAGCGGGTCTCAAGCCGCTGACTCAGCTGCGTAATCCACAGCAAGATAGGTCATGTCGCTTCTTTTTTCGCTATTAGCTAGCAGAAAAAAAAGCAAGCGGCTCCCATTGAAGTCAATGGGAGCCATTTTTGCAGGCGGATTTTGAGGCGGATTCCACCTCAAAATCCACCTGCAAAAAACTCTGTGTGAACATAGTGAGTTCACACAGTGCATTTTTGCTGCAGTTTTTTAATTGCAGTAATGAGCAGTACATGTTACTCTCTATCTCACCCGTATGCTAATGACAATTAATACAGGTTTTCAATCTATTGGCGGTTACCACAAAGGTGAAATTTATAGTAACATGTGCTATTTATTACTGCAACTAATGGCATGCAGTTTTTCAGCAAAAAAAGTGCTGTGTAAACTGAGTCTTAGTTAGCAGGAAAAAGTCTGATATAATAAATGTAAGGTGACATGCACACGACTATGTGCTATGTCACCGGTCCGTGACTAAACTGCATGGATGGCACATGGATGACATTTGTGTGCTGTCTATGTCCAGTGGCGTAACTAGGAATGGCGGGATCCCGTGGCGAACTTTTGACCTTTTCAGATCCTAAAGTATAATAATCGGAGACTACAAACATAAAAAACAATGTTACTTACCTCACCTGGGCTCCAGTGCACTCCCCGCAGATGTCAACCATCTTCAATGATGGAAGAGACGTCACTTGAGCTGGGCTTGCATTGCGACGCGTAAGGACACAAGCCAGGGCTACGTGATGTCTGGGACGTCACACTAGTAGGCTCGAAGCCTTCAGGAGCCAGGAGAGGTAAGTAACAGTGTTTTTTATGTTAACCTCACTTCTCCTAGGCTTCTGATCATTATATTCGAGGGTCTGAAAATACCCCTTGAGTATAATGATAGTGTTTGTGGGGTTTGTGGGCCTGCGACATTACTTACCGATTCCGAGCTAGGATTGCTAAATAAATAGGGCCATCAAGTAATCTCCTATTAAAAAAAATATATCCGCAGGGGTAGCAGCTGCCACCGGCCCCCCTAATGTCCCGAGCTCTGTGACAGCCGCTACTGCTGCTACCCCGGGAGTTACGCCCCTGTCTGTGCCTCCATTCAATGAAGTCAGTGAGTACAGGCTAGAAAACAGACATGAATAGGACCTGACCTGAATTTTGCTCAAGGTCTCATACATGGGAACATGAAAATACACAGTCATGTGTATGGGGCCATAGAAATGACTGGGTCAGTGTGCTAGCCATGAGAAACATGACTAGCACACTGACAATGCCCATGGTTGTATGCATGAGGCCTAGAAGTGCATGCTGCAATGAGTCTTCATAAAATGATTAGAATAGGAAAAACACTCCAGCTGGGTGGCTGGATTTACTTTTTCAGTATATCGGTTTTCTGCCATAGTAATTCTTAACTGAACAAGTACTGTCTGCCAGCGCTGAGAAATAACAGGTTTTGCAAACAGTAAACAGCTCTGTTCCTTGTTGTGAAAGGACAAGTGACGTTGGAGCTAGGGTCAGAGTCTGCTGCTCTTGTCATGAAAATTTATAGCTGCCAGAACAAAGATAAAAGGGCAAAAGAAACCATTAATAGTTTACTGATCACTACATTGTTTTTCAGGTTTAGTAACCTAGCACCTATTTTAATGCTCATTTTTCTTCAATACTTTTAAGTAAACACACATATCCCATTTTACATGTATTTTTTTGTTTTTACATACAATACACCAGCAGATCCATTATTCTGCTTATTTCTACTTGTTGTACAGTTGAAAAACATATTGCTAGAAGGGGTACCATGTTTCATAAGGGGGGAAGTTACAGGGACTTAGAGCAAGCTTGCCCTGCTAAGAAAGAAAGATTATGAATGATAACACAGGTCAACAGCATTTTTGGGGCCAAAGATATTTCAACGAATTTAGGGTAACTTTGGGGTGCTGATTCTGAATATGTCATCAGTTTTGCCAGATTGGCTCAAGTTTTTGAGATTTGAGATTCCATGTTAGGATACTCCCATTTTCGTTTCTTATGCTTATTGAATCCTTGCACTTGCACTGCACAGAAATAACAGTCATCATGATGATTTTTTTGCTCTCTCCACACCATTGGAACACCAAATTTGAAGCTTTTTCTTTGTCCTTTGCTCCATTTTCGTAATAATTCGATACATGCTTTGCACACTATGCGTGGTGCCCAAGACTTGTCTTGGTCCCCAAGCATAACCTCAAAATAGGCCAAATACACTTTTTTTATGAAGTCTGTTATGTTTCTTCTATGTTTTTGCAGTGTATATTCACCACAAATGTAACAGAATGAGTCTGGATCGTTAAGACAACTTCTTCTTGATGAGTTCATGCTTTTCACTGGAAAACAGACAACAACATAAAGTTAGTGCAAAAATCAAGCTATGAACAAACTTTTAGAACACTAATTAACAAAAAACTATATTGAGAACTGCTCAGTTCAAGTACTAATCCAAAGAAATTAATGAGATGATGCGTCGCATTTACCAACAAGTGCTATAAATAAGATACCAAAAATCTCAAAAACTTGAGCCAATCTGGCAAAACTGATAGCATATTCAGAATCAGCACCCCAAAAATACCCCAAATTCATTAAAATATTTTGGACACCAGTAAATTTTTTTTTTTTTGTTGACCTGTTTTCCCTTAGCCCAAACAGCAGCACAACTGGGGTATTCCTGCCCCTATGAGCTGTTAGGACAGGTGGAATTTTTAATTACCTAACAGCTTTTGACCCCTATAAGAGGCCGGAAGACCTGCTCCTCCCTTGTGTTAGTAACAAGTATGATATACAGAGAGCAATTTATGCCAAGAGCTACACACACATACACAAAATCTGTACAATAGCACCTCTTAGGGAGGGAGCCTTGTGCTGCTGTTTGGGCTAAGGGAAAACAGATTATCATTCATAATCTTTCTTTCCCCCTACGCCCAACAGCAGCACAACTGGGGATTTAGCAAGTATTATCTCCCCTAGGGTGGGACCTCCTGGCAGGCTGATGCCAAGACGGAGTGCCCAAATGCTGTAGCATCGGCCGTACGCCAGTCCAATCTGTAGTGTTTGGCAAAAATCAGCTGTGAGCTCCAAGAGGCTGCAGCACATATCTGCTCTAGAGAGAGGAACCGTGTCTCTGCCCATGATGTCGCCACTGATCGGGTGGCATGGGCTCGTAGGAAATCTGGAACAGGAAGATTCTGAGCCCGTAGGGAACAGCTGATAGCTTCTCTGATCCATCTAGACAGGGTTACCTTTGATGCTTTAGCGCCTCTATTGTGGCCAAACACATTAACCAGAAGATTCTCTGATCTTCGGAACGGAGCTGTACGATCCAGGTAGATACGTAGTGCTCTTACCAGATCCAGTGTGTGTAGCTTCTCCTCCTGCTCAGTGGCAGGGGAGGGAAAGAACCCCGGTAGGGTGATCACTTGATTGGTGTTCTGAAGTGTGGGTACCTTCGGCAAGAATCCTGGGACGAACCTTAGCTGTACTCTGTCAGGAAAGAAAGTTATGAAAGGTTCGGAGGCTGCTAGAGCCTGCAATTCGCCAACCCTCTTGGCAGAGGTTATTGCCAACAGAAAGGTCACTTTAAATGACAGGTACTTCCAGTCCACTTCAGATAATGGTTCGAAGGGGGGCGCACATAGCCCTTGTAGAACCGCGGCCAGGTCCCACCTGGGGACAGGGGGCCGTACCTGGGGGCGGAGCCTGGCAGCCCCCCTAAGGAACTGTTTGACAAGAGGATCTTGTGATAACCGTGTCTCCAGGAGAGCAGATAGAGCTGACACTTGAACCTTGAGGGTGGCAGGTGCTAGTCCTCTCTCCAGGCCGTTCTGTAAGAACTCTAGGACTGCATCTCTGTCTGGATCGCGGTGGCTGCCTGTACACCAATCTCGGAATATCCGGGCGATCCTTTGGTAGCTCTGATTGGTTGCCTCTGCTCTTGAATGGGCTAAGGTACTTAGCACTCCCTGGGGCAATCCTCTGTCTGCGCGTATGGCACGGTTAGCCTCCAGGCAGTGAGGTTGAATTTGTTTAGGCCCAGGCACGGCCGACTGTTCAGTGACACCAGGTTCCTGACTGGTGGAAGGCTCCAGTAGTTCCCCCGACTCATAAGGATAAGGTCGGTGAACCATGCCCTTTTTGGCCAGAACGGCATGATCACTATTGCCGAAGTCTGGTCCTGCCTGAGTTTCGCCAATACCTTCGGTATCATCGGGATGGGAGGGAACACGTATGCCAGTTCGAACCTCCATGGTATTGACAGGGCATCCACAGCCAAAGGATTGTCTTCCCGGTACAGGGAGCAAAACCTTTCTACTTTGGCATTGTGTTGGGTGGCCATCAGATTCACCTCGGGGAGACCCCACCTCCTGGTCAGGTAGTGGAAGATGTCCTGATTCAGGGACCATTCGCCTGCGGTCGGCCGGCCTCTGCTGAGTTGGTCCGCTAGGATGTTCAGGCGGCCCTGGATATGTACCGCGGCCAGCTGGGAGAGGTTTCGTTCTGCCCAGGAGAAGATCAGGTTGGTGACTTGCATGAGCGAGGGGGACCTGGTTCCTCCCTGCTTGTTGATATAGTGGACTGTCGTCAGATTGTCTGATCTTACTTTGACCGCTTTCCCTCGTAGGAGTGGTGCAAATGACAGAAGGGCTCGATGAACTGCGGTAAGCTCGTGCCAGTTGGATGAGTGCGTCCTCTCCTGCTGATTCCATGTACCTTGAACCGGGGTCTCCCCCAGATGAGCTCCCCAGCCTGTGAGGGAGGCATCTGTAGTCAACAGGGTCCAGGCGGGCTGGACCAAGGACTTCCCATATCGCAGATGGGTCCACCAGGGCAAGGTTTGCCGAGTGCTGATGGTTAACTGGATTGGCTTCTGTAAACCTGAAGGACTGTGATTCCAGACTCTCAAGATCTCGTTCTGTAGAGGGCGCATATGCCATAGGGCCCAAGGAACTGCATCTAGGGCAGCGGACATCAATCCAAGGACCTTCATCGCCGTCCTGATGGTGACCTTCCGTGTGGAAGACAAATGATGTGCTGCCCGAGCAATTTTCCTTTTGCGAGGAGAGGGTAGAGAGACCGTCATGTTGAGAGAGTCTAGAATAAGTCCCAGGAACTGAACTTGTGTTGATGGCACCATCACTGACTTCTGCCAGTTTACCAGCCACCCCAGCTTGTCTAGTAGAGCTACGACGGTCTGCACCTGCGTGGTAAGAACCTCCTTTGAATGAGCCTTCAGAAGCCAGTCGTCCAGGTACGGGACTATGAATATGCCTTGAAGGCGCAGGGCGGCAGCGACCGGAGCTATGACCTTTGTGAAGGTGTGGGGGGCGGAGGATATGCCGAACGGGAGGTCTGCGAACTGGAAGTGCGCCTCTTTCCCCTGTATGTCTACGGCAATCCTTAGGAACTTTCGGTGTGCCAGAAAGATGGGTACGTGGAGGTAGGCGTCCTTCAGGTCCAGAGTGACGAAGTGATCTCCAGGGTGCATGAAAGGTAGTACTGACCTTATGGTTTCCATGCGAAACCGCAGCCTGCGGATGAAGTGATTCAGATACCTGAGATCGATGATCATACGCCACTCGCCTGATGGCTTGGGGACCAAGAAGACTGGAGAGTAGACACCTGTGCCTTGTTCTGCGCGAGGAACCATCTCTAGCGCAGCCTTGTCCACGTACTCCTGAATCAATCTCTCCAGATGAAGTTGTTTGGGGCCCTGAAGAGGGCGGGTTCTGACCATCTTCTCTGGCGACTGGGAAACAAAATTAATTTTATAGCCTTCCTGGATCGTCTGGATGACCCAGGGGTCCCGAATATTCTGCCGCCAGGCCTCCACATAGTGGGAAAGGGGAGGGGGGGGGAGTAGGAAGGGGGGGTGTACTGAGAGGGAATTAGAAGGGGGCATTCTTACGGCCACGAGATGAGCCCCGACCTCTTCCTTTCCCGGATCGCCGCTGGCCTCTGGTGCCTCTTCGAGTGCCTCTTCCTCAAAAGGAGGTACTCCGACCTTCAAGGGGCTGTGGCAGGTTCTTGCCCTTGGAGTCGGCCCAGCCTTCCATGATGTGGTCGAGCTCCCTTCCAAACAGCCGTCCGGGCTCAAAGGGGAGACCACAGAGGCTATTTTTGGAAGTAAGGTCAGCCTTCCAGGGCTTCAGCCATAGGGGTCGGCGAGCCACAGTAGCCAGTGCCATGGATCTAGCCGCCAGACGGGTCTGAAAATGGGTAGCCTCTGTCAGGTGATCCACCAACAGCGTGATGTCGGACACTGCCGCGAGGAGATCATCACGATCCACGCCGGAATCGATGTCCTTGGCCAGGGATGACAGTTCTGCGCGTAAGCCAGTTGCTACCTCATTCGCGACCATGCCCAAAGAGGCCTCGGCAGAGGCGGACGAATATACATGCCTCAAAGATCCTTCGACTCGGCGATCCATGGGGTCCCTGAGGCCCGAGCCGTCCTCTGATGGAAGGATGGAGCGCCTTGATAACTTGGCCACGGCGACGTCCACCTTTGGCGGGGGACCCCACGCCTTTAGTTGACTCTCAGAGACGGGAAAAAGTGCCTTGAAGCGTGTGGATGGCGCAAAGGATCTCTCCGGGTGCCTCCATTCGCCCTCCATCAGGCGGAGCATCTCCGAAGAGGGCCTGAAGGTACGAGACCTACGGCTAGAGCCTTCCCGGTCTCTGACTCTTAGGGTCTTGAATACTCTGGACATTTTGTCCAGGGGAAAAATCTCCTTCTCCTCCTCCGTACTAGAAGACGACTCCACATCCCTGAGGCGCAGCTTTTCCAGAGGCGGCAGGGACAATTCACAATCCAGCCGTGGCCTCTTGGCCAGGGAGACGGCTTCCATTCTTTTCATGGAGCCCTGGACGTACCCCTTCACCCAGGACACCATCTCTCGCATGGGAGTTGTTTCAACAGAGGGGGCCCTGCACCCCTGACAGAAGCGATATTGGGAGTCATCAGGCAGCGGCACTCTACAAGAAGCGCACGCCAGATGCTTCCTTTTGGAAGCAGCCTTCCTTCTAGGCGGAACAGTGGAGGAAGAAGAAGACATTCTGAGGAGGAAGAAAAAGGATACACTAACTACTTACTGCACTCAGGGATGCAACTCCCCAACCTCCCTCCCCCCTTCCCCCCCCCCGGCCATGTCCACCAATCCTTAGTCTATGAAGACAGCTCTCCAGCACAGAAATTGACCAGGGAGCTTCACCAACTGATGTGCTTGCAACCGGAGCGACAAGCACTAACTGAAGCTCTAGGGGGACTTAAATAGGCCAGGGGGCGGGGGTTTTCCCAGAGCCCCGCCCAGGGGGCAAGGGCTACAACGGAGCCAGAATCTCCATAAAAAAAGGAGAGGGGGGAAGACAGGGGGAGGGGATCTGACTCAGGTATGGTCCCAAGGACCGGGGGACCCCCCTCCCGAACTACCACGGCAATGCTCGTGTCTAGGGGTAGTTCTCTTCCCGTCCGCCGCGAGACCCGCACACTGCGCATGCGCGGCGGACCCTGCTAGATGGCGGACCGGAGGAACCTGAGAAAGGTTCCTAGGTCTAGCGTTCCTATACCCGGGGAAAGCCCCGACCCAACGGGAGAAGGGGACCCCTGCTTAAAAAAGAAGAGGATGTCCAGGAAAAAGATCTTCCGCTGTCAGGTACGGGTGGGGGAGAGTAGTGGACCCCTATAGGAGGTCAGAACACCTGCTCCCCCCCTGACCACCTGTCCTGTCCCACAGGACAGAAAAAAACACAAGGGAGGAGCAGGTCTTCCGGCCTCTTATAGGGGTCAAAAGCTGTTATGTAATTAAAAATTCCACCTGTCCTAACAGCTCATAGGGGCAGGAATACCCCAGTTGTGCTGCTGTTGGGCGTAGGGGGAAACATATTACCAGACATATCAGTAACAGATAATGCTAGATTCACACTCACATTGGGCTTTCCGTTGTCCTGGTCATCAGTGGACCAGCACAAAACATATGCAGAACGTTACAACAGATACAGATCCTAATGGATCCCATTATCTTTAATGTGATCGATCAGAGTGTTCATTCTTTAAAACTGAAACTGCTGGACTAAAAAGTAAGGTTTGCAGGAGTTTTTCATCTGGCGAATTTGGACGCACACTGTGGCATAATCTCCAACTACTTTGTAGATGTGAATATAGTGTTGCACTGGGGAAATTGGGTTTCTCCCCATCTGAACTGTATACAGGGATTGGTGTAATGAATACAAAACCCATAATAGTTACATAGTATATGAGTTTGGATGAAGACAAGTCCATCATGTCCAACCTACAGTCCTATGAAAAAGTTTGGGCACCCCTATTAATCTTAATCATTTTTAGTTCTAAATATTTTGGTGTTTGCAACAGCCATTTCAGTTTGATATATCTAATAACTGATGGACACAGTAATATTTCAGGATTGAAATGAGGTTTATTGTACAGAAAATGTGCAATATGCATTAAACCAAAATTTGACCGGTGCAAAAAATTTGGCACCCTTATCATTTTATTGATTTGAATACTCCTAACTACTTTTTACTGACTTACTGAAGCACAAAATTGGTTTTGTAACCTCACTGAGCTTTGAACTTCATAGCCAGGTGTATCCAATCATGGGAAAAGGTATTTAAGGTGGCCAATTGCAAGTTGTTCTCCTATTTGAATCTCCTCTGAAGAGTGGCATCATGGGCTACTCAAAACAACTCTCAAATGATCTGAAAACAAAGATTGTTCAACATAGTTGTTCAGGGGAAGGATACAAAAAGGTGTCTCAGAGATTTAACCTGTCAGTTTCCACTGTGAGGAACATAGTAAGGAAATGGAAGACCACAGGGACAGTTCTTGTTAAGCCCAGAAATGGCAGGCCAAGAAAAATATCAGAAAGGTAGAGAAGAATGGTGAGAACAGTCAAGGACAATCCAAAGACCACCTCCAAAGAGCTGCAGCATCATCTTGCTGCAGGTGGTGTCACTGTGCATCGGTCAACAATACAGCGCACTTTGCACAAGGAGAAGCTGTATGGGAGAGTGATGAGAAAGAAGCCGTTTCTGCAAGCACGCCACAAACAGAGTCGCCTGAGGTATGCAAAAGCACATTTGGACAAGCCTGCTTCATTTTGGAAGAAGGTCCTGTGGACTGATGAAACAAAGATTGAGTTGTTTGGTCATACAAAAAGGCGTTATGCATGGCGTCCAAGAAAAACAGCATTCCAAGAAAAACACTTGCTACCCACTGTAAAATTTGGTGGAGGTTCCATCATGCTTTGGGGCTGTGTGGCCAATGCCGGCACCGGGAATCTTGTTAAAGTTGAGGGTCATATGGATTCCACTCAGTATCAGCAGATTCTTGAGAATTATGTTCAAGAATCAGTGACGAAGTTGAAGTTACACCGGGGATGGATATTTCAGCAAGACAATGATCCAAAACACTGCTCCAAATCGACTCAGGCATTCATGTGGAGGAACAATTACAATGTTCTGGAATGGCCATCCCAGTCCCCCGACCTGAATATCATTGAACATCTGTGGGATGATTTGAAGCGGGCTGTCCATGCTCGGCGACCATCAAACTTAACTGAACTTGAGTTGTTTTGTAAAGAGGAATGGTCCAAAATACCTTCATCCAGGATCCAGGAACTGATTAAAAGCTACAGGAAGCGACTAGTACATAATCATACATTAAAAAGACGCGTGTTATATGAACATGCCATTGAACTCAATGGCTAACTACATTTTACAGGTGCATTCACACTAAGTATACGCTGAGCTGATTCTGAACGTAAAGCACGTTCAGAATCAGCGCGTACAAAGCAGATCCCATTCATTTCAGAATGATTCCCATTCAGATCAGCGTATACTTAGTGTGAATGCACCCTACACGTGTATTTTTACACGTGTAAAATGAACGAAATGATGGGAGCGTATACAGAATACACGGAGCGTAAACTCCGTGTGAAGGGGCCCTTAGTATGCCAGCTTTGCTGGAAAAAGCACTAAGCAAAATAAGCACATACCTATAGCATCAAGAGAAGGTGAACACCAGAGAGAATTTCCATAACTGGATAGTCATCACACATCTATATCATTACTCTTAAAGAAGCCCCCTTCCCCATAACAAATGAATTATTATAATCAAAAATAATAAAATAGTAATATAATAAAATAATAATGATCCATTATATTAATTAGTTTTGTGAAATTCTAATATAGATATATGGAAGTACACAAAAATAAACATTGTTTCCCATTTTACTGTAAACTTTGCTTCATTTTGAAAAAATATACTTTATTTTATGGTTTACCGTCATGTATATTTTTAATGATATATATGTTCAGGCACCAAAATCTTAGTGCTTAGAGTCTCTAAAGGTTAAAAGGCGACAGAGCTGTAAATTCTGCAGTCATAAACAAAACTCTTAACTTCTGCAGTATGTGGTTCAATTCTTAACCCTAACATTGAGTATAATGACTAAGTTTATTTACAATAATTAATACAACATGTATGTCATGTTATCACTCACACATACTGTATGTTATATGTTAGTACAGTAAGTAATTTATACAGACAGTAACCAACTTATTAGGTTGTGTGTCTGTTTCTTATTTTCGCCCTCACAATAATATGAATCCCTACTGGAATGTATAGAAGATGGTTGGAACATTCCTTATAGAGGACCTTTCATTGATTTGGGCACAGGCAGTGCAGCACATAGTTGGCTTTCCAGATCTGTGCCCCGGGTAAAGAGCTAGCAGTGCCAGTACCGTAGCTCTTTACAGTCAGAAGGGTGTTCTTGACAGTCAGTCAGGTACGTCCTTCTCCACAGCGGCGCCTATAGCGCTGTATAGTGTGAGCGGGGAGGAACGCCCCCTCCCTCTGCTCACAGTGCTCATCCATAGACAAGTATTATCAGGAGGGGAGGGGGTATTCTTCCCCGCTCACAGTGTACAGCACGATAGGCGCTGCTGTGGAGAAGGATGTACCTGACTGACTGTCAGAAACGCCCTTCTGACTGTAAAGCGCTATGGTACCGGCACCGCTAGCTCTTTACCTGGGGCACAGATCGGGAAAGCCGACAGTGCGCTGAATTCAGTGCACTGTCGGCTTTCCAGCAGTATATAGAACTGTCTGTGCCCAAATCAATGAAAGGTCCTCTTTAAAGGTTCTTGTCTATGTTGATGTGATCATACAGTTGCTGAAGATTGTCAGATGCACATTTATGTTATGAATTTCCCTATCTACTACATTAGAAAGATAATGGAGCACATTTCTAAAAATTGGCATTAACAATGCGCAACCTCTGTGAGGCCATGTGCCTAGATGAGAAATGTATGCCAGCTCGTAGCAGCTGCACATTCCCCACATTTGTCAGACCATATTTCTGGCAAAAATGATGATAAATCTGTGGGTCAGTAACCCCTGTTCTGCTCACCCCATATGAGGAAGTGGAAAAGGTGGCATTAAAAATAAAAAGTTGGGGCATATGGTGGCTCAGTGGTTAGCACTGTAGCCTTGCAGTGCTGGAGTCCTGGGTTTGAATCCTACCAGGAACAACATCTGTAAGGAGTTTGTATGTTCTCCCTGTATTTGCATGGACTTCCTCCCATTCTACAAAGACATACTGATAGGAAAAAAAATGTACAGTATGAGCCCTATATGGGGCTCACAATCTACATAAAAAGTTGCAATTTTTTTTTACAAAAATTGCGACTTGTTATGCCTTGTATACCAGAAAACTGGTGTGCAAGGCATAATAAATGCCCCAATTTGTTTTAATGACTGAGTATGCGCTTGTACTGTATTGATCTTATTGTCAAGCTCTTGTGAGATGATTTGTACTTTGGACCAAGACACATTATCCTGTTGTATTCAAGCAATTCAAGTCTGAGCAAACTCTGAACATAGAGCAACAATAACCAAGGAGTGGCAAGGTGCTAGATTTTTCATTTTGCATACGAGGTGGTAAAGTGCAACTATCCCTTTATACTTAAAGAGGACCTTTCATCAGATCGGGCACATGCAGTTTTATATACTGCTGGAAAGCTGACAGTGCGCTGAATTCAGCGCACTATCGGCTTTCCCGATCTGTGCCCGGTGTAAAGCCCTATCGGTCCCGGTACCGTAGCGCTTTAGTGTCAGAAGGGTGTTTCTGACAGTTAGCCAGGGACGCCCTTCTGCCCAGCAGCGCCTATCGCGCTGCACAGTGTGAGCGGGGAGGAACTCCCCCTCCCTCTGCTCACACAGCTCGTCCATAGACGAGTATTATCAGGAGAGGGAGGGGGCGTTCCTCCCCGCTCCACAGTACAGTGCGATAGGCGCCACGAGGCAGAAGGGCGTCCCTGGCTAAGTGTCAGAAACGCCCTACTGACTGTAAAGCCCTACGGTACCGGGACGGATAGCGCTTTACACCGGGCACAGATCGGGAAAGCCGATAGTGCGCTGAATTCAGCGCACTGTCAGCTTTCCAGCAGTATATAAAACTGCATGTGCCCGATCTGATGAAAGGTCCTCTTTAAGGGAAAGATAAAGTAGTAGTGTCCGATCAAGATTTATTGTATATATAGGTAAAAATCACTACAGCCAATGATAGATTCCCATTATATACAGTGGGGAAAAAAAGTATTTAGTCAGTCACCAATAGTGCAAGTTCCACCACTTAAAAAGATGAGAGGCGTCTGTAATTTACATCATAGGTAGACCTCAACTATGAGAGACAAAATGAGAAAACAAATCCAGAAAATCACATTGTCTGATTTTGTATAAAATTTATTTGCAAATTATGGTGGAAAATAAGTATTTGGTCACCTACAAACAATCCAGATTTCTGGCTCTCACAGACCTGTAACTTCTTCTTTAAGAGTCTCCTCTTTCCTCCACTCATTACCTGTAGTAATGGCTCCTGTTTAAACTTGTTATCAGTATAAAAAGACACCTGTGCACACCCTCAAACAGTCAGACTCCAAACTCCACTATGGTGAAGACCAAAGAGCTGTCAAAGGACACCAGAAACAAAATTGTAGCCCTGCACCAGGCTGGGAAGACTGAATCTGCAATAGGCAACCAGCTTGGATTGAAAAAATCAACTGTGGGAGCAATAATTAGAAAATGGAAGACATACAAGACCACTGATAATCTCCCTCGATCTGGGGCTCCACGCAAAATCTCACCCCGTGGGGTCAAAATGATCACAAGAACGGTGAGCAAAAATCCCAGAACCACGAGGGGACCTAGTGAATGAACTGCAGAGAGCTGGGACCAATGTAACAAAGCCTACCATCAGTAACACACTACGCCGCCAGGGACTCAGATCCTGCAGTGCCAGACATGTCCCACTGCTTAAGCCAGTACATGTCCGGGCCCATGTGAAGTTTGCTAGAGAGCATTTGGATGATCCAGAAGAGTATTGGGAGAATGTCCTATGGTCTGATGAAACCAAACTGGAACTGTTTGGTAGAAACACAACTTTTTGTGTTTGGAGGAAAAAGAATACTGAGTTGCATCCATCAAACACCATACCTACTGTAAGGCATGGGGGTGGAAACATCATGCTTTGGGGCTGTTTCTCTGCAAAGGGGCCAGGATGACTGATCCGGGTACATGAAAGAATGAATGGGGCCATGTATCGTGAGATTTTGAGTGCAAACCTCCTTCCATCAGCAAGGGCATTGAAGATGAAACGTGGCTGGGTCTTTCAACATGACAATGATCCAAAGCACACCGCCAGGGCAATGAAGGAGTGGCTTTGTAAGAAGCATTTCAAGGTCCTGGAGTGGCCTAGCCTGTCTCCAGATCTCAACCCTATAGAAAACCTTTGGAGGGAGTTGAAAGTCCGTGTTTCCAAGCAACAGCCCCAAAACATCACTGCCCTAGAGGAGATCTGCATGGAGGAATGGGCCAACATACCAACAACAGTGTGTGCCAACCTTGTGAAGACTTACTGAAAACGTTTGACCTCTGTCATTGCCAACAAAGGATATATAACAAAGTATTGAGATGAAATTTTGTTACTGACCAAATACTTATTTTCCACCATAATTTGCAAATAAATTCTTACAAAATCAGACAATGTGATTTTCTGGATTTGTTTTCTCATTTTGTCTCTCATAGTTGAGGTCTACCTATGATGTAAATTACAGACACCTCTCATCTTTTTAAGTGGTGGAACTTGCACTATTGGTGACTGACTAAATACTTTTTTGCCCCACTGTATATATATATATATATTTATATATATATATATATATAGGGCCGCCGATAGGCCAGTATTACTGCTACTGGCGTCAGGGGCCCGGCCAAATTGAAAAAATGAGGGGGGGGCCCGGTTTTGGACCACCACCGTGTGCCGGCCCCCCGGCGCCCGCAGCAGTCGTGTGTCCGATTTCAACTCAGATCTGCGTCCAGAGGATGCAGATCTGAGTTGGACACATACGTGGCTACAGCAAGGAGCTGACGTCACATCGCGTCTACGACTATGCGCGAGTGAGAGAAGAGGCGCGCAGACAGCAGCGGGGGAACGAGGAAAAGGTAAGTTTAATGTGTACACAGTACACTGAGGTGGAATGTGAAACGGGGGCAGATGAAGGAGAGGACGGCATGACACTGAGGGCAGAGATGTGGGGACATAAATCTGGGGGCAGAGATGGAGAGGACAGCATGACACTGGAGGCAAAGATGGAGGGGACATGAATCTGGGGGCAGAGATGGAGAGACATGAATCTGGGGGCAGAGATGGAGGGGACATGAATCTGAGGGCAGAGATGGAGGGGACATGAATCTGGGGGCAGAGATGGAGGGGACATGAATCTGAGGGCAGAGATGGAGGGGACATGAATCTGGGGGCAGAGATGGAGGGGACATGAATCTGGGGGCAGAGATGGAGGGGGGACATGAAACTGGGGGCAGAGATGGAGGGGACATGAATCTGGGGGCAGAGATGGAGGGGGGACATGAAACTGGAGGCAGAGATGGAGCGGGGACATGAAACTGGGGCAGAGATGGGGGACATGAAACTGGGGGCAGAGATGGGGGGACATGAAACTGGGGGCAGATGAAGGGTGTATATGAAGCTGGGGGGAGATAGAGGGGGACATATAATTTACGGGTGACTGTAGGGGGATTATACTGTGTGCGGGCACATGAAAAATTTATGAGAATGGGCGGAGTCAACATAAAAAAGGGTGGGGCTAAATTTGCCGCAGCGCGCAGAGCGCGCCGCACATTTTGTCCCTCTTTCAGTTCTTCAAAAGTTGGGAGGTATGGGTACAGGGGGCAGTGGAAAGGATGTTAGAAGGAGGACGAGGGGGGGGGGGATTGTTGGGGCATTGGGTGTGCGGCACTGCGGAGAGGGAACTGGGGCAATAATATATAAGTTTTTAGCTGGAGAACTACCTCCAAAGGTATGTGTGCTTTGTATTAATAATCATGTAGGCCGCTATGCTACTAGCATAGCAGCCTGTTTGGGGGTGGGACTTTCACTTTAAAGGAGTGTTCACATTGCGTTTTTGGCCTCCCTTGCCGGGATACGTTGGTAACGAGTCACAATCAGCTACCCACTTATCCCTGCACGGAGAACTGCAGGCCCCCCCCTTTTTTTAATGGCCAGCTCTTCGTGCAGGGATAAGTTGAAAGCTGATTCTGACTGGTTACCAACATATCCCGGCAAGGGAGGCCAAAAACGCAATGTGAAAAAGCCCTGAGGATTTATTAAGAGGGCTCTTATAGATGGTGTTGGCTCTCTATAGGGGCTGCCACACGTAGCAGATTTTACCTGCAAATAGAATCTGATTAAGCCTTGTAATGCTGCTAAATAAAGAGAAATGTAACACATAATTGGTATGTCGCAAAATAAGGTAGTTTTAAAATGGCGGGGGGGGGGGGGGGGCAGACACTTAGGCTGTATGGGGCCCCAAAATTCCTGATGGCGGCCCTGTATATATATATATATATATAGTGTCAATGGATGATCTGGAGCTATCTAAATATCAATTTCTGCAGTGTCTATGGACATTACATCATAGGATAGCACCAATCTATTTCACAGCTATAGGGAAGAGAAAGGGAATTTCAGTGGGCATTTACTAATGACATATACAATTACTTTCAATGGGTGACAGTGATATTTGTTTAAATACTTTTATATGAAACATGAATGTTGTTGCTGAAATACCCCTTTAATATATCAGAAATTGCCCCTACTGAGCATTACATACATAAACGCTAGGTCCCTTTCTTGAGCAGCTTGACCCCACCACACTTTTTACCATATTTTTTTTCAAGATAAGTACATTTTTTGCTTCCATGTTAACATTGACGAACCTGTCCAGACTACATTCTTTCTAGGTTCTCTCCACCTTTTAAAATTGGGAAGACATGATCCTGGAATCAATCCCTTCTCTTCAAAGGGCCACACAGTCTGCCACTATGGTATGTATGTTCAATAACATTCGGTGAGAGGCAGAAACAGCTCTCAATACATAAGCAAGGGGAAGAGTAAAAAATGCAGGATTTCACAGAACAGGTCCAAAATCTGTTAATAAAATATATTACAAAATGGATTAATTACACAAATACTGCCAGAAATCAAAAGTTGTCCAAAAGTTTTGTTATACTTTAACAAATCAAATCCTAGGATAATCATCCAAGGGGTGGAAATATTTTCTTACAGCAATGTACCGTATTTTTCGGACTATATGGGAGGAAAATGTGTGTGCGTCTTATAGTCCGAATGCAGCGTGTGCAGCGTCTGTGTCCCGTCTGTGAGAATCAAAAGGAGAGCAGCACGGTGCCTGCCTGCTCTGCCCCTCCTTCCCTGTCTGTGTCGCATGTTTGCAGGAGCGAGATATGAGAGGCAGGGAAGTAAGGGCGGGTCAGACGGGTGAAGGAGGCGTGGTTTCAAGCTTGCCGAGAAAGCCACGCCTCCTTCTCCCGTCTGGCCCGCCCCTCCTTCACTGCCTCTCAGATCTGGCTCCTGCAATGATGCCACACAGACAGGGAAGGAGGGGCGGGCCAAACGGGAGGAGGAGGCGTGGTTTTCTCGGCAAGCTTGAAACCACGCCTCCTTCACCCGTCTGGCCCGCCCCTACTTCCCTGCCTGTGTGGCATCATTGCAGGAGCCAGATCTGAGAGGCAGTGAAGGAGGGACGAGCCAGATGGGTGAAAGAGGCGTGTTTTCAAGTTTGCTTAGAAAACCACACCTCCTTCACCCGTCTGGCCCGCCCCTTTTTCTCTTCTTGCATAGCTTCACTGCAGGGTGTCTCTTTCCATCCATGGATGAGAATAGATAGATTAGATAGATAGATAGATAGATAGATAGATAGATAGATAGATAGATAGATAGATAGAGACAGACAGATAGATTAGATAGATATGTTCAAATCACCCCCATATCCCTAGAATACATATAAAACAAAAACATTACTGTGAAACACATACACATTTGGTATCCCTGTGTCCGAAAGCCCCCGATTCTATTTACATTGGTGAAATATTATATTAGGTTATTAAATATTTCACCAATTTTTTTTTCCTTAAAAATTTTTTTCCCCTATTTTCCTCCTCTAAAACCTTAGTGCGTCTTATAGTCCGAAAAATACGGTATAACAAAACAATGTTATATTTATCCAGGGCAAAGTAGAACAAAGTATAATATAAAACAGTTCAACAATGTTGTTTCAATGAATGACCCCTACGCCCCCTGGTGGTCTGTAGCAGAACTTAGTTTCTTAGATTATTGTACATTCTCATCTTCTAGACCAGGGGTAGGGAACGTACGGCTCTCCAGCTGTTGCAAAACTACAACTCCCAGCATGCATACTTACTCTGCTGTTCATGGAACTCCCATGGAAGTGAATGGAGCATGTTGGGAGTTGTAGCTTCACAGCAGCTGGAGAGCCCAAGGTTCCCTACCCCTGTTCTAGAGGCTCCATCAGATTCTGTGAAAAAAATCTGGACAAAATTGCGAAATAACGAATACCCTGATGGAGACCCAATACATCCAATTGCAGTCAATGGGGTTTGGTTGGCTATATTCATATCTGTCCTACAACAAGTCCTACACATTGTCATTTTAATTGTTCTGCTCTTATAACAGAAGCGAACAATTGAAAGCAACGTCTTTTTCAGGGACGCCCTTGGTTATTTCAGCAAGACAATGCCAAGCCACATTCTGCACTTGTTGTCAAGGATAAAAAAAAATATTAAGCCAGGGAAGGTTAATCCCCACCCCCCCCCAAACACTCACCTGTTATTCTCTTTCAGCAGAAGATAACATTGGAGCAGCAGAACCCGACTGCGTTGGGAGAAAACAGAGAACCAGGGACAGGTGTGTATGTTTTTTTTTATTTAACATAATATTAAAAAAATAATAATTAGCGTGAGCAACCCCATTAAACCAATGCCCTTTGGGCAAGCAATGTGGACAACTTATGATTGCTTCCTAGAATATCCAATTTTATATCCTGTTCTAAATTAAATAGATGTATATGATCTTTTGAGGAAATTAAAATTTGTTGACAGGTATTAATCACTTCTAGACAATGAGTCTAGTCTCTTGTGTCAAGAGTAAGCAATATACTTTATTACCTAAACAATAAGCCTATCAGCCATTACTGATAGTAAGCATAAGGCAATGAAGATACTCTGTTGACAAAGAACTCAGTGTTTGGTGTCGCATAGTTTCCATCCTGTCATAAACATATTAACTTAACGTTATGAAATTAATTTCCTTTGCTAAACAATGGCAATTTATATGGCTATGTCCATGATTTAAGAGAATAATGTTCAGTCTGTAGGCAGCATGTTCTAAAACAGAAAGAGCCAAGCACATTGGTGTATAGGTTTGTGCGAAAAGATTCAGTATAATTTTATTCACTGACATCTCTGCTCTTTCTATGTTGAGAATTCAAGGAGGCGGTTCTATTAGTGATTAACAGCCGGTCCTCTATGACTGTATATCCAGAGATAACTGTTTTATTTTACTGACTCATAGACTTTAAAATGGTTAACCAACCAGTTAAAAAAAAACAAAAAAAAAACGGGACAGATAACAGGAAGCATCCATACAAAACACTTCCTAATATACATTGTGATTAAATTTGGCACTGCTTATCTGCTTTATTTCTAAGTCATTGACCATAACTGTGAAGTTTCACTTACAAGCTGGAGGCTTGGGGAAGCTAGGGGAAAGTGGAAAAAAAAAAACAAAGAATACTCACCTTGTTCCTCAGGCCTTTTACAGTCTCATACATGAGTGCTGAGGCCCACTCACAGGCCTCAGTGGTTTTTCATGTCATTCATAACATATCTGAGACCAGAAGAGGCCTGGAGTAACATTACTAGGTATGTTTAATAATCTCCCCCTGGACCCCCGCTTTTTATATTCTGGGGTCTGAAGAGAACCCAAAATATAATAATGTCTTGTGAGTGGAAAATCTCAAAAATTTCAGTTTTGGCTGAATCTGAAATTTTTGGAAAAAATGAGATGTATTGTGTGGAGGGATCACTATGGGAAACTATACTGTGTGGAGGGACTACTGTGAGACATTATATTGTGTGCACTATGGGACATTATTCTTAAAGGGATTTTCCAGGAGTTGGAAAAACTCCAGAGGAGTGGGGGCAGGTGTAACATTTAAAAAAAAAAAAAGACATATTCACCTGTTCCTGGAGCTGTGATGTCTGCCACCGCAGTCCGGCTGTGGCTGCCCTCCAACTCATCTGTGTCTTCGGCGTACAGATGAGTTGAATACTAGAATGACGCAGTAGCTGTCCACTTTCTGCTTCGCCATTAGGCTCCTGCCTCTTTCTCCTGGTGTCTTAGGAGCAGTAGGAGCAATGTAGTGATGTCACTTCCATCACGCCTGTTGTTCTCTGAAGACTCTATTACTAAGTTCAAACAGCAGAAAACGAAGAGGAATTCCCATATATTCTGCGGTAGTATCACCGCTATGGATGCTCATGCAGGGCATCGGCAATCCACTGCGTCTTTCTTCTGCTGATTAGGACCAGACGAATAGGCCTAATCAGCAGGGACTTCCATGTAAATGTACACTAAGGGCCAGTTCACACATAGTTTTTTGGTCTGGATTTTGACGCAGAATCTGTGTCAAAAAACCGCCTCCCATTGAATTCAATGGGAGCTGGTCATTTCCGTTTTCCAAGAGCGGTATTTTACCACTCACAGAAAAAAGAAGCGACCTGCCCTATCTTGATGCGGATTCCGCGTCCACGGCGTCCGCGTCAAGACAATCCCTCCGGACTAGGCCCATTCAATTGGGCCTAATCCGGAGTGGAAAACCCCGACCGTCGTAAGCTGCGACAGTTGCGGCTGGCTGTGGCAGGCGCATTTTGGTCTGGATTCTGACGCGTCTTCCTGCGTCAAAATCCGGACCAAAAAACACATGTGAACTAAACCTAAGCGTAGACACAGATGAGAACAGGGGACAAGAGAGTATTGTGTTTTTCTTTTTTTCTTTGTTTGATATATACTGTGGAGGGGGACATGTAACTATGAGGGCAATCTACATGAGGACATTAAACTGGGGGCAATCTGGAAGGGGGCATGAAACAGTGGAGGTAACCTGCATAGGGACATTGCCCCCACCCCTGTGATGTTTTCGGGGGTGCCAGTGTTCTTATTTGGCAGCTTGGTGTCAAAACAGTGACCCCAGGTCAGCCCCACCGTTGCCCTGTCACATACCTGGTTGATCCTGCCCATAATGGAGGCTGTGACCCTATTCGTCTGCATAAGCTAACTGTCTAATATACACTGCAATACATGAGTCAGCCACGGAATCTGTGGGAAGATAAGATGTGTCACTTCATTTTCCCTCTAGCTGAAAAAAATCGCTAGTGGGAAAAAAGGGAGCAACTCCCATTGAAATGAATGAGAGCCTGTTCTGCAGGCAGAATTTGAGGCGGATTGCGCGTCAAAATCCGCATGCAAAAAACTCCTTGTCAAAATACCCTTAGGTTAAGGCCCCACGGGATGACCCGCAGCTATAAAGCAGTGCAGAAAAAACCGTGGCAGGAACGCATCACGGTTCTTCCAGCAGCGCTTTAAACAGAAAGTTCACTGAGTTTCCTTCCGCAGACTTTCTGTTACAATTATATCTATGAGAAAGCCGCCGGCGTTTCCATATATGTATGTGTAATTGGTTTTTATTGAGGGTTTTATAACATAAGAACAGAACAAACATGGAAATCTGATAGCAAGGCACGCAGGCCCTGATTGTATGCGCAGACGAGGGGGGCACCCCCGGCCGACAAGATAAAATACAATATATCACTCATTGTCAAAGCAAAAATAAAGATAATACGAATCGGCCATATGGGCCAACTCATAAAAACGGAACGAACAAGAAGAGAAAAAGGGGAGAAAACAAGGCCCCGGAAGGGCAAGACAAACAAACAGAATAACAAGGGGGGGGAACATGACACGAATATGGAGGAAAACTGGGAAGGGAAAGGGAAGAGAGAAAGGAGAAGGGCAGAAGCGCAACCAGGTCCCCCCTCAGGAGAAAAAAAAGAGAAGTCAGAAGACTCCTGGAGACTTATCCCAATCAGCAGGCGGCAGGCCCGAGGAAAGGTCGGCATTCAGAATGGCCACATATGAGAGCAACCCCGGCGTAGCATCAGTGAGGAGGAGGTCGTACAAGAGAGAAAACACACGTTGGTAGGGAGTTCGAGGAGACAACGGTGGACTCCAAAGATGACAGGGATGTAGAGAGCAGGGGTGGGAGAGAAAACGACAACTGGCCATACTCCTGCCAGGAGAGATGGAGATCTGGGTGGGACAGGCATAGTCGAGGAAAGGGAAGGAGAGGGTTTCCGTAGATATAATTGACATGCTGCGATTTCCAAAAACGCGCCGGTTTTGGAAATTGCAGCATGTCCGTGCTGCAGTTTTTACTGCAAAGTGGGCATGGGATTTGCTAGAATTCCATCCAAATTTGCAGTTACTGTAAAACTCCGCACTTTTTCCTGTAGCATTTATGCCATGGGCAAATTGCAACATTTCCAGCGCGTGGGGTCCCCAGCCTTATGGTAAGTTCAGATAGAGTTTTTTGGTCTGGAACCTAAAACCGGGGAACCTGAAACCGCAACTGAAAGCCGATGCACTGCACCAGCCGCGCACTCCACTCTGGATTAGGCCCAATGAAGGGGGCTAGTCCGGAGAAGGGAGTGTCTTCAGGCCGAATTGCGATGCAAATCCGCCTGAAAGAATGAGCACCTCACTTTCTTTTTTTAAATTTCAATGGGAGCCATCTTTTTGGTCAGGATTTTGAGTCGGATACAGCCTCAAAATCCTGACCAAAAATCTCTGTGCGAACTTACCCTTATAGTCTATATGGGGTCTGTGGATTTCCTTAGGTAACCGCTTTTTAATGTGTATAGGTTTCCTTTGGAGGGTCCCTAAGCAGACTCCCCAAATGGAAATCTGAACGCAGATGTGAACGGGGCCTAGAATGGGAGGAAATCCACACAAACACGGAGAGAACATACAAACTCCTTGCAGATGTTGTTCCTGACGGGATTCGAACCCAGAAATTCAGCAATGCCAGGCTGCAGTGCTAACCACTGAGCCACTGTGCCGTCCCTGCAGTCATTTCTGTACAGGGGCACAGGTCAGTTAATGTACCGTTATTTGTACTAGGGATTGAGTGTGAGGAGAGGGTTAACGGTCTCCTGGGTGACCGGACCAACCAATGAGCTACAGATCGCTGTTCTACAGTAGAACATTGTAAACAAGAGGGCGGGACTAAGGGGAGCCAATTACTGGCGGCGGTGTAGAACTCAGGCGACCTGTTGACCAATCAGGGTTTAGTCACGTGCTGAGTCTGAGAAGCGGAAGCAGCCGGGAGACGGTCTGAAGAGATGTAAACACTTGTGTATGTATCCTCAATCTATATACTGTTCTTAGCGCTCGGCATCCCCTCTGGGTGCCAGGCAGGGCTACCGACTTAAGGAGCTCCGTGGGCAAGCTCCGAGCCGGCCACTTTGTGCGCCTGACCTCCCCGCCGTCATGCTTACGTAATGTCACTGACAAGAGGTGGCTCATGGGAATATATAGGAGTATTGTGCACTAATGCCCAGGGCTAAGTTTACTACAGTGATATGTTACACGGCCGCCATGGTGTCGTGTCTTCAGTGATAAGCATGCATGCAGTGTAAGCTTGTATTGAGGATTGCTTGACTAGCACTCCCCTAACATAGGGCCAGCCATCCAATATTCACGTGAAGGGCTGCAGAGAGTGGCAACACTGCTGGCTACTGAGAAAGGGGAGTTGGAAACGGAGTTAACCCGTTTAGGACCGTCCAATGTGGGACCTTTATGTTAATTTGTTAAGATTTGAGCAAGAAATGGCCACAAATCTCTTCATTACAATGATCAGAAACACTTCGGCATTTGAGTAATCGGGTGGGGGTGGGTTGGTGTAAATTATTGAAGGGCTATATCTCCAGTATGTGATTGTTGAGGTTTTGACACTTGGGACCCCTACACATCAGGTGTTTGAAGAGTGTCCTGACTTCTTCCCTGTGCTAGTGACATCACGTGGTGTGGCAGCAGCTCAGTCCCTTTCTAGTGAATGGGACTGAGCTGTATACCAAGCACAGCCTTTGATGCAGTATATAGCGCTCTGTGCTTAGTATTGAGGAAGCCGTATACAACACCAACCAAATGTGGCCTCTTCAACCAACTGATCTATTTTTTTACGGTGTAAGTACTGAAAAAACACTTTAGGTTAAGGTCCCATGTAGAGAAACAATGTTTTTCATTACATTTTTCTGTGCACTCTTTCTTCACCTATTACATTGGGATAATGCTCACAACTCCGCAGCTAAATTCTTGTGCTTTTCTGTAACTCTTTTTTCCACTGTGTGTGGATGAGATTAGTGAGTTTTGTTAATTTGCTGGTACTATAAGACAAAACGTTTTTTTTTGCGCTGTGTTTGCAGCATGGGGCCTTAGCATAAAACATTTTATACAGTGGGGTTTTCTAAGGCTGACAATTAATGACATTTTCGTATCCATCTACTTCAGGCTTTGTACACTGTGCTAAAAGCAACTGATCAGTGCAGAACCTGGGTGTCAGACCCCTACCAATCTGATATTAATGACCTATCCTAAGGATACGTCATTAAATGGAGTCTATCATTGGCAATAGCCATTTTTAAATAAACATATCTTTGCATAGCTTTTAGAAAGGCTGTTTCCAGGGATACTTTTTATTCTTTCATCGGCGCTGGTGTTTTGGAATGAGCCCATTTTTACTGATATGCAAATTGTCCAGCACAGAGCACCAGAAGCCTTCTAACTATTCCTTGAGCACTGCTGCATCATCAGCCTTCCCCTTCTCACCGCCCTCTGGAAGAAGAACTATAGGAGGAGGGATCCTGTGCCAAGAAAAACCACCCCCTCCTACTTTCTAAATAACATTTAATCAAATATGTATATTTACCTACATTTTCTGATTATCTGGTGATGATCCGTTTCCCTATTTCCGGAGATGGATCATCACTACTACTCCCACCCCCATCCACCCCCATCCACCCCCATCCACCCCCATCCACCCCCATCCACCCCATTATACATACCCTCCATGCTTCTTCTGGCGAGATGGCTCCTCCCCCTTTAATGATTCTGCAGGTGGCGCAATGTTCTCCTCTTCTCCAAGTGCTGTGTGCGCACTACTGCTGGTAATTCACCTCTACTGCATATCCACGCATGTGCAGTAGAGGTGGATCATCACTGGAGGAGAAGAGCTCTCACAGACAGAATCAATACAGGAGGGGGAGGGGCAGTCTCACAGGAAGAAGCGTGGAGGGTAAGTATATAATATGGGTCGGTAGTTTGGGTTGAGTATGTAGGGAAAAGCGGGATAGCTAGAGAGACAGGGCGGAGGTGTATGGGAGGGAGTGAGGAAGGAGATGGTCCTATCAGCATTTCACAACTAACTCTGTGTGCATATTCATAGGTCAACCGGTAGGTAATTGGCCCATCACAATGTATCAGCAATGACGCCACCAGAACCCAACATGTGGCCGCTGAGCCCTGTAATGGGTTGCAATGGTAACGTGAGCTTCTTCATTTTTGGCCTCGCCAGTCCTGGCATCAGAGAGAATGGGGGATGTGCCATCTGAATAGAGGACCATCATTTCTTATTTTATTTTATAGTAACCCAGCTCATTGTCATTTATCCAGGACAACCCTTTTAAGGATGAAGTAAATTTGTTTTGCTTTTTTTTTATTGTACTTATTTTTACTGCTTTTTCACAATAAAAGATATGAAAAAAATCATGGATAAAAAAAAAAAGAAGCATTACCACATCCAGAGAGCCACAACTTTATTTTATTATTGTTATAGTTTCATGAGAGCTTGTTTTGGGGGGGGCAAGTTATGTATTTCTTTGGCGCTATTTTAGGGTACACTTATGTCATCAATTTGTTATATTCATGTTTATGGGTTGGGTTTCATAGGAATAAACAGCAATTGTGCCATTATTTTTTTTGGCTTCCTTCTGGCACTTGCCATGTAGTATGAATAACATTATTAGTTTATTGTGTGCATAATATCAGTGCAATATTTGAGAATTGATATTTGTTACATCATTTCCAAAAAATTTATTTGTTTTGATGAAAAACATCCCTAATAAGGCAAAGATACATTCAATACAGACAGTAGTAAAAAAAAAAAACAACCACAACATGCTCCGTTCAAAGTTGTATGTGGGCTTTTTTATGTAGATTGAGAGCCCCACATAGAGCTCACAATGTACATTTTTCCCTATCAGTATGTCTTAGGAATATGGGATGGAAATCCATGCAAACACGGGGAGAACATACAAACTCCTTGCAGATGGTTTTTTGCCCTTGGTGGGATTTGAACACCAGGACTCCAGCACTGCAAGGCTGCAGTGCTAACCACTAAGCCACTGTGTGGCCCTGTATGTGGGCTTCTTTTCACTGTGAAAGCATTGCTTTGGGGGGAATAATACAGTGAGATATTTTGCCCATCACAAAACTTATAACTGCATTTAAAGAAAACACTGTCAGAGAAGCACAAGGTCCCAAGTACAACTGTTCCTGAAATATACGCAAGTAATGTTAATTCTCATGTTTTTTTCTTTGTAACAAAGGCTTTGTTATATTAAGGCTTATATGGTGTACAGGGGAATGGAGAATGGGAACACGCAGTAGTAGCAGTGCGGCTGGAGGAGGAGCTTCAGGGGATTCTCCAAGAGGCTCCCGCAACAACTCAGGATCTCGAAGTCTGCAGGATGATGATGACGAGGAGAACGTTGACCTGGCGCAGGTACTGGCGTATCTTCTGCGCAGGTAACAACACCCCACACGTCATTGTACAGTTCACATTACATACATTTTTCTATTTCATCAGTACATAAGTGTTAGTACCTCACCTCTGTGCAGATATATATAGTGCCATAGGTCCCAGTCGCTTTATCCTCCATGTTCACATTTAGAAGGGCTCCACAACGAGCTGAAACATTCTAATGGCTGTATAAAGGCATCGTGGATTTTGGTACTGATCTTATATCTTAATTTTGGATTGCTTCTGCGAGACATTGCATCAAGTCTTTTGAGGTCTTGCACCTTGGATGTCCTGTGCAGTTCTTGTATTTTTATATATCTGCATTGCTTCTATGCTCAACTATACATTGACCAAATAGCCTTTAGAAAACAGAAGGGCTAATAAGCAACCAGAAAATTGACAAAATATTATATGAATAGTACAAAAATTAATAATCATGTACAAATCTAAATAAACATCTAAATAATAAAAGATAGATAACAAATGCATTAATATCTTTCCAGTTATTTTTATCCTGAACCAGCATCATTTTCTGTTTACAGTTCTTCAATGAGCAGCTTTTGTGTGATAATATATAGTAATAATAGCATATAATAATAATAATTGTCTTCAATCCTGAAACAATATCCACCATATAATACAATCAATAGAGCATTGTAATACAATGCTGAAACAATATCACCATAGCCAGGACAATGCTGTTTTACAATGCTTAAATAAAAGTGGAAAAATCATCCACGTGATAGCTATCTATATTACAATCTAACATTAGTCACATCATGGTGCTATAGAGTGCTCAAACAATACTGCTACATAGAACCAAAATAGTAATGTCATACAGTTCTTAAATAATCCTGTTTTCAGGAGTTTTTATGCAGCATGTGAATGGAATTTGTTTAAATGCTGCAACTATAAATCACATAGGTTAGCTGCAGGAGATGTTGTGTCTGTCCCCAGACTCACTATACCAAAAAAAAAAAAGAGCATAAAAGCACACATACAAATATGTGTTACTTGCATGCACACTCACAAACATACGTAGACTCATTACTTCCATGCTAACTAGATACATTTGGGTAGACAGTACTTGTATGCAGTGTGTTTTCTTCACTGTTTAGGGCATAAGAATGTACAAGTTCAAGTTGCAGACTAGGTTGGGGATCCTTGGCCTTGGGCCTGGATTAGTCAGAACAAGATGCAATTGCTGCGGCACATTCAAGCTGCGTAGCTTTTATTTCACAAATTTTAGTATTTATATACTCCCTTGATGGAGAGCCGTATTCTGTCGTACATATCCCTGTAGTTAGCACATTACTTTTAATATTAATCATGTAGGTGATGCCTACAAATATATTTTCTTTCAGAATCGTTTGCCTATACTGTTACAGCAGTAAAAACACTTCATGCACCTCTATCTATCAACATTTTTACTTTTACTGGTCGGTGATATTTCCAACTATACAGGCATGTTTACACATTTTGGATTTTGGCTGCAGATTTAGTGTTTCATGAAAGTCCGTATGAAATTTGCATCACATGAATGTAATTGTGCCTGCAAACCCATTTGTATGCATCCAAAATCTCCTTATTTCCTGCACTGAAAAATTGAGTATTAGTACCATTGAATGACAGTGACGTTCAGATTTGTTGCAGTGCAAACTGCATATTTGCAGCAAAAAAATGGGAGGGTCTGCTTCCTGTTTCTGCCCTGACCAATACATGTTGCCTTTCAATCCAATGTGTAAACAACAGCCTATGTATATAGTCCCCCTATTTATAGCAAGTGTATGCAGTATTGTCACTCATACACTATTTCTCCTCTCTCTCTCTATCCTACAGAGGGCAGGTTCGGCTAGTGCAGGGAGGAGGACCTGCAAGCTTGCACCTAGTACAGTCGCTTTCTGATTCTGATGATGACAATGACAGTGCTTGGGAGGGCTGCTTGGGAGACCGCTACAATCCTCCTGGTAAGTAATAAATAAAGGCAGGTTAATTGTTTAAAGTCTTATAGCTGTAATATGTGTTCTAATGCAGCTAGTTGGGATCATTAGATTTGCTTTAGGAAATCTGTAACGCAGACCTCCTCTTTCCTCATAAGCCAGTCCTGTTCTGCTACTGGTAGAGCTTGTAGGCCACAGGCTACATTGAGTCTGTGGCCTACAAGGAAAGTACCAATACTTACCTGTCTGTTATCTGTTGCATCCCGTTTCTTTCTGCTGCGGGTGCGCATGACGTCACAACTGTGCTCCCTGAGCAGGAAGACAGAGCGGGACCAGGATGCAGACAGGTAAGTAATGACCTAATAAATAAAGGAGATCAGTGAAGAGGCTATTATCCCCCGCACCCATCCACATACAGTATCTACTTCACAGCTCCCCCTATACAGTGGCTCCTTCACTGGTCCCCCATACTGTTTACATGGGGACCAATGATAACGCCACTATATTGTGTCTGGGCAGTGATGGGGGCTAACTTTTGAGCTCTGTGTGAAGAAATTAAACATATGCCATTTGCAATAAAAATTTCATAAAACCGTTCATTTGCATTTAATGTTAAAGAGGACCTTTCATGTCTGAATTCAGAGCACTGTCGACTTTCTAGAGCTATATAATACCGCATATCTATGAGAACGAGAAAGGTACTTTTTAATGGTTATAACAATATCAGTTTGAATGGTCAGCCTCCACACATTTTCAAATCTGGCCCTCTTGGCAAAGAGTTAGGACACCTCTGCCTTAAAATTTAAATATGAGCAAAACTGGGAATGTCAGCAAAGTATAGTAATATGTAGTTTATCAAAGTATGTATTATGCCTAGATATCATAAGAGTGCATTCACACAAGATGGCAATAGTATGGCAAAAAGCCACACCATTATCACATTGTGAAATCCAGGACATTGGCCATAAAGATTTCTACCCAGTCTAGACAATTCTTTTTCAGCTATGCAGATGCTAGCCTTGGCTTTATACTGTTTTATTTTCATCTCAGCAGTGATATTTTTCTGGTTTTCAGCAATTCACTGATCAAACAGAGAAGTAAAGAAATAAAAACCAGTATATAGAGATAAGCAAGTACTGTTCGGATCAGCCGATCCGAACAGCACGCTCCATAGAAATGAATAGAAGCACCTGGTACTTCCGCTTTGACGTCGGCCGGCCGCTTAACCCCCCGCGTGCTGGCTACATCCATTCATTTCTATGCGAGCGTGCTGTTCGGATCAGCTGATCCGAACAGTACTCGCTCATCTCTACCAGTATATATTAGAAAGTTGTATAACTCTTTCTAGGAACCATGCATGATACTTGCTGTGCATTGTGAGGTGTCCTCAGCAGCTTTATCGCCCAGCATGCAGTTGCATCTCTCCACATACTTTAATGTTTAATTCATAAAAAAATCTTTTTATTGCTTCTGTAGTTTCTCTTGTTTCCGTCTACAAATTAATAGCGCTACACTAGTTCATGGTTGCTGGGATATATCCAGATGTTATTGGAACATAGTTCTTGATGCTCATTTTTCCTGTTAGTCTTTATGTTTTATGGATATTTATTTTGCCTATTCTAAATTTCTTATCTGATATTGCAGTTGATCCCACACCAGACACTGCAGTACTGGACCAGAGCCAGATAAGAACCCAGGTCTTGCTTGCTACAGGAAGACTAGGAGCCCGCAGAGAACAAAATATCACTCGACAACTTCTGGAGGTAAATTCTGTACTTATCAACACAGTCATTATTAGTGGATATCTTTTTCTTCCATGATCAATAAGTTGCTGTAATATTCACCACTTTTAAGCATGAAATATTATGTATATCAGAGGATAAATCTACTGTAGTTACAACTCTTCTTGCTCATACAGACTTTGACATAGTTCAATACATATGTGACCAATGACACACTGGTAAATATTAATAACAAATTTACTAATATTGGTGGTTTTACAATGTGTACATAATTTATTTTTTTATTGGATACAGAGAGAGCGAGGAGGATGTGGCTTCTCGCATGGAGTGCGTTGCTGTGTGACATCTCAGTGAGTATTTATGATCATTTCTACTCTCATGATTTTGATAATGATTCCTCTTGAGATACATTTTATCAGTCTATACCTGAAATGGTTGGTAAATAACTTTTCAAAAACTTGTCATAACTTACTGGTGCAGGTGAATATAATAAACTTTATAATATTTCTTACCAGAATTTCTTTCTCCACTTATCTATTTTCCTGCTCTCCCCTCCCTCCTAAAACATTGATATTTAGGGGCCATTCATATCACATTTTGATCATCAGATTAACAGATCATTTTTTGGAGTCATTTATTTCTCACTTTAACTATCTGTTTGTTTATCAGTTTTATGGATACAAAAAAAAAACAAAAAACTAATGCTAAAAATGAATGGAAACAGTTGAGCATCTGTTTACATAGTACCAATGGTGAATAAAATCGGATCAGTTTCTGCAGGATACAGAAGTAGGATATACTATACTGATCTGTTTTTTTTTATTAAACATTTTATGTAAACAGATGGTCATCAGTTTGTATCTGTCGTCAGATGTGTTAAATGGGTGAAATAATGTGATGTGAACGGCCCTTGACTCTGAGTTTTCTGCTTGAGCAAGAGCCATAGTATGACAGCTTTACATAGTTTTCTATGGAGAGGGGAGGAGAGACATAGGCACAGCTATTGAAGTTAAATGGAAAGCTTCTATTTCAACCCATTCGCATCAGTGCAGGTCAGTACTTCTGTATAACAAGATCCTGCTGATGCTTCTGAGTGAGAGAGAGGATTAATTGAACAGTATATTATCTATTTTCTGTGTGCCAGTAGAGACATCTTAACATCTATACTCCACCCACCAGCTTAGGGAAAACTGAGAATTTGAAATGGAGTCTACAGAATGGAAACTGCTATAAAATAAAGGATATAAGTCATATCATGACCATACCTAGTGGTATTACTCATGTACACACACTTTGCTGTTTCAACATTTTTTGAAAGATTATTTATGCTTGAAAAATCTATGATTTAAACTTGCTTGCTTGCAGCTTTCTGCCAAACCATGTTTTTGCCACGGATTCGTACACTCAGAAGGCTTTCTGTGGAGTATATTCTTCAGATGGAGCCATCTTTATGTCCGCCTGCCAGGGTATAGTATCCTCAAAGTGCTGATGCAATGACAATGGGAACACAAAGGACAATGTCATAAATATATAGTAATAAACATACCGTAGGTTCTGTTATGTTAGACAAAGACGAGACTTTGATGATATGTGCACTGTACTAGCAGCTTTGAAATGGTACCTAGACATAGGTTTCTGGTAGGGTTGAGCGAAAAGATCGGATAAGATCGGATTCCGATCCCGATCTTTTCCCGCGGGATCAAGGTCGGAGGTTATTTCCCACAATGCTTGACTACTGGCTAATCATTGTTAGCTATTCCCACAATGATTGTCCAGTAGTGAAGCATTGTGGGAAATAACCTCCGACCTCAATCCCGCGGGAAAAGATCGGGATCGGAATCCGATCTTATCCGATCTTTCCGCTCAACCCTAGTTTCTGGTGCTGAGAACACCTGATTTGCATGTACTATGTGGTAGCTATATAAGTTTTCTGAACCTATATGGGAAAAAAACTGTAGAAAGTAAACAAAAAAATCTGACTTAAGTAGTTCTGTTTGTATAATGGGAATCTTTCACCTCTCCCAAGAATACTCATCTGCCACTATTGTGTCACAGAGCACATTACAGTGATAAATAACACCTTTGTTATATATGTCACTTTTGTAGATTTGGAGAAAAACTGTTTGAAGTCTTATGCAAATGAGGCAGTTGGTGCTCTGGTGCAAGTGGAGGCACTCTTGTAACACTGATCTTGCTGCTTAGGTAGCAGAGGCAGGATCAACTCCCATGGCAAAGGGTGGGTGCAAGCTTCCTAATTTGCATAAGACGTATGACCACTGTATAAGCAATGCTACCTCCAGTGCCGCCCCTGCTACCTCTTGTGTCACCCCCCTCTACCTCATAGATTGTAAGCTCCTGCGAGCAGGGCCCTCAGTCCCATTGTGTGAAGTAATTATTTCTTTATAATGTAACTTTCTGTCTGTACTTGAACCCTACAAATTGTACTGCGCTGCGGAATATGTTGGTGCTATATAAATAAAAATTATTGTTATAAGACTTCAAAGTTGTTTTTATGTAAATCTCCAAAGTGACATACATAACAAAGGTATGATGTTTAGCAATGTAATGTGCTCTGTGACACGAGGATGGCAGGTAAGTATGATTAGGGAAGTTTTCTTTATTAGACAAATGCGTTTTAAAGAGGAGCTTTCACATCCTCATAGATGTGCAGTATTATATATCGCTAGAAAGCTTACTGTCAGCTTTCCCAATATGCACCTGAGTCCTGTACATATTGGTGTACATCTGTGCCCCTGACAGATGAAGCCTATGTTAGAGTACTGCCCGGAGGGGCAATATGTAATACCGCACATCTGTGAGGATCTGAAAGATCCTCTGTAAGCTTGTGCAGAGCATAAAAGTTTTGCAAAAGAGCTGCTTAAGTTCTTAGTGTATTTTCTGGCATCACATGCCTGTTTAATGGATTGAATCTTATAAAGGTTTTGCATGTTTTATATCACTAGTGCTTGATCTTTAAATGAATCTATATTTTTAGCTCACACAATGTTTGTGGACTGTTGGGCATTTCTTTTCTCTTCACACATACAGATGTTGAAGAGTTAACTAGAACTTCTGAAATTGGTCAAACTGCTGCATGAAATCTTATGGAAGATGAAAGAACAAAAATAATGATGTCTTTGAAAAACTATTTTCTAAAGACTTTTAGTTAGTTTTTGTTGTCTACTGTGAGATATATATATTTAAGGTATCTCAATTCAGCAGTTTTGACAGTTACATAAGTTTGGGTTAACTCTACTACGTCTGTATTATAATACAAACTACATCTGTTGCCTCAGATCAGAATATTCGCCTGTATGACTGTCGTTATGGATCCTTCAAAAAGTTTCGGACCATAAAAGCCCGAGATGTCGGTTGGAGCGTCCTTGATGTGGCATTCACTCCAGATGGAGGACATTTCTTGTACTCTAGCTGGTCTGACTACAGTTAGTATACACCCATTTATTTATCCTATCAAATAAAACAGCCAGTTTAATAATAGAATGTGTGTGCACATATGTAGTTACACTTTCACATATTATACACATATATAGAGGTATGTTATTACAGTATGTGTCTTGATATGTAATAATGGTGTTTTAATTTGATTACAGTTCACATCTGCAACATATATGGGGACACGGAATCACACACTGCACTTGATCTCAGGTACTGCTTGTAGACACTTTATGCAGGATATAGCACATATATTTTAGCTGTACTTTTTAGGACATATATAAGACAGCTGTGTTTAAATACTTTATTTTTATATTAAAGGGGCTCTATCATTTGTCAGCTACTCTTTAGCACTGCATACATATATTGTTCTCAGTGATGTGTAGGCTACCTGTTACAGGGCACAGAAGGATATGAAGCTCTCTTGGAGCTATAAAATAAATTCATTTAAGTAGCCTTATAATGCCCCTCTGATCTGTCTCTTTTAAACAGCCCATCAGAGAGACGCTTTGCTGTTTTTTCTCTCACCGTATCCCGTGATGGTCGGGAAGTGCTTGGCGGGTGAGTAAAGATTTTTATTTAAAAAAACGCAACATTATACAGATGATTTAAAGCTGAGGCACCACGTTGTGGAAACGGAGCTTCTTTTGTTGCTTATTTTGCTGCGTTTATTTGAGTCAAACCTAGGAGTGGCTACAAAAGGAATGGGAAATAAATAGAAGCTCTTATACTTCTACCATT
Source organism: Leptodactylus fuscus (assembly GCF_031893055.1). Classification (NCBI taxonomy): domain Eukaryota; kingdom Metazoa; phylum Chordata; class Amphibia; order Anura; family Leptodactylidae; genus Leptodactylus; species Leptodactylus fuscus. The sequence goes on from NC_134265.1 coordinate 135,503,650, forward strand.
TGCTCAATCCATTACTGACTTTGGCTCAAAAAACTGCAACAAAATCTGCAACAAAAAAAATCTCCATTTCCGCAACGTGGGTGTTTTCAGGGCAAATTTATTTATTTTTTTAAAAAACAGATCTGTTAATGCTATTAATGGATTAATAAGTGCAACAAAATATCTTTAGCAGTGTTTTGAGTGATTTCTGGGTTTCTCTGGGAGCTCCTGGTATCCTCTGCATTTGTTTACAGGTGTAGCTTCCTGTTGTCTTAGCTAATTCAATGCATCATGGTAGGTGTTGGCTGATTCACACTACCTCCCTCTCACTCACTCCCCCTTCTTTTCTCCCTTCCTGTCTCCCTAGCTATCCTACCCACTACTAGCCCTTCCCAACTAACTAACTCAGATGACTTCTCCCCCACCCCATCATACTTGCCTGTCTTCTTGTCCAGATTTCCCTTCATGCAGGGACGGCTCCTCCTCTCCTTTGACTCTGCTGGCACGTGCGCAGGCTGGAGGTCCCTCTGACATCTGCATAGTAGAGATGGAGTCCCTGGCTACAGCACAGGGCTGGGACTATTGCGCATGCAATAATCAAAAAGGAGGAGGAGCTGTCCCCAGTGAAGGGAAGTCTGGACAAGAAGACAGGTAAGTATGATGAGGAGGGGAGTATTGGTGATGTTCCATTTCCTCGTTTCTGGATAATCAGAAAATGTGCCTAGAGTAAGGATATGGGTAAATATACATGTTTGCTAATGTATGTAATTTACAAAGTAGACGGGGGGGGGGAGGGTGTTTAGTGTAGAAAATGCATTTTAGCCCGGAAAACCCCTTTAACATTAATATATCTACCTGTATATGGAGATTATCTTTATGTTTTGGTAACAAGACGTGTACAAATATTGTGAAATTGTTGTTTTGTTAGTTTTCACCTTTTGTCATGTATGTTGTGTAAGTGGAGTTAAAGAATTATAAACATTTGTGCTTTCTTTCAAAAGCAGCCTTTTATATATTAGCAGGATGATTTTTCATCTGCAGTAGGTTGCTGCCTTTTTCTTCTCTCATAATTGGCACTGCAGTGTATAGCATCAGCTTGTTCTTTCTACTGTTATCTGTCTTTTTGGACATGACATTATTAATAGAAGTAATGTTTTCGTCTGCAGTGTGTTGGCATTCACTTAGACAGGGTTTAATCTATGGGAATAATGGTGGAATCATTGGTAATGTTGCAGCTGTTCATTGACTGTGTGTGTATATATGCGTATTACATTGCTCTCTCTTATCATGCCCAGACTATCCATCCGCTGCTCAGCTTACCTTTAAAATGAAAGCTCCGCCATGATTGTTTGCTGTGGAGGGGACCATGTTTATTAGTTTTCAAAGTACCATAATGTGAAACCAAAATGGTATTACTTGTACTAAATTTGTTTTATTCTTTGGTTGCTTCTGACTAGTAGGTTTCTTTACTCGTTTCCACACAGTTTCAATGGAGTTTAGGTTAGTGCTATTCCAGGTCATTCTAGCAGTGTAATATGATTATCCTGAAAACCCCTTTTTGCGCACAGTAGCAACATGAAATATAAAGGCTTTATTATTTTGAGAAAAATCACATTTAATTTATGACTGGGTCTGAATGCCAAGAAAATGTGAGATTCCTGGTAAAACCGGATGATTTGCCATGTCTGTTTTATGCACAATGGACATACAAGAGACAGACTGGTGATACATAGGGGACAGGGATACTATACCCGGGGACTCAGTTTCAGGAGCCCATTTTTTCATGGGATAGGCTTTAAAGGGGCTGTCCACAATATTTTTGTATTAAGGCAGGGGGGCTGAGGAAGATGAAAAGGAAAAAACATATTCATCTGTCCCCAGTGCTTCGGTGGCCCAGGCTGTAGTACAGTCCCCACAGTGTCCTGGAGCTTTTTTTCTGTGGGAAGTCCCTGTCACATGTAACCACTGAGGCCAATCAGCGACTTAAGGTAAGGACACAAGACGTCACTAGTGCCCTCTGCCGCAATACTAAAATATCATGGACAACCCTTGTAATGCAAAGGGAGCGTTAATGAATATAAATTCTGCCTGAAAAGTGTGATCCAGAATTGATACAGATAATGTACATTCTCTCCACAGAGCTAATGATGGATGTGTATATGTGTACGACCTAGAACAAAACCGTCGAATTCTGAAGGTACAACACTGCGTCTCCTGACGTTCACACTATTTCTTTCTGATCTTTGTACTTATTGTTCAACTCTTTCTCTCTCTTTTTCCCAGTCTATATATCTGTAGTGCTCTGGTTTCTTTCTGATATATTGTCCAAGTCCTAAGGTTTTTTTAATACCATTTGTTTTCTCTTCAACCTAGATTGGCTCTCATGAGGATGATGTGAATGCTGTCTCATTTGCTGATGATAGCTGTCACATCCTGTATTCTGGGGGTGATGATGCTCTGTGTAAAGTGTGGGATCGTCGCACAATGCGTGAGGATGATGCCAAACCGGTGGGACTGTTGGCTGGACATCAGGATGGTATCACATTCATTGACAGCAAGGTGAAAGCAATGAAGTTTTAGGTATCGTGTGTTGCTTTGATTCTTTGATTCTTACTTTTACTGTGATCTGTATTGCCTTATTTTTTGCATTTTCTTTTAACTTCAGAAATTCTTTTGATCATAGATTTCTCAATGCTTTTCTTTATTTCTGCTTCTTTTTTTTTTTTTTTTTTTTTTTTTTTTTTTTGCTGCCAGATTCTCATCTGTATGTCCGAAGAACTTGTGCCAGCATTGCTTTTCCTGTCATGTTTCTTCTCTTTTGGGGCAGTTTTTTTTTTTCTTACATATAATAAAATTATTTCTTTATGTCCCAGGGGGATGCACGATATCTACTTTCAAACTCAAAAGATCAGAGCATAAAGCTGTGGGACATTAGGCGATTTTCAGGTCCAGAGGGGCTTGAGGCCTCACGTAGAGCAATCACCCAGCAGAACTGGGATTACAGATGGCAACAGGTGCCCAAGAAAGGTGAATTAACCCTCTAAGTCCAACAACAAAAGTGTTGTATTCATATTATTTTGCCTTTTCTATTTAGTCTATTGTTTTTTATACCTTCCAGCTCTCAGGAAAAAACGCCTTCCTGGAGACACATCTCTGATGACTTATCGTGGTCATGGTGTCCTGCACACTTTGATCCGGTGTCGCTTCTCCCCTGCAAGCAGCACTGGTCAGCAGTATGTGTACAGTGGATGCTCAACTGGCCGAGTCGTGAGTAAGTGAATATATTTCCTTGCTGGGTTGTTTTGGTTTTTTGTTTTTGTTTTTTGGAATATAAGCAAAGAACTTTTCTTTTTTTTTTTTTTTTATTATTTTTATAAAGCCATATACATTTACTGTCCAGTCCTCTTAATAATAATCTCACACATTCACCCCATTCAGTTCACCCAGATATAATAGCTGATGACCAATGACTTATCATCTATTAATAGGTGCTGCTCCACTGATTCTGGCACAGTTTTTTTTTCTCTAGCACCCACCATTCCTGAGCAGTGGAGTTAATTTTGGTGCCTGATATACTATTAAACTGTGTACTGTCAGCTGGTCAGTGTCAGGTAGAAATAGGCAATGGAGTGTGATTTAGAGCTCCAGTGAGAGGTGGCCAGTGTTAGAGCTCAGAATCATTTCCCCTTTCCTTTTCCTGCCTAACACCAGCCACTTGACAGTACAGAAACTAAGTAGCATATCAGACTAAGAGTAAAGTAACAGCATTTATTGCTCAGTGTTGGAGGTAGTGAGAGGTCCTCTCTTAGGCATCAGTACAAAGTCAATCCAGAACACTAGAAATAGAATAATTGAATAAATAGAATAAACTAAAAATAATTGGTTTGATTCTTTTTGTTTCCTCAGTTTATGACTTGTTAACAGGTCAAATAGTGAAGAAATTGGCCAATCATAAAGCATGTGTGCGGGACGTTAGCTGGCATCCTTGTGACAACAGGCTTGTGAGCAGTTCTGTAAGTTATAACACTTGTCCATTTTAATGGGAAGTATCATTGTAAGGGGTTGTTCACATGACGGAAAATGAAGAGGAATTCGAGGCAAACATCCACCTCAGATTCCTTTTCATTTCATGGGCCAGATGATTGGGCCTAATCAAGCTGGAATCTCAAGCTGCAGACTCTGCGGCTATATCTGCCACAGCATCCAGGCCAAGCTCAAGCAGGACTCTTATTTTTTCTGCATCCTGCAGTCTATGCCTCCCATTGAAAACAATAGGAGGCAGAATCTGCCATTGATTTGGGGGAGCGGAATTTATCCCAAATGAGCATTAAATTCCCACTTGTGAACAACCCCTAATGTTAACGGTGAAGAAGCTCAACTCTTCTACTCAATAAATTTTGCCTGGTTTTGAATTATTTTATGGAAATCTGTACTATTATGTAAATATTTTATATACCAAATAGCTGTATGATTATCAGCAGCTTTTATGCTACATATACATTGCCAAAGTTATGGCAAAAAATGCTACGTTTTACAGTACCTACAAATTTGGACTAATCTAGTCCACTAATTTTAGAAAAAAATCTGTAGTAGAAAAGCTGCATTTTTAAAAAACGCTTGTGTTTTTGAAAATCGCAACATGTCAATTATACCTACGGAAACGCTGGCATTTTCCGTATAGGTATAATAAGGGTGAGAAAGTCCCTTACTGTGGTTTTCTACATGGTACCATAGACTAAAAGGGTTTTCTAGGTTGCAAACACTGGTCTCCCAATGTCCAAGAAAGTGATTTCTAGTTCTCACTGTTTACACCATGAATGTGGTGATGTGCTATCCTTGGTGGCCACAGTGGCTTCTTGCCATGACTTAGTTATGGATGAAACTTCAGCAAAGCAGGAAATGACAGGCCATTATGATCAGGTGACACTGCATCACATGATGTCAGATGATGTTGTTGCGAGTGAAACAATGGGCACAGAACACAACAAAATTCAGAAGTGATGATATTACATATTATTGACATTAGATTATGATGATGCAGCATGTTGTCAATCTCAGTATTGCTGTCCTGTTACATAGTCTCTGTTTGTTTTTAACTTCAGTGGGATGGTACCGTTCGTGTTTGGGATCACCGCCAGTCTGAATTTTATGAGGAAGATCTGCGCACCCCACCACTAGAGTCTGAAGGCAGCCCTGCTAGCAGTTCCAGCTCTTGGTAGTCAACTGCAATGACCACTAACACACTTGGCTTGCAATGTGGGAAACAGAAGATAGCCAGGGAATCAAAGGATTAATTCTTAGTATGTATAGTTTGGTGAATGTAATAGCATGAATTATGGATTTCTTCTTCTAAGCTGATAAGGACTATTGAAGCTTGCTGACCGTAATTACTGACAGGTATCAGATTTGGTGGTGGGAATTTTTGTGACACAGCAGTGACACCTGTCATTGACATATGGTAAAACAAAGATGTGCTATTATGGTGTGTTTCTTGTGTCCTGGCCTTTATTTCTATAATAAACATGTACCAAATCAATAGAATGTTGACTCTTTAAAAGCAGCAAAAGTGTTCAGTATTTGGAATGTGCGTTTGCATGTTTTGTTTCGTTTTGTTTTATGGAACGCTTCACAAATTTGTGTGTCATCCTTGCGCAGGGGACAAGCTAATCTTCTCTGTATCGTTCCAATTTTTTAGCATATGTGCTGCCGAAGCGAGCACGTGTTTGCATGTTTTTCTATTAACCGAATATTAATATAATATTAATATTACAAGCAACTCCATAGGTACAGCTTACCTTGGTTGCTTACTGTGAGGTTTCTTCGCACATTCTATTACTTGAAGCTCTTAAAGATGTGCCAGAAGATGTATAATAAGGTACTCTCATTTTAGGTACTCTGACATTTTAGGTTTTATGTCCCCATGATTACACTTCTCCCTTCTGTTCTTTGATAGTTTTTGTTCAAGCAAACAATCACAATACAGTTTTCATTTTTTAAGGCCTGTTCAGACAGTGGAAAATTAAATGATGTGGGGGGAATTCTAGGAGCACATGCTGTCAGTTCCAAATTAAAACAAAATGGTAGCCGAGCTCGGGAACACACAGAATCAGACATACTTAGTTTCTGGAAATCAGAGGTGTTCTCATCTTTATTAAAAATTGTTAGCTTATATAGATGAATTATGGCTATTTGCCAATTTGATACATCACAGAAAAATATGAATTATCATTGGTTAGGATATATAATGGGTGTTTACAACTGATAAATATGTGCATAAGCAATTCATGAGTTAACACATGGTTGTCCGTGTCATCCATTTTAGTTTTACAAAAGTATTAGCACAAAACATCAAAATGGATGCTCTCGTCCTTCATCTTTAGAATTTGTTTAGACTGGTCTAATATCTAATGGACATTCTGTATTTGTTTTGAGAACCTAAGTAACAGTTATGAGAAACTGAGGAACATTCCAACCTTTTCCTCTAAATAAGACAAAAGAGCAGATCTGCAAATCTCAAGGTTTAAGCAAACTAAAAGACAGACAGAATGGAGATTTTCAGATCAAGATGGCGGAATGAATGCTGATCTCTCTCTTTACACAGCTATTTTCCCCTCACGATGGGATTGAAGTAAACTTCTGCCTCAGATTCCTCTTCATCATCCAACCCTATGGCTACCTGTGTTTTTTTGTTGTTGCGGCTTTCCCTCACTGAACAGCCCCTGATAATCTTTTAGGTATATTCACATAGAGACAGATTCTGCCTTAAAATCATCTCCATATTCCACCTGAAATCCCCCTCCCATTTATTTTAATGGGGGGCAAAGGCAGATTTGTTTCTGCTAGCTGTCTTTTCCTACTGATTTTACTGGAAAGTCCCACTGAAATGAATGGGAGGCAGAATTTAAGCATCCACAATTTGCTTCAATTTCCCAAAGTAGAAATTCGGTGTCCGATTCCTCTGTGAGATCCAGCTCCTTAGGGCTAGTTCACGTGGAGTTTCACGTGTACACATTCCGTCGCAGCTGCCGCAATGGGATGCCGGTGCAATACACTGGCATCCCGTCGCAGTATTCCTTCCGCGATGGATTAGATCCAAATGAATGCGCCGGAGCCTCATGCTATGGACATTGCGACTGATTTAGCCGCGGAATCCACGGCAAGATAGGGCAGCTCGCTTCTATTTTCCGCTACTAGCTAGCGGAAAAAAGAAGCGAGCGGCTCCTATTGAAGTCAATAGGAGCCAATTTTGGCAGCAGATTTTGAGGCAGATTCTGCATCTAAATCCTCTGCCAACTTGCCCCGTGTGAATGGTACAAACTGCTGAAAATGAGTTATTTATACTTTTATATTATTAAACTTTAAATTCTACGTGTATCATTGTAACAACAATTGTGATATGGAAGTTTAAAGGAAAAATGCAAGGTATTTTCCCCAAAATATCCTCATACCAGCAAGTGGAGAGCGCTTCATGGTCCTACGCAATGTGAAATGGACAGGATCCCAGTGTCATATGTGCAAGGATTCGGCAGCTGACAGGGGGATGGGATCTTAGCTGTCCTTCCTGGGGGGGTGAAGGGCAGGATAACAGCTGTTGTGGAGAAGTTTGTGTTCAGTTGGGGTCTCTTGATCTGTGCCTGTTGCTTCATGTCTCTTCCATAGTGAGCTGTTATGATATCTTTTGATTCTTGTTTGTCTCGTAAATCTTTGTTCCTTTCTTCCGCTTCTTCTATTTTATCTTCTTTTCTGTGCAAGTGTCTTGTCTGCATTCTTTACACAGTTCCATTTTTTCTTCCTATTGTGATCTATTTATCTCACCTTGTCCTTCTGAGCGACAATTCTATTAAGCTGTGACGTGTTTTCTCGCATGGCTGTTCTAAGCAACTGTATGTGCGCCCTGGTATGTCTCTGCTCAGAGATATGTGCCCGTATACTGGGTAGTGTTTGTATGAGACGAGGGTACCACTTGTGGCTGGCAGCTGTGGTGAGTGTGACTCCTTTCCTTCAGGAACTAAGTAACCCGCGAAGTATTTTTTCCAACGCCAACAACTTCTTCAATGTGTGAGTATATATCTTTATGTATATAATTGGTATAAGAAATGTAAAAATAAAACACAGTGAGAAATAGATCATTTTTCTCATATTAGGGCACCTTTTTATTGATGTACTTTATTGTAATCACACTTTACACTCATCACTAATATTAATAACTGTATCCTAGCAAAATAAATGTCCTACCCTTTCCTATTTTAATAGTTGATAATATTCATTTATATAAGTATAATACAGTGATTGTGCTAATGTATATTTAACAGAACTTTACATCTACTGATCCTCTGATACGGTTCCTCTGCTTCAACACATGTCATAGTTATTTATACTTCCAAACAGTTCATGCCAAGCAGTCTCCTGCCTCCCAGCATGTCCCATAGAAACTCAGTCTGTGATATTTAAGTACCACTGCATAGGGAAAAGGTCATGCAAACCGTACCCGCCAATGAGGCAACTTTACAATTTCTAAGCTGCATTAGAAAATGGCCAATGTGTACTCCAGCTTGTCAAACTACAACTCTCAGCATGAACTTCCTCTACTGTTCTTGGAACTCCCATGGAAGTGAATGGAGTATGTTGGGAGTTGTAGTTTCACCACAGCTGGAGTGCCAAAGGTTGCTGACCCCTGCTCTAAGCAATAGGTCAGTGATTTACCTCACAACGCTAGTCCTGGGTTCAAATCCTGCCAAAGACAACATCTGCGAGAAATTAGTATCTTCTCCCTGTGTTTTCGGGGATTTCCTCTGGGTACTCCGGTTTACTTCCACACTCCAAAGACATACTGATGAGGGGTGCAGATTGTGAACCCTATAGAGGACAGTGGATGACAATATCTGTAAAGCGCTGCGGGATATGATGGTGCTATATAAATAAAACAAATAAATAATAGTTTCTTAAATATAATTCTGCTAAGGACTATTATGTACTTTAAAGAGTTAGGGCCTTAATACACAAGCCGATACAGGCTGAGAACGAGCGCCATTTGATGATAAACACGATATTTGCTTGTTTGCATTGTCCTCTTATACAGGGCTATGTGCTGATTTTAGGTGCTGCATAAAAGATGGTTGCCAATACATTTATACAGACCAGGTATGGAGAACATGCATTATTACCAAATGCTTGTTCCTGATAATTGGCTAAGTCATCAACCTGTGTAATAGGAACATACACTGTAGAACATTATGGGCTTTTTATTTATTTTTTTAAATCTTCCTAAGGCTAGGTCCACACCTGCACTGGGCTCTTTGTCATTCAGGTACGGTGAGGGAGAACTGTAGTGCTAAAACAGCAGTTATCTGCGGACTCCATAGACCATAGTGGGGTCTGGCAGGTTTCCGCCATTTTTATCCTCCATGCAGGACTGTTCTAGCCTAAGACTCCTGAGAATCAACAGGTGTTTAGAACACCTTTACTTATTTTGTAGTGGTCTGTTGAGCTTGACTATACAATATAGTATCTGCTGGAGCATGGATCATGCCCTTTTTGTTTTTAGAAATTAATCTGAGAGTGTTGTCACATGGCAATTGTGTGAGAAATGGTCGTTGCCTAATACTCTGTATCCCGAGAACCTGGCCATTGGAAGAATAGTGAGTCCTACAGATATTTTTTTCCCTACAAGTAATATGGCCATGTGCATGTTCTCCGATAGAGCATTAGTGTAGAAAGTAGCTGAAAATGAACTGCTTTATATTTGCCTATGTATTCTAAGAATCATCTCAAATGTAGTCTACCGCCACCGCAATCACTGCTAAACCACTTATAGGCTATTGTACAGCCTGTTAACAGCATAGTGAACATACCTTTCTGTCATAGTATAATCTTACTGCTGAGATATTCAACATTTATTCCACACCTGCTGAAGTACATTTACAGTTCTATTACTGTTCAAGTAAATTTGATTTAGGTCAAATTTATGTAGAAATATAGAAAATTCTGATGAGTTTACAAACTTTCATGCATCACTATATATTCACTAACCTGCCCTACAGCAGCATGTAAATGGTTTAAAAGCGGTTTTAGTGGTGCTAGACTCCCTTCGTGGTCTGCTTGTTCATCCTCAGTCTTTTATGCTCTGGTAAAAGTATACCCTTTACCAGTAACTGTATTGCAGAGCCATGAAGAAATGCCCTCCTCAGATGCCATCAGATTCATTTGAATGGAGCTGAAGAACTGCCCTTACACACCCCTATTCATTTTCCATTAGCACACTAGCTATATTATAAATTGTATATATATTAACTTGAACAAGTAGGTAAGAATAGAAGAAGGGAAATCAAATTCCCAATGGCTATCTCCTAGTGCCCAAAGAGAACAATCCAGGTAACTGAACTGTATTGGGAAATAACTGTATATCCATTCACCCCTCGCACAGTTTACTTTCATTTTTGATCATTTACTTTTTACTCTATTCTACACAGTGGCGTAACTAGGAATGGTGGGGTCCCGTGGCAAACTTTTGACATGCCCCCCCCCCCCCCAACCGGCGCCGACGTCGAAGACCTCGACCGTCCCCCTCCTCCACACTCTATTATCCCCCATAGTGGCCCCTGCACACAGTATTATCCCCCATAGTGGTCCCTGCACACACTATTATGTCCCTTACTGGCCACTGCACACAGTATTTTGTCCCTTACTGGCCCCTGCACACAGTATTTTGTCCCTTACTGGCCCCTGCACACAGTATTTTGTCCCTTACTGGCCCCTGCACACAGTATTATCCCCAATAGTGTCCCCTGCACACAGTATTATACCCAATAGTGGACACCCATAAATAATTATTATACTCTGGGGTCTTTTCAGACCCCAGAGTATAATAATCGGAGACCTGGGGGGAATAAAAACATAAAAAATTACTGTTTCTTACCTGTCCCTGGCTCCTACGCTGGCCCCTGCACACAGTATTTTGTCCCTTAATGGCCCCTGCACACAGTATTATCCCCCATAGTGGCCCCTGCACACAGTATTTTGTCCCTTAATGGCCCCTGCACACAGTATTTTGTCCCTTACTGGCCCCTGCACACAGTATTATCCCCCATAGTGGACACCCATAAACAATTATTATACTCTGGGGTCTTTTCAGACCCCAGAGTATAATAATCAGAGACCCTGGGGGAATAAAAACATAAAAAATTACTGTTTCTTACCTGTCCCCGGCTCCTACGCTGTCTTCTCCACTGGCGTCCTTCTGAAATGACGTCAGACGTCACATGACCCGGGACACAGACCGGGTTTATGTGATGTCAGAGGCGTCAGGACGGAGGCCAAACAGGATCGTGGAGAGGTAAGTAACAGTGTTTTTTATGTTTATTACCTCTCCCGGTTCGACGATCATTATACTCAGGGGTCTGCAAAGACCCCCGAGTATAATGATAGTATATGTGGGGCCCGCGGTGTCATTTACAGATCCCGGCCCAGCCAGGATCAGCAAGTGAATAGGGCCCGTAACGGCCTATTAAAAAAAAAAAAAAAAAAAAAACGCAGTGGTAGCGGCTGTCACCAGCCCCCTAATGGCCCGGACCCTGTGGCAGCCGCCTTTGCTGCCTCTATAGTAGTTACGCCACTGATTCTACACCTTATTTTCTCTGATTTTTTTTCTCTGCATTTTGGAGATAAATGAGACAGACTATATTAAATATAATCTTCATCTAACTATAGACAAATACATGAATATTTTAGTGCCCATTGAAAGCTTTACACCCCAGTTTCTACTCTTCTGGTAAATATATTACATACTGTAATATCCAATATCCATAAATGTGTCAAACTAATTTCTGTTCTAATGTGGCACTGAGTGTGACCTGCTGCTTTGGCCATACATCTTATTATAAATATCCTCCAAGAGATGACATCCAGAACCTTTCATTCTATACATTCTACTGCTTGTCCTCCTCTCAGGTTCCACACCTTAAATTAGAAACTTCCTTAAGTTTACACGTTGCTATAAGTCCTGCTATCATATAGGATTTATTGATGCAAGCCCCTGTATAGGGTAACGCAAGTACTTCACTAAATGTGTACTTGTCATTTGTATATGAGAGACACCCGTTGAATCTTCATCCTGAATAAGGGCCCTCCCTAATAATATGCTATTTTATGCTATTTTGAAATGAGTTTTTGTGACCCTGACTTATTATATGTGTATAAATAAATATATAGATCTATACACATAGTGTGTGTGTATATATATATATATATATATATATATATATATATATATATATATATAATTTTATTTTATTTTTTTCATTATACATAGATGACAACTCTGCTTTAGGCTTAGGCCCCACATTGCGGAAAAGTTGTGTTTTTTTTGTTGCAGATTGTAGAAGTGGATTGGGCACAAGGGAGAAGTATAAGAGCTTTCTATGTATTTCCCATTCCCTATGTGACAACTACTAGATTTGGATCAAAAAAAAAAAAAAATCACATCAAAATCTGCAACAAAAAAAGTAGCATTTCCGCAACATGGGACCTCAAGCGGCTCTATCAGCAAAATCATGCTGATAGAGCCCCACATATGCGTGCATAGCCTTTAAAAAGGCTATTCAGGCACTGTAAAAGTTAAATTAAACTACCCTCCCGTTTTAAAATAATAACTTAAAAAAGAATGTTCTCTACTTACGGAACGTGCACCCTGGGCGGGCATTCTGGGTGTGTCTTCATCTTCTTCCCCGCCTCTTCTTCCTCCGACGTCCTCCGGTCCCGTCCTCCTCCGGCGCTTGCTCGCAGACACTGATATAAAAAAATAGCCCGGGCGCATGCGCAGTAGCCGTAGTAGAAGCCGCGTGCTACTGCGCATGCACCCGGGCTATTTTTTTTTTATCAGTGTCCGCGAGCAAGCGCCGGAGGAGGACGGGACCCGAAGACGTCAGAGGAAGAAGAGGCGGGGAAGAAGATGAAGACACACCCAGAATGCCCGCCCAGCGTGCACGTTCCGTAAGTAGATCACATTCTTTTTTTAGGTTATTATTTTAAAATGGGGGGGGTAGTTTAATATAACTTTTACGGTGCCTGAATAGCCTTTTTAAAGGCTATGCACGCATATGTGGGGCTCTATCAGCATGATTTTGCTGATAGAGCCCCTTTAAAGTCTGCAGACATGAAATTGCATTATAGACTACACACAGTACCTTGCTGCCGTTGTATACAGTATCCCAATCTGTTTTATATAGAGATGTAAATTAGCTCTAAAGGGCTTCGGCGATGCGTTTACTACACGCCCCTAAAACCCAGTTACAAGCCATGCAGTTCTTCTCATCAGGAAACTGAAGCCCAGCCCTCTATCTGGGCTCCGGAATCGGCAAACTTCCTCAGGTACAATGTGCACAAACTGTGCATGCGGATGGTGTCACAGTACTCCGGACAGTTGCAGACAAAGACAATAAAAACAGCTTTGCAAACTGTATATAACAGCCAGCATGGTACTGTGTGTAGTTTACATTGCAATTTTATGTTGATTGACTCCCTTTACAGTACCTGCAAAGTGAATGGGAGCCAAACATGTCAGAAAATTATCCGCAGCAAGGACTGCTGCAATTTCTGATGACTTTCTGTGGAAAGTGCTGCAGAAAAAAACACGATACATTTCCATTGCAGTATTTACTGTGGCTTTTGGGCTGCAGCATGCTACCTGGGGCCTTAGCGTAAAGGGGTTTTCCTAAGATCATGTTGAGTATTTACACTGCTGCTCTATTCAAAGATTGAGGAACTCGCAAAGCAAAAAGTACAATGAGGACACAGGAACCATATTCCCATGATCAGTGGGAGTTCCAGCGGCTGGACCTGTGCAGATCAGGCACTTATCAAAATTGCAATCATGGAGATGAGTCCACTTTTTAATCATATAGATGTGTCATTCATTCAAGATGAATTGGAAATACTTTATAAATTTGCAGAGTGTACTGTACATTTCCTAAATAACTTATTGAATCCTTATCCTTCCTGAAGACCATAAACTTTAACTCTCTCCTCTTTTACAGGAAATTTGTTCATTGCTCCTGTGGTTGGACATTTCTGCTCCTTTCTGGATTTGTTCTGCTAGTGTCTTTAGTACCTACTGGCCGTCCATTGCTCTCACTGAAGCACCTTTCAAGATTGGGAGTAAGTACAGCTGTTTGCCAGGGTGTTCCCTACTTATTTCAACTCTTGGAGGATCTCACTGGTTCCTGTCACCAACCATTGCCACCTGGAACACTACTTCTTCACCGGCTGGAAACCAGACAAAGTTGCCGAGCAGAAGGGCACGAATGGCATGGTTACCATATCTCTCCACAGACTTTTACCCTGACATTGTGCAGTCTTTGTTTGGCCGAAGAACTGGCTGTGTTTGCGCGTTACTTGCGAAGGGGCTATCCGGCTGGCACTTCTCTGCGGTTAGTTTTCTTATTAAATGCTAGTCTTCTCGGGTTGTACAATCTACTTTTGTTTTGCACTGCACTTTATGCTCCTAGCTATACCCAGATTGTGGTTGGGGCAGCAGTTGGGACCCTGTGCTGGCACCTTACCTATCGTGGCTGGTTCCGTACACCCTATTCACCTGGACCACCTGGTTTTGGAATGTTTCCCAGATTGGCTGGAACAAGAAATAAATTAGGATGAAAAAAGAGACATTTTCACCTGGAAATATATTTATGGTTAGTTTCCATCTAGGATTTTGCTTGACATCAAATGAATGATTTTGTATTTGTAAATCATACTTGGAGACTTCCCTATGAGAAAGATGAACTATTTCGAAATAACTGACTGGTCACAGAACGAGTTTTATGACAAAAACCGAAAAACATTACGTGGCATCAGAACAAAGAAGTGAAGAAATAATTGGACTTCGTAAATAAGTGTAACATTTAGGAATTGTTACATTTAAGACATATTTAGGGTGAGCTAAGAATTGTCGATTCTACACTGAAGATCTGAGACAATTTACACTACAATATATCATGTTGAGGTTATCAAAACCTTTGTGAAATTCAGGGCATTCAGCAGATTAACAGCTTGCCTGTAATATGCAGTATTATGTTGTTATTATTAAAATAAAATAATATTCAATACATTAGCCTAGTTTGTGCCTGAAAACATTCACCCAATGTCTAAAATACGTCTTGGATATTTATGTATTTAGATAAGTGGAAATGGTGGTATCTGGCAGCTGCCTATCTTTACTTCTCCCCTGAATATGATCAGGGACCTATAGCATATGGAGATGACCATTTTGAAAAGTTCCATGTTGTAAGATGGCCGAGTCACTTTCTGGGTATTTCTCAATGTCTGGAGCATCACACATATGAAGCCACTGTTGGCCCAGTTGGACTGAGTCCATTCCCTGATACATTGAGATTACAATACCCAGCAATACCTGGTGACCAAACTCTAATATTTTGGAATCCATAGCTGGTGATCCAAGCATGACGTTCTATGTTAGTTATCCTCTTTTTAAAGGAAGGCTACCATTTTCTTGAGAACCAGCTTTTAGTTCCTGCTCTTAGAACTCGGACCTCTACCATCGTCTTCCTGTGCCAACCTCAAGAGTGCATCCTCCCACTGTTATGACATCAACCATCCTACTTGAGCTCATGAGTTAAAGGGGTTGGCCACTTTCAGAAAGTGGTCTGAAAGTGGCCAACCCCTTTAAGGTCTGGGAGCTGAAGGTCCATCCCCAGTGCACCAACTGCTTCATTTACATAAGACTTCAAAGTTGTTTTTGTCCATTGCAGGAAATTGAATGTTTTATTTCTTTTGTTCTAATAACTGATGGTGCAGAAGATCTCTCTGACAAACCAGTAGCCACCCACTGCTCTTTTCCTGGACATATAGTGGTGAACTGATGCTGTGATTTTAATATGCCCGATCCTTTTGTTCTCAGGGAGATAAGATGACAACATCTTTCTCTCCTTTCCTAACTCAGAACAGATTTGTACTAGCCCAATGCGTATGAATGAAGGTGATCAGGAGAGGTAGCTGACAGGTATCGCATGTATATAAAATAAAAGTCTCTATATAAAAATTTAAATTTATTTTATTTAAATTAATTTATTTATTTTTAATTTAATTTGGGGAATTTTCTTTGGTAGTTTTTTGTTAGTCTTCACAAAGATAAACTAACAGGGTTACATTTTGATTAAGACTCCTTTATATGGGCATGCTTAGCAAGGAAGATACCCAGATATAACTCATTAATTGTCTCTTGTTTAGATAGCCCAATGTAAACTCCATAGGTGGGGAACGATCACTGTGATCATTTATCCCCATACAATTCCCTCTTGTCAGTAAAACATCCCCTGTTTACACAAGGTGATGTGCTAACGACAAATTATAACTTTTGATGATACATACAATTTTGAATGCGCTAAGATGTGGTCACCTTGAAAAAACTCAGGAGGCCAAGAGAGGCCTGAACAGGATGCAAACCCTGAACAGGAATCCAGGGGAGGTGGGTAAGACTGTTTTTTATATTTACTCATCTCCCCTGGGCCTTCGCTAATTATATTCTGAGAATCTGAAGCAGAGGCAGATTAGGACCTGTAAGTGGACCTGTAAGAAAATTTGAATGTGGCTCCATTTTATAGGTAGGCTAAGTGCAAGTAGGTGGAGTCAATACAAGTAGGCAGGGCCAGCACAAGTTGCTCATCCATGTAAAGCAGTCCCAAGTAAAGTAATTTTGCACAGGACTGCTTTACATGGAGGCAGAGGCAGCAGTCCTACGCAAATTACCATGTCAGACTGAAACTAGCTTACACAGAACAGGACTGCTTCCTCTGACTCCATGTAAAGCAGATATTTCTGTTACACAGGGCTGCCTGCTTTATACAGTCATGGCCATAAGTGTTGGTACCTCTGAAATTTTTCCAGAAAATTAAGCATTTCTCCAAAAAAATTAATGCAATTACATATGTTTTGTTATACACGTTTATTTTCTTTGTGTGTATTGGAACAACAGATAAAAACTGAGAAAAAAATGCAAATTGGACATAATTTCACACAAAACTTGTAAAATTGTTGGCACCTTTTCTAGATCGTGGGTAAACAACTTTGTTACAATTATATAATGCTTATTTAGACTCATCTGTGGCAAGTAACAGGTGTGGGTAATATAGAAATCACACCTGAAACCACATTAAAAAAAAAAAAAAAAAAAAAAAGAAATTGACTCAATCTTTGCATTCTGTGGCTATATTTGCCACACTGAGCATGGAGAACAGAGAGGAGAAGAGAACTGTCTGAGGACTTGAGGACTTGAGTAATTGTCCTGCAGGTTCAGGGTGCAGCAGTGTCAGTGCAAACTATCCATTGACATTTCAATTAAATGAAACACTGTGACAGAAGACCCAGGAGAACCCCACTGCTGACACAGAGACAAAAAAAACCAAAAACACTAGACTGCAATTTGCCAAAATGTATGTGAGTTGGCCAAAATCCTTCTGGGGAATGTCTTGTGGACAGATGAGACCAAGATAGAGCTTTTTTGGTAAAGCACATCATTCTACTGTTTACTGAAAACAGAATGAGGCCTACAAAGAAAATAACACAGTACCAACAGTCAAATTTGGTGGAGGGTCAAAGATGATCTGAGGTTCTTTTACTGCCTTTGGCACTGTATGCAAGGCATCATGAAATCTGAAGATTACCAAAAGGATCTTGGTTGGGTATCAATGTGTAGGGCTCACTGTCAGAAATCTGTTTTTGCTTCCTAGGTCATGGGCCTTCAAGCAGGGCAATGACCCCAAACATACTTCAAAAATCACCCAGAAATGGATGGAAACAAAGTGCTGAAGAGTCCTGAGAGTCCTGAAAATTGCTGTTGGGAGGCACCCTTCATATATAAGAGCCCTGGAGCAGTTTGCAAAAGAAGAGGGGTCCAAAAGTCCATTTGAGAAGTGTAAGAAGCTTGTTGATGGTTATAAGAAGCGACTGATTTCAGTTATTCTAAAAGGTGACACCAACTATTAAGTTGAACATGCCGGTAATTTTGTCCAGCCCATTTTTGAAGTTTTGTGTGAAATTATATTATTTTTGGCTTTTTTTCTGTTTTTTTGGTGTTGTTTCATTACACACAAAGGAAATAAACATGTGTATAACAAAACATGTTATTAGTGTAATTTTCTAGAAAAAAATACTACATTTCCTTAAAAAACTTCAGGGGTGTCACTTATGGCCATGACAGTATGTAAAGGTAGCAGTTCTTTGTCAGTAAAGTTATAGGCAGTGGGGTCAGCAGCCATTAAATTCACAGTCCACTGACTCAAACTAGAGGCTCTAAGGATTTGAATAAACTCCAGAGGGGCTGGGGGCAGGTGTAACATAAAAAAAAAAAGTACATTCCCTGGCTCTTTGGTGCCCACTCCCGCAGCCTGTGACCACTGAGGCCAATTAGCAGCCTCAGCTTTTGCTGGAGGGCTACTAGTGACATATATGAGTGACATCACAATCTCTCTCCAGTGACCGCCTAATTGGCCTCAGCAGTCAAGTGGGGTGCAGAGGGAATCAGGCACGATGTGTGACTGAAAGGGCTATGGTGTCAGAACCTGGAATGCTGGGAACAGGTGAGTATGTTTTTTTTCTTAATGTTACTCCTCTTTAAGAATAATGTCCAATAGTACACACTGCATAAATGTCCCACATTGGCCCTCACACAGTATAATGTCCCATTGTGGCCCCTTCACACAATATAATGTCTCACAGTAGCTCCTATACATGGTATAATGTCCCAAAGTGGCCCCTCCTCACAGTATAATGGAGGGAAGAAGGAGAAGCGGAGGAAGCTGTGAGCAGGAGCAAAGATCGGTAGGTAAGATTATTTGTTGAGCGGACCCCAGCAAATACTGCTGTTATTATACTCTGGGGTCTCTTCAGAGTATAATGATCAGAGGCCCAGGGGAGTTAAGCGAACATAAAATACAGTGCTACTCACCTGTTCTAGGCACTGTTGTGACTCTTCACTGTCACGTGGGTCAGGCTGGCATTGCAACACATAATGACGCCAGATTAATCCATAAAATGTCTGTGAGGTCTTTCAAAAAGGGCCAAAAACAGCAGGGACTTGTGCAGGAGAAGTGAGTACCATTGTTTTTTATTTTTGTCACCTCCACTAGGCCTTCAATCATAGATAATAGATGATGTACACAAAAAATTTGGGGTTTTTCTGAACCCCATTTTTTTGCGGTATTTGCAATGAACACCGTTGGGGCCAAGATGGGACATAATACTATGTGGAGGGGCCACTGTGGGACATTATACTGTATGAAGTCTACTATGGAACATTATAATGTGTGCAGGGGCCACTATGGAATATTATACTGTGTGAAGGGTACACTATATGACATTATACTGAATGCAGGGGCATGATACTGTGTGGAGGAGCCATTATGGGACATTGTAATGTGTGCAGGAGCTGCTATAAGACATTATACTGTGTGCAGGGACCACTGTGGGACATTATACTCTGTGGAGAAGCTGCTATGGGACATTATACTATGAGAAGTGACCGCTATGGGATATTATACTGTCTGGAGCCTACTTTGTGTAAATGTGCAGTGTTACACTTTGAGGGGTACAGGAAGGGGGCGCTATGTCATGGAAGGCCCCAAGTCAAAGTTTGCTATGGGGTCCAGTATTTGCTAGTTACGCTCCTGCCCAGAATATACTAGTAGTTCGTGGGTGGTGAACCCCATTAACTACCATCATGAAGGGGGGTATTCTCACTGCGGTGCATACCCCTGGGGTACATTTACCACAGGGTGAGAACCAGTAGTCTAGTCTATAGTATTTCTGCACATATGTGTGACCCTATACCAAGTAGCTGCACTGTTGTACAGACCACCTCCCTGGGTACATGAGCCCATACTGTGTATTCAGATCTGAATCATTTCACAATATGGTAAGTTTTGTTTCTTTGCCCTGAAAGATCTAAAACCTTAAAGGAAAGGGTTAAAAAGATTAACTACAGTGCACTTTTGACAGATGAGTCTCTTGCATCAGAAACTTCTTTTTGCCTTATGTAAAATAGCCTGTAAATCTTTCTCTATGTTTCGAGGGTTTGCTCAGACAACCCCCTCCATACGAATAGGTATACAGTTTAACCCCTTCACCTCTGCACACGACCTCCTTTTCAAGCTCCACCTCCCTCAAGAAAGTCCCTTTTTCTTCCTTTCACTTTCTCTTCCAGAGTCAAACGCTTCCCCTAAACAGAAGCAACAATACAGATACTAGGTCTGTCTGTACAATTAATCCAGAATGGCAAATGTAGAGGTTTCCAGGGCAGCCATAGAGAAGGTGAGTAGCACAGGTGTATGCTTTGTATGGTTTCAGTGCATGTGTCAGAGGAGACCTAAAATCTGCACCGTCATACAACTGTATCTGCCTGTCTGTCTATCTATATACAAACAATACTTCCTGCCTTGCAGTTTGCTGAGACCTCTTCACACATAAATATCAGAATAGCTGAGAAGTAAACACTGATAATAGCTTTAATTTGTCAGTCGTAGGTCCTAAATATACTGTAGATACAATCATAATGATACGTCATATCATACATGGATATCTGTGTATATTCTACAGAGTACACTGTCATAAGGAGCAGACCGATAGCTTTATAACACTTGTATTCTGCCAGTCGAGAGTAACGACACAACTAAAGCTTTCAATCCAGGAAGGGAAGAAATGTGATCTGATATTAAACTTGAAGAAGAACCTGAACGCCAGAAACTTGTAGATTAAATGACATAAAGACTCAAGATCAAATATCACAGCAGATTTCTGATCTGAGGCCAGTGTTTTGCTTTCAAGTCCATACTCTACGGTATACTGAGATATATAAATAGGATTATGTATTGTGCCAACAAGTAGGGGCAAGGCCAGGAGGAAGCGTGTGTTTCCTAACTTGCTGAGTTATGGCCTTGTGAATACTGTAGTAGTGAAACCATACCATTAGAGATTACTGAGAATTCAGGATCTCAGGTTTGTCCTTTACCAAAGCCCATATTATCACACTGTTTCCAAAGGCTTCCCTTTCAAATGCATGTGGACTTTACCACACATCCATATGCCGTCATATTCAAACAGGAGCTGAAAGGAGTCCTGTTCTTTTGGATTACAGATATATCCAACAGAAAAATTATAGTATGCTCAAATTTGGTAGAATTCCCGCCTCAAAATCTGGTCCCAAAACTCTGTGTGAACCCAGCCTTACTGATAGGGAAAAAATAAATAAATTAAGAAAAAAAAAAAAGACTACAATGGGGTCTGGCCGTTTTCCTCCTGAAATCGGTGGAGAGATAAATCCTGCTTGCAATGTTTGAGATCATGTAAAATCATCTCTTAATACTTCTTTTTACAGGTAAACAGTTTCCAAAGCCAACTCTCTAAGGAAGTAAGTTATCCATATTGTAGCGACTTGTATATGTTTCTAACATACTGTCAGTAGTCTTATCAATAACCATCATTCTTATTCTTTACACTACATTCTTCATCCATGTGTTAGGCTGATGAACTGATCTCAGTGGGATTTCCTAAGAAAATTGACGAGTTAGACAAACTACTCAGTGTAAGTCACTATGGTATTTATCCATCCAGTTAGTCTGATGAGTAAATGTCCTCCGATGTCATCTGTTCCTGCTTTTAGATAAAAAATAAATAATGATATCCTGCTCACGGCTTGTTATGCTGCTACATTGTATAATGTGGTGCTGTAGGATAGGGCCGTGAGTGTTTTCACATAATTGATTATGGACTTTACCTTATTAATAGCTGTGAAGTCACCTGCAACACCCTTCTGCCAGTAATGCTGGTTCACAAGGTGCATCTCTAGCAAAGAATGTGCACATTTCATATAAAAACAGGTTTGTCTGTTTTTTTTTATCATAATGAGTGAAAGCTGCTAATCAATGAGTGCTTTCTCTGACTCCCTACAGCACAGTACAGCATTTGGCTGCCCCCTGAAATGATCTTGTATCTAGGGCTCATACAAACAAGCATTAGATAGTAGATAGGGTTGAGCTGATCTTGAGATTTCAGGATCGCTTTTTAAAATCCGATTTTCAATCATTTTCTAGCTGATCCCAATCGCAATCGTGAAATTTTGTTGATCGCCAATCGGGATCCGATCTTTCCCGATCCCGATCGCTTAACCACACTAATGGTATATACTTGAATAGGGTTGAGCTGATCTTGAGATTTCAGGATCGTTTTTAAAATCCGATTTTCAATCGTTTTCCAGCCGATCCTGATTGCAATCGTGAAATTTGGTCGATCACTGATTGGGATCCGATCTTTCCCAATCCCCATTGCTCAACCCTATTAATGAGTAAGGTTGAGCCGATCTTGAGATTTCAGGATCATTTTCCAGCCGATCGCGATAGTGAAATTTGCTAGATCTGATCCAATCTTTCCCAATCCCAATTGCTCAACCCTAGTAGTAGATTGAATCCTGTCCTTTAAGGCTAGTTTTACTGTTGTGCTGAGCTCTCCGTTGTTTGGGTCTACCGGAGGACCCAAACGGAGCAGAGCTTGTCTTTAAAACAGCGGTAACCTGTAGACCCCATAGACTATAATAGAAGACTCCACTTCAGAATCCACCAAGAATCATCGGAGAGAAAAGTTCTGCACAGAGGACTTTTCTCTCCATTGGTTTCTGTATAAAAACGTGAAGGTTTTCTCCCTTCGCCAATTGTCAGCCGATTCTGCAGCGACTCTCAAGCAGATGTGAATATAGCCTAGAAAGGCTGTCTTCAAAAATACTGCGGGAAGCCTGTCCAGGATTTGATCTTGTAGCTGGCTTTAAAGGAAGTCAGTCTGTCTTCACAACCCAGCATATCAACCCTTCCCCACAAATAAATAGATTAGTGTCACCTGAATCCAACAGTGTTTTCCTCTTGTGAATACGTCATTCCATTGCCAAGATATTGCTGTGTTTGTCAATATGTAAACTGTTCATTGGAGCAATGAGGACATTACTGCATATGTTTTTGGAGTAAAGGCAATGCAAGGAAGGAATAAGGTCACATTGCAGGCAAACAAAGCAGAATTTCTAAAGCAATATATTTAGAAAAAGGCTTCAATTTACATAAACGACCATTATAGATAGGATCTTTGAAATGGGACAACCCCTCTAAGGCTTTTATTTTATTTTGCTCATTTTATGCCTGATGTATAGGTATATTTATTTTCCTGTTTTTCTAAACAAATCTGATTCCTGCTTTTTTTGTGTCCCTGTCTTTGACTGATTGAGTCCACACCACTGCTGCTACCAAGCTAACTTCTCCACAGCCGATTTTGAGGGCTCTTGTACAGGGCTTGTTACTTTGGGCTTGGGTGTGTTTTATCTTAAGTAACATTTTATAATACATCTATAAAGTGTGACTTTTTACAAAAGCTACAAAAAAGGGGCAACTGCACTTCAGTACATGGCCAGGACATGGATAAGATTCATTACGCTTGTCCACCTTCTTAGAAAATTAGGTTCATGGAAATACACCTCATAAAAAATGTGCACACAGCTCATAATGGGCAAAAAAACCTGCATATAATACATTTTCCCCATTATCGCTCTTATATTACCCGTCTTTCCTATGTATTTGGAATTTTTTGTTCTAATATTTTTTTTTTTTTAATGATTTTGTCAGTCTCCAGAACTGAATGTTTCAGATCTGAAAACATTGAAAGCTGAGCTGGATATACCAATCCCAGACCCTGAAAAAGAAAAAGAAAAGGAGAAATTGGTAAGAGTATTACGGTGTGTTTATATTCATGTTTGTTGGAAAAAAAAAAAAGAGTACATGTTCTCCCCCTCTTTGATGCCTTCAAAAAGTACATCAATAAACCTGAACATGGAAACTCATCCATAGGCTGAGGCCACACATTGCAGCAAAGCTGTGTTATTTGTTGCAGATTTTGCAGGAGGGAGTACAAGTGCTTCCTTTGTATATCCCATTCCAATCTAGGCTTTGGCTCCAAAAAAAAAAAAAAAAGATGCAGCTGTTCCTCAATGTGTGGCCTCAGCCTTAGCCCCCTTGCGACAACTGTATGACCGGTTAGTGTGCTATTCGGGTTTTTCCTGGATAGCTCACTGACCCATTCATTTCTTTGGTCCTATTCCTGTCTGATTTTGTGGCCCTGCTTCCGCGGTTCCTATTAATTGAATGAAAGGGGCTGCGGAAGCATTGGCGGCACACAGCTGGCATCCACATGTCCTCTGTGCTCCGCCTGTTCCGTTCATTCATGGCAACTGGTTAGCCTTGTGCAACTGGCTTTAGGGCTGATTTCAGGCTGCTTTATTTGGTCTAAGAAACCCAGTACATCATGTGGAACATTAAATGATACCATCACGAAATACAGTTTGGTCCACAGAAAATAAGCCCCCATATACAGCAACTCAGAACGCAGGACAGCCACCAGAAGGGTCCCAAAATAGTATAATAGTTTATGGAGTCATCATGAAGGACCAATCAATACGGTTAAATGCTTTCTTAGGGTGCATTCAGTCTACGTAACGCCGGGCGTGTATGAGAGCCGTACACGCCGGCATTACGGCAGACTGCCGAACACTTCCCATTCACTTCAATGGGAGCGCTCGTAAACGCCGCTGTTACGAGCGCTCCCATTGAAGTGAATGGGAAGTGTTCGGCAGTCTGCCGTAATGCCGGCGTGTACGGCTCTCATACACGCCCGGCGTTACGTAGTCTGAATGCACCCTTAGAGTTAAGGCTAAAAAGAAGGGCCGGGGTCAAGTAACTATTGGCCACCTCAATCAAGTCCACTGTCCTTCTGATATTATCTCCTCCCTGACAGGGAATGAAGCTTACCTAGTGCTTGTGGATAAGAGAGGGTTTTAGGTTTGTATTTAGTAAACCAATAGGCTCGTTGAAAATTTCTGTAAATCCTTATTAGTTTAGGGACTAGAGTAATGTGGGAGTGTAGCATTTTGTGCGGGATCAAAAGTACAGTCGTGTGAAGGAGGCCATAGGGTCTTTTCCATGCTTGAATTAATGCCTCTACCTCTCTGACCTTTGCACATCACACTCATACAGTACTCTATGAATATATCCCTATATATATTGTATATAAGTTTTAAATAATGTGGTGAAACTTGTATGAAACGCTTAACTTATTTACTTGAATTTTATTGTTATATAGAAGAAAGAAAAAGATGAAAAAAAGAAAGATGATGATGAGGACAAAGGTAAGTCATTTACTGTTTGTCATCATTCTTAGGGTCCATTCCCATGGAGGAAATTTTATTTGGGGGTGGGGGTGGGGGGCTATGACCAGCCGCAATAGTAATGTATAGAATCTCCCACAAAATAGTGAAAAAAAAGAAGCTTTAAAAAAATATAATGTAAAAATAAAATAAGTAAAAGCTCTAAATCCCTCCTTTCCCTAGAATACATATAAAAGTAGAAAATGACTGTGAAACACAAACACATTAGGTATCCCTGTGTCTGAAAGTGCCCGGTCTACTGAATATAGGGGATCTGCAGTGCTCCTGTTCCATTGGGAAGGGGTTAATAGGAGCACTGCAGATACCCTATATTCAGCCAGGCTGAATTCCAAGTGGGGGAAAAAAAAAATCCCAGTCCTCAAGCTCAGGGAAGGGGCAGACAGACAACCAAAACAACCCCTCCCCTTCCCCATCACCCAGCACCTACTGCACCCAAAAACCATTTTAATTTTTGAAATTTTCCAGTAGCTGCTGCATTTCCCCCCCTAGGCTTATACTTGAGTCAAAAGGTTGTGGTAAAATTAGGGGGGTTGGCTTATATTGGGGTCGGCTTATACTCGAGTATATACGGTATACCCTGAAGGGCATATTTACCTTTATGTCACACTTCTGCAGACCAATAGGGCCCATGTACGAAGCATGTCTATTCACAAGCAACATCTCCCTCTGCAAAAAAGATTCCAAGGTTCAGCCCGCAAAAACATTGAAACAAAAGAAAGTTTATATGTAGTAATGTATATGTTACTAAAGTAACATTCAATTTTTGAGAATATATTTCACTTAATTTGGCTATTAACACTAGGTTCACACTAGCAGGCGGGTTTCCATTCTTCGGTTTTGCTTGAGGACCCAAAAGATGGAAACCCATTCTGCTTAAAAAGTGGTTACACACAGAAACCCGCAGACCCTACAGTGATTTTTCTCTTTGCCGATTTTAAGCAGAATGGGGGACGGAGTCTCGTAAATGCTAGTGTGAACCTAGCACAAATATGTTTAAAACAACCCTACAAATTGTGCAGTGCTGTGGAATATGTTGGCGCTATATAACTAATTTTATTATTATTATTATTATTATTATATTAAAACAAAGAATGCTGGGAAATCTAAAGCCTTCAGAATTGCTAATGCAGTCTAATGGAGTGCTGGACTATAGTACAGGCTATAAGCATGATATAATGACATAAATTGTGTGCGGTCTATGATTGATCTGTTTTCACATCCATTTTTTACATTTCCAGTGTATCTAGCTCTGTGAAATACGGAAAAAACATGGTTTTATGCCATCCGTTTTATTTCACATACCCATAGACTTGCATTGATGTGTACCCTTGATATCAATGAGCATTAGTGAAAAAAACAAACATGCTTCAGATTTATTTTTCACCTATCCCCCATGGAAATATGGATGTCTGAATAAATACATTAAAACAAACAGATGCATAGGCCATCCATAAAAAATGAGGATGGCGTAAGTACGTAAATTGCAGACATATTAATAAGATTTAATTCAGCTTTTTTTTTTTATAAAGATAATCTTCATATATACAGTAATTTGTAAAATGGTGTACATACCCTTATAAAAGTAACCAAAACACTTTATTACTCTTTTCTGTACAGGACCTCCCTGCGGTCCAATATCCTGTAATGAAAAAATCACAACTTTGCAAAAAAAGATCAAGACTGAAATCCAGCAATTAAAGGAAAATCTGAATACGGTAATAAATAGTGCCAAGGGTGAAACACAATAGTATTGGGTCTATGGTCTGCAGAAAGGAAACTGAGATTTAGTAGATCTGAAAATGTGGTAGCTAAAAATGAAAAATGGAAAGCAATACATCATATTTTGTTTCCTTCTTAGGTTACCCTTTGGCTTCAACTTCAGATTCCACAGATTGAGGACGGGAATAACTTTGGAGTTGCAGTTCAGGTGAGTCATGTGACCCTCATACATGATGTAACTCTGCAGTTTATATTGACCATTAATACGTTCCTTTTTGGATCTAGGAAAAAGTGTTTGAACTGATGACAAGTGTGAGGACCAAGATAGATGCATCTCATACCCAGATATCAAAGTAAGTGACATTTCTAAATGGTAGGACTTCATATCAAATGTATGCATTGAAAGCATTGCCTTATATATTGGGTCATATGGAAGTCATAGAAGCAACCCCCTGCTCAGGAGACTCTTCAATAAGCTGGTCGGACTTAAGTCTTATGTATGTGTGACATTGGTAGACATTCATAGGAGAGGCCTCTATGTACAACTATGCCAGAGATAACGGCAGTAAAAAGTGAGGTATCATACACTCGTATAGTTTAAAGAAATAAATATTAAGAAGAAAAAAAAGGAAATCTGGACTAGATGACGCATGTATGGTATAGAAAAAGAAAGGGCGCAGAGGAACAATATGTACATAAAAGGTGGAATGCACAGTTCTATACCAGTGCACCCTGAGGCTTCATGCACATGACTGTGTGCAGTGTACGGATCAGTAAAATCGAAATGGACAGCACACACGTGAGTATGCATGTGCCATCTGTTTTTCCCTGACCTCATACCCTTTAAAGAATATGGCAGAGGTACTGTTTCCACCTGCATTCCTTTAGGGTATGTTCACATGCCGGAAACCTTTTCCACTGTGTGATGTCCAATGCAGTGCATTGACATCCCGTTGCGGCATCCCACTCCTGAGTAGGCCTGAATGAATGGGCCTGATCAGGAGTGTGTATGGTGCTGGGGACGCTGCACTGACTCAGCCACGGAATCCGAGGCAAGATAGGGCATGTTGCTTCTTTTTCCTGCTAGCTGAAAAAAATTGCTAGCAGGAATAAAAAGCGAAGGACCCCATTGAAATGAATGGGAGGCCTTTTTGCAGGTGGATTTTGAGGAGGATACCGTGTTAAAATCTGCCTGCAAAAAACTCTATGTGAACTTACCCTTAAAGAGGACCTTTCATATCTTCAGGCACAGGGTGTTCCTTACTGCCCTGCCATGACACTGAGTGGTGAGGAACGCCACTCTCCTCCTGACAGTATGTCTCCATAGATTAGTACTGGGTGGGCGTTCCTCACCACTCAGCGTCATCGCTGGGCGGTAAGGAACACCTCCTCAGACAGTATAGCGCTACGGTCAGTACTGCCAGGAGGGGCGTTCCCAGCTAGACTGTCAGGAATGCCCTTCTGATAGTGAAGAGCTATCGGTAACTGCACCGATATCTCTTCTCAGAGGGGCACTTAATGAGAAAGCCGACAGTGTGCTGAATTCAGAGCACTGTCGCATTCTAGCGGTATATAAAAGCACATGTGCCCGAGGACATGAAAGGTCCTCTTTAATGTCAGATTACCAATTTCTTGTAGGGAGAAGTGGGGATGTCACAAACAGGACAGGTGAGTTAGGCAGTTTTTAACTAGTAAATTTGGAGGTCATATGTCAACCTTTGATCCAGAATGACATGGAACACATCCAAAAGATATCAAGTAATGTGTGTACATCAAACCCACATCTTCAACATAAAAGGGTGACAGAGGGAATGAGGACATGGAGTTTAGAGGTTGCTCTGCACCATGAGGAGTGAAGCCTGAGGCCAGCCTATGCTCTGTAAGGGCCTCGGCATGATTCCTCCAGCAGTATCAGCTGTTGTAATTTTCAAACGTTTTCCCTGGTAAGACATCAATTTATCAATTACAAAGTTTAGGCTGTTGTCTAACACAGTAGCCACCACATGCATTTCTTTTCTGGTCACTGTTTTGTTGTGCTAGTGAAGATGGATGGAGCTAGCAGGAGAAACTTCTAATCGTGTCATCATTGCCTTTTTTAGATATCTCTCTGATCGAGGGGATGCAGTCGCCAAAGCGTCAAAAAGTCCCCATGTGGTAAGCCTATGCAGTCTGTTCTTAAGAGGTTTCATATACCAAATTAAAGTAAGGCTGAGACTTCTATTACCAGAACAGTTGTCTCCTTACAACTAACCACTGAAGAAGCTGTCCTTTTGCCTTTCTCAGGGTGATTATCGTGCGCTAGTTCAGCAGCTGGATGAATCCCAATACTCTGAGCTCCGGATCACAGCTTTGGAAATAAGGAACTTCTATGTGAGTCTTGCAGGGGCGGGTTTGTGTCTGTCA
The DNA here is from genome assembly GCF_031893055.1 of Leptodactylus fuscus. NCBI lineage: Eukaryota > Metazoa > Chordata > Amphibia > Anura > Leptodactylidae > Leptodactylus > Leptodactylus fuscus. The sequence continues at coordinate 135,533,009 of NC_134265.1, forward strand.
GTAAGACGCAATGTGTTGGCAACTTGGCACAGGAGAATGCAGCTAGCACTTACAGGACATAAAAATCACAGCAGATAAAAAAAACCAAAAACCTAAAACAACTAAGGGCTTAATCTGCTCCCAATATCCCTGCAATAGAACTATGGATTATATAGTAAAGAGAAGGAAACAGCAAGTAGTCAAACTGATATTACTTATATCATTGCTTCCCAATGAGTGCATACACAAGGTTAACTCCTTAGTGACTAGACTGTTTTAGGCCTTAATAACCATACCAACTTTTTTGTTTTATTCTGTCACTACATACCAAGAGCTATAGGTTTTTTTTTTTTGTTTTTTTTTCTGTCAAGTTATCTATGTTTTTTTGTATGACAGTGCACTATTTTGGGGCAGATTTATCTCATTGATGAATTTTTACTAACTTTTTTGGGAAAGAGTAGATAAAAAATCTGCCATTGTCTTTATATGCTGACCGATGTAGAAAGTCTATGGGTCAGTCACTAATTGGCTAAAATGGTCTCTGGGATCAAAACTGTAAAGCAACCAATAGGGTAAGTTTATAAAATAAGTGTGAACTGATACTTAGCTGCATTCTCCCCTCTGTTCCTGTACTGGGACTGTACTGTATATAGAACCGCAAAATGCAGTGATGTGACATCATCAGGACTGTCACATTACATCATTACCACAGTTGTCCAATATACAAACAAAACAGCGGAGGTCACGGCTAGCCCAGTGCAAGAAAAGGGAGTGGGGATGCAGGTAAGTTTCAGCGCATTTTTATTTTATGACCCTTCCCTGGTGCATGCCTGAAAATGGTTAACCCCAGAGAACCCCTTTAATTCTTAAAGGAGTTGCTAGGATTTAGACATTGATAATCTATTCTTAGGATAGGTCATCAGTATTTTCTGAGTATAAAGAGAACCTAGAATCTATATAAGGGTAGGTTCACTCCTGCGTCCTGTCCTGTCTCTGCTTGGGGATTCTGTTGCCCATTCCGCTTTAAAAATCCATTTTCCGGGTAGAAACCCGGTGGACGCCATTAAGTCTATGAGGTCTGCAGATTTCCGCAGGTAACCACTTTTTAACCCCATAGAGACACAGCCCAAAAGTGACTTAAGGACCAGGCCTCTTTTTTCAAAACTGACATGTGTCACTTTAAATGTCAATAACTTTGAGACGCTTTAACTTACACAAGTGATTCTGAGATTGTTTTTTCGTAACACATTGTACTTCATGTCAGTAGTAAATTTTCGACAATATGTTTTGTCTTTAATTATGAAAAAATAGGAAATTTGGTGAAAATTTTGAAAAAAATGCAGTTTTCAAACTTTGAAATTGCAAGCCTTTCAAATAGAAAGTCATACTACCCAAATTTTTTCATAAATATAATTAACCATGTCTCATATTTATGTGGCAATCAAATTTTAAGCACCCTTTCATTTTTTTCAGAAATTATAAGGCTTACAAGTCAAGCAGTAATTTTCCAAATTTTCAAGAAAATTTCCAAAACACATTTTTCAAGGGACTAGTTCAGTTCTGAAGGGAAATTGAAAGGCCTCTCTAATAAAACCCCCCAAAAGTCACCCCATTCTAAAAACTGCACTCCTGAAAGAATCCAAAACAGCAGTTAGAAAGTTTCTTAACCCTTTCAGCATTTCACAGCAATTACAGCAAAATGGAGGTCAAATTTACATTTTTCAATTTCTGTCACTAATATATTCATTTAGCCCTAGAATTTACACATTTACTAAGGGTTAAAGGAGAAACTGCACCCCACATTTTGTTACACAATTTCTCCCGAACACGACAGTACCCCGTATGTGCTGGTACCCTAATGTACGGGCACACAATCACTCTCAGAACGGATGGAGCGCTAATTGGATTTTGTAGGCCAGATTTTGCTAGAATACTTTTCAGGCACCATGTCCCGTTTGCAGAGCCCCCAAGGTGCCAAAACAGGGGAAACCCCCAAAATGTCACCCCATTTTGGAAACTAGACCCCTCAAGGAATTTATCAAGGGGTATAGTGAGCCCTTTGACCCTACAGGAGTGTAGCAGAATTGGCCCAACAAAAGGAAAAGTAACATTTTTTGCTATAAAATGTTGCTTTAACCCCAAATTTTGCATTTCCACAAGGGGTTAAAAGAGAAAATGCACCCCACAAATTGTCAAGCATTTTCTCCCAACAACAGAAATGCCCCATATGTGGATGTAAAATGATCTATGGGCACGCTGTGAGGTCCAGAGCGGAAGGAGCGCTATTGGGATTTTGGAGGGCAAATTTAGCTGGAATCTGTTTCAGGCACCATGTTGCATTTGGAGAGCCCCTGAAGTGCCAGAACAGTAGAAACCCCCCCAAAATGACCCCATTTTGGAAACTAGACCCCTCAAGGAATTTATCAAGGGGTATAGTGAGCACTTAGACCCTACAGGTGTTTCACAGATTTTTTTACCATTGAGATGTGAAAATGAAAAATTACTTTTTTTATAATAAAATGTCACTGTAGCCCCAAATTTTTCATCTTCACAAGGGGTTAAAGGAAAAATTGCACCCCACATTTTGTTACACAATTTCTCCCGAACACGACAATACCCCGTATGTGCTGGTACCCTAATGTACGGGCACACAATCGCTCTCAGAATGGATGGAGCGCTAATTGGATTTTGTAGGCCAGATTTTGCTAGAATACTTTTCAGGCACCATGTCCCGTTTGCAGAGCCCCCAAGGTGCCAAAACAGGGGAAACCCCCAAAATGTCACCCCATTTTGGAAACTAGACCCCTCAAGGAATTTATCAAGGGGTATAGTGAGCCCTTTGACCCTACAGGAGTGTAGCAGAATTGGCCCAACAAAAGGAAAAGTAACATTTTTTGCTATAAAATGTTGCTTTAACCCCAAATTTTGCATTTCCACAAGGGGTTAAAAGAGAAAATGCACCCCACAAATTGTCAAGCATTTTCTCCCAACAACAGAAATGCCCCATATGTGGATGTAAAATGATCTATGGGCACGCTGTGAGGTCCAGAGCGGAAGGAGCGCTATTGGGATTTTGGAGGGCAAATTTAGCTGGAATCTGTTTCAGGCACCATGTTGCATTTGGAGAGCCCCTGAAGTGCCAGAACAGTAGAAACCCCCCCAAAATGACCCCATTTTGGAAACTAGACCCCTCAAGGAATTTATCAAGGGGTTTAGTGAGCACTTGAACCCTACAGGTGTTTCACAGATTTTTTTTACCATTGAGATGTGAAAATGAAAAATTACTTTTTTTATAATAAAATGTCACTGTAGCCCCAAATTTTTCATCTTCACAAGGGGTTAAAGGAAAAATTGCACCCCACATTTTGTTACACAATTTCTCCCGAACACGACAATACCCCGTATGTGCTGGTACCCTAATGTACGGGCACACGGTCGCTCTCAAAACGGATGGAGCGCTAATTGGATTTTGTAGGCCAGGTTTTGCTAGAATACTTTTCAGGCACCATGTCCCGTTTGCAGAGCCCCCAAGGTGCCAAAACAGGGGAAACCCCCAAAATGTCACCCCATTTTGGAAACTAGACCCCTCAAGGAATTTATCAAGGGGTATAGTGAGCCCTTTGACCCTACAGGAGTGTAGCAGAATTGGCCCAACAAAAGGAAAAGTAACATTTTTTGCTATAAAATGTTGCTTTAACCCCAAATTTTGCATTTCCACAAGGGGTTAAAAGAGAAAATGCACCCCACAAATTGTCAAGCATTTTCTCCCAACTACAGAAATTCCCCACATGTGTATGTAAAGTGATGTATGGTCACACAGTGGGAGAGAACAATAGTTGGAGGGTAGATTTGGCTGCAATTGGTTTTAGTTACCATGTCACATTTGCAGAGGCCTTGAAGTGCCAAAACAGTGAAAGCCCCCAAAAATATGACCCCATTTTGGAAACTAGACCCCTCAGGAAAATTATCAAGCAGCATAGTTAACACTTGGACCCTATAGGAGTTTCACAAAATAATTAACTATTGGGATGTGAAAATGAAAAATTTCCTTTTTTACAATAAAATGTTGCTTTAACCCCAAATTTTGCATTTCCACAAGGGGTTAAAAGAGAAAATGCACCCCACAAATTGTCAAGCATTTTCTCCCAACTACAGAAATGCCCCACATGTGTATGTAAAGTGATGTATGGTCACACAGTGGGAGAGAACAATAGTTGGAGGGTAGATTTGGCTGCAATTGGTTTTAGTTACCATGTCACCTTTGCAGAGGCCTTGAAGTGCCAAAAAAGTGAAAGCCCCCAAAAATGTGACCCCATTTTGGAAACTAGACCCCTTGACTTCAGTGACGTCAGTGTTAAATTGCACCCAAGTATAGCAAACATTTGGATGCAGCTTGTATGGCAATAATTTATTTTGCAGAAATTACTGCATAACCGGATGAAAGTAATTGTGTGCAGAATACGTGATGGTATAAGGAGGCGATATTCCATGGAAAATAAATTCTAAAATTAATATTCCATGGAAGTGTGCTACAATCTAAAGCACTCCTTCATGCACAAGCCAGGTTTATCAGGGCAGGTGTCACACTGATAAGTGGTGTCTCTCCTTATTCCTCTTTTGTAACACACTCTGCATCTTTTTTGGTTTTTCCCTTTTTTAGCAGTTTGGGGGACTTCGCCGGGAAAATGTTGCCCTGGTACTATACGGGAACCTTGAGTTTCAGAAGTACTGGGGCCTGGCACTTCTAGGTCCCCAAATATCAGGGTCTTGTTAATTGTCTCCTGAAACTCAAGGAAAGTTCCTGTGTGGCCTGCACATCGTGATAGCACGTACGCGTTATACAATGCCATCTGAACCATGTGCACGGCCAGCTTTTTGTACCACACTCTTGTTTTTCGCATGGCACTGTAGGGCTTTAGGACTTGATCAGATAGATCAACCCCTCCCATGTACCTATTGTATGCCAGGATGCAGTCTGGCTTGGAGACAGTGGTACTGGTGCCACGCAGAGGGACAGAGGTGCTGCCGCTGCCATGAATTGTGGTCAGTACAAAAACATCCCTCTTGTCCTTATACTTGACCAGCAGCATATTTTCATTGCAGACGGCACTACTCTCACCCTTTCTGAGGGGCTGCGCAATATGTGCCCTAGGGAGGCCTCTTTGATTTCTGCGCACAGTCCCACAAGCTGCAGTTCCTCTGGAACTCAGGGATCTAAAGAGTGGGATGCTGGTGTAAAAGTTATCTACATAGAGGTGATAACCCTTGTCCAGCAGTGGGTGCATCAAATCCCACACAATTTTCCCACTAACTCCTAGGATTGGGGGGCAGTCTGGGGGCTCAATCCTTGTGTCCCTTCCTTCATACACCCTAAATTTATAAGTGTATCCTGAACTGCTCTCACATAGCTTATACATTTTAATGCCATACCGTGCCCGCTTACTGGGCAAGTATTGGCGGAATTTTAGCCTCCCTTTGAAACTGATCAGAGACTCATCAATTGCAATGTTCTGATCAGGGATGTAGGACTCTGCAAATTTGGTACTAAAGTGTTCAATAACTGGCCTAACTTTGTATAAGCGGTCAAAATTTGGGGCATCTTGGGGCGGGCACTGGGAATTATCATTGTAATGAAGGAACTTTAGGATACTTTCAAACCGCTTCCTGGTCATAGCCATTCGATAGATTGGAGTGTTGTGCAAGACATCTGTACTCCAATACTGACAAATTTTAGTTTTTTTCACTATGCCCATATGCAGAATAAGACCCCAGAAAATCTTCATTTCTGCTGCATTTACTGGGGTCCAGTTCTGTGGCCTGGCATAGGAAGAGGTGGCATTTTGTTCCAAAAATTGTACAGCGTACAAATTCGTTTGGGCCACCATAAGATCTACAAACTCATCAGAGAAAAAGATTTTGAAAAAGTCATTTTCTCTGAAGCCCTCAGTCTCAATTTGTATTCCTGACCGGGCAACAAAGTCAGGAAGCTGAGGTTCAAAATTTTCTGGTGGTGGGGTCCACATGGGCTCTACAGGTGTGGCAACTAAATCAGCAATTGTTCTGGGGCGCCTCCTTTGGGGTTGCTCATCACTGGATGAGGAGGAGGAGGAGGAAGAAGAGGAAAAATAAAGGAATGGGGCATTTTCCTCTTCTCCCTCGCTGGCGGTATCAGTGTCAGAGGCCAGTATGGCGTACGCCTCTTCTACTGAAAACCTTCTTTGGGATGATTGGGACTGTTGGGACATTTTTGTGTGTGTGTGGTGTTTTACTTGAGTATATAAAACTTTATTTCTTGAAACTTTATTGAAAATTCAAAGTGTGGGGTGTGTGTTGTGCTTTAACACGTGTATTTGATGTAAAAAAAAAAAAAAAAACCTGCAAAAAAAGTACAGATGTGATCACTAACGTTTATTTGTTACTGATCACTGCGCTGAGTAGCACAACGGAAAAAAAAAAGATTCTTTTCTTCTAACTAAAATTGAACTAATAAAATATAAAATAGACGGAGCAGTCTATATATATTTTATTACTAAATCTAACTAGAAAAAAAGTGCGCAAAACAGTACAGATGTGATCAGTAACGTTTATTTGTTACTGATCACTGCGCTTTAGAAAAAAACTGAGTTTAGAAAAAAATTCTTCTCCTAGCTAAAATTGAACTGCAATAATACAGATAGAAGTGTGTGTATATATATATATATATATATATATATATATATATATATATATATATATATATATATACATACATACACACACTATATCTTTATTGCAGAAACTAACTAAAAAAAAAAACTCCAAGAAGGGCTTTCCAAAAAAAGTTCTGCTGGTAAAGTGTTAATTTTACCAGCAGTCAGGAAGAAGGGGGAGGGAGGCTCTGTTCTGCACCCACTGGCTAGGTGCAGATTGCAGAACTTTTTAGGAGCTGATGCAGCCAGACGTGAGATCAGAGGTTGGTGGAGAGGGGGGATGGGAAGGGGATGGGAATGGGGATGGGAGGGTGGAGTGGCTGGTGGAGTGGCTGGGGGGAGATTTTTAGGAATGACAGGAGAGGGTGGCTGGCAGCAGCAGCGACGGAGCTCTGATCAGATCAAATATGTCACTGAAGACACGCAGCAGCAGCGGTAACGCACAGAAGGCTCACAGGGCAGCACGGAGGTCTACTCTGCTCGCAAGTCCCAGGGGAACTGACATGGGAAGCAAAGTGACCCCCGGTTAACACTGTCCTGCAAGCCTGCAATTGGTTGATCGGCCGTGACACGTGCCGATCAACCAATTGCAACATCTGGAGGGTTGGCGCCACTGTACGCCCCCCAAACACTCGACAGGGATTGGTGGTATGTATACCTCCAATCCCTGTCACTTTTACTGACATCTGCCGGCGCAGATCCAATGATCTGTGCCGGAAAGCTGCCGGAAAGCTGAAATTTACCGATCTGAATAGATCGGTCATTTTCAGCAATCTAAGTGGCAGGGAGGGGGTTAAACCTCCCGATTCACGTGGAGAAGGTTGTCTGCTGTCATGGACAGCAGCAACCTTCTTACAGTTAGCGTCTCTTGAGACGCGGAGACTATTTATAACCATGACGTACTATTACCTCATGGGTCGCTAAGTACCAAGCTCCCATGAAGTAATAGTACGTCAAAGGTCGCTAAGGGGTTAAAGTGTATTAGGTTTCCGTTCATGGAGTTCCCAAGCGAACCCCACAAACAGAAACCTGAATGCAGGTGTGAACCTACAGTAATAATAATAAAATAATATGTTCTGGTACAGTATCCATTATATTGTTTATCTCTTGTGGTTTTTAATTTGTACAATAACATTACATTTTGAGGTAAAACAACAACAACAAAAAAGCATCACTATCAAAAAGAAAACAAATTATGCAACTTTTTTTGTATGTTTAATTATTACCAGCTATATAATAGTAACTCCGTATATACATTACATATAAATGCATAGTTGATTTTATAACTATATTGCTTATCGTGTTTGAATACAGGAGAGTGAGCAAACTATATTTCAGCACAATCCTTATGACCCCTCTTAGGACATGATACGTTTATAGAATGAACTCCCCATTTTAGGACAACGTTTGTTTACAAGCAAAGAGCAATTTATACAGCTATTTATATACATACTAGAGAATCTGGGTCAGAAAACCTGGTCGTATTTCCAGACCTGAACCCAGTCAGGAGAACGGGACTCCTTGCATCATAAAGATCTATATTGCTAGGAGTCTCTGTCTCCCCATGGTTCTACTATCCGTGCTATATACAGTATTACATAGTGAAGCTGTTGACAGGCCTGGGCACCCAACATCATAGATTACTATGATGCAAGGAGTCCTGGTCTCCTGATCGAGTTTTGGCTGTGTACGTTTGTGAATAACATTGTGTCTTTCCACAGGCCACGCTGTGTGATATTATTATCAAGAATTACAGCAAGATTAAGAGACCTCGTGGAGATACCAAGAGACTCGTCTACTAAGCAAATCTACAGTGTCATTCTTATCTGCATAGATTTGTGATGTTTGTCCCTTGATACATTTGTAGATTGTCATTGCCTGTAATGGAATAATAGTTTGCTTTCACAATTCAGGTGCAATGAAAGACTTACAAGCAAAATAAAGAAATCTATCAATGCTTTGAGAACTGAGCCATTGTACATGAATCAAGATCAGATGTAATAAATAACAATTCTGACATTAAATTTGTACAGTGTAATAATGTGACGTAATAAATAGGCAAATGTAAGTGATAGAGTTACAGCTTATGTACACTTATGAGTGTTTATATATATATATATATATATATATATATATATATATAAAATATATATACATACACAAAGTACTGTGCAAAGATTTTAGACAGTTTGGGGGAAAAAACGCTGCAAAGGAAGGAGGTTTTCAAAAATAGAAGTGTTAATAGTTTTTTTTGCCAATGAACAAAATTAAGCGAATTAACAAAAGAGAAATCTAAATAAAATCAATATTTGGTGCAACCACCCTTTGGCTTCAAAAGAGCACCATTCTTCTAGGTAAACTTCCACACAGTTTTTGAAGGATCTCGGCAAGGAGGTTGTTCTAAACATCTTGGAGAACTAACCATAGATTTTCTGTGAATGTAGGCTTGCTCAAATCCTTCTGTCTCTTCATGTAATCCAAGATAGGCAGGATGATGTTGAGATAAGAGCTCTGTGGGGACTATATCATCATTTTCAGGTGTCCTCTTGCAAAGGGTGGTCACACCAAATATTGATGTGATTTATATTTCCCTTTTAGTATATTTGCTTAAAGGGATTCTACCACTAAAACACTTTTTTTTCTAGTTACCACGTCGGAATAGCCTTTAAAAAGGCTATTCGTCTCTTACCTGTGGAAGTGCTCTCCGCCGCGCCGTTCGTTCAAAATACCGGTTTGTACCGGTATGCTAATGAGTTCTCTCGCAGCGATGGGGGCGTCCCCATCGCAGGAGCAGCGATGGGGGCGTCCCCATTGCAGCTCGAAAACCGACCGCAGTGCCGCCTCTCTGGTCTTCTGTATCCTCCCCTTGCCTCTTCAGCGTCTGTCGGACGCCTGCGCAGTATGCTCTCTGTTCGGCGAAGATTGCCGAACGTACTGCGCATGCGCGAAAGTGCGGTGCCCGCACTATGGCTGGGACTGCAATTTCGCGCATGCGCAGTACGTTCGGCAATCTTCGCCGAACAGAGCGTACTGCGCAGGCGGCCGACAGTACGCTGAAGAAGCAAGGGGAGGACACCGAAGACCAGAGAGGTGGCGCTGCGGTCGGTTTTCGAGCTGCAATGGGGACGCCCCCATCGCTGCTCCTGCGATGGGGACGCCCCCATCGCTGCGAGAGAACTCATTAGCATACCGGTACAAACCGGTATTTTGAACGAACGGCGCGGCGGAGAGCACTTCTACAGGTAAGAGACGAATAGCCTTTTTAAAGGCTATTCCGACGTGGTAACTAGAAAAAAAAAGTGTTTTAGTGGTAGAATCCCTTTAAAGGGATCTTTCTTTCTCACCAGTTTGCCGATCTCTTCTTCTCACTTCCTGTATTCTTTAACAAGCTGGTGGGTGGACTTTGACTCTTTGATGGACAAAACACTATAAAAGTTCCTCAGATATAGACATATATTTCACAGATAGTACACTGACCCATTCTTTTCTATGGGCCCGTATACACAGGACCATGATTTTCACAGTCCCCTGTGTGGGCTGACAGTCTGGGCCACATCAGAAAGGATCTGTCCTATTTTGCGGCCCATGCTTCCATGGCTCCTATTAATGAACGAAAAAAAACTTACATGGTGCTAGGACTGACAACGGACTTGACTTGCAGTAAGCTAAATATTATCTTTGTGTTTACATAGAGAGATAACAGACACTGTCCAAGCCTTTATCTGAGAGCTGCAATTAGCTGACCTGATTGCCCAGACAAAAGAGCAGAAAATAGCAGCTCTCAAAGAAAGCAGGATCTGGAGAACTCAGCACCATTCCCCTCCAGAGAGCAGTAAGTTATGTCATCCATCCTATAATACTAGATAAGGAGAGATACCAAGTCGGTTGCCTTGACAATGGTGTATAAACAATGGGAGGAATAATTTCACATAGCAGGTAAACAAGGCAGCATTTCTAAAGCAATGTATTTAGGAACTCTCTTTAATTTACATTAACTAGCAGTTTAGATAGGATCCTTGATATGGGATATGTTAATTGACAAAAATAAACTATTAACACTTCTATTTTTGAAAGCATTCTTACTTTGCAGCACCTCCTATAACATTTGCACAGTACTTCATATACAGACATACATATGCAACTATCATGTACTGTTATAAAATAACTTATAGTAAAGCTACTATCCCTCAACAATTACTAGTTCACGTGCTTCCATTTGCTACAGCAGCTAGACGGATTATTTCCATATTTAGGGCTTCATTGGTCCAATCAGTTCTGATATCATCAAGATGAGTGTCAAAGTCAATAAGTCGCTGGTAAGCTTTAGCTTGTAGAAGGTGCCTTGTAATACGCTGAGTCTCTTCCCAATGACCCCACATTACCCTATGAAGGACAAATGAATAAAATGTAAGTACTGCTAGATTTTATAAAATAAAACATGCTACAATCAATACTTTTTTGGGTCAGTGATGTTAGATTCATGGTGTTTTTACAAGCAAAGCAAACACTTAAAAACGTATTAGTGAAGGAGATGTTAGTGCCCCAGAAGAAGACATTGAAGATGACGCTGCGGATGAAGAAGGAGGCGGCGCTGGAGATGCTTCTCTGGCAGTGGTGGGGACGCCCCCATCGCTGCGAGAGAACTCCTTTGCATACCAGTAAAAACCGGTATTTCTAAGGAATAGCGCAGCGGAGACCACGTCTAAAGGTAAGAGACGAATAGCCTTTCTAAAGGCTATTCCGACGTCTTATCCACAAAAAAAAGGTTTTAATGGTAGAATCCCTTTAAAGTAAGAGGACCTCCAAAGTAAGAGATCATTTGCGTAACAGCTCTTGCCTGCATGAAGCTGTATTCCAGGTATACAGCCAGAACTAGTGAGTAGTCACTTGAATAGGAGCAGAGTTGTTTCCAACCATATACCGTACTTGGTATATGGCTTCTGACAGGTGAAACAGCAGATCCCTGGGTTCCAATTGTTAGACCCTGACTGATCTGATGATCTATCCTGTGGCTAGGTTATCAGCATCCAAGTTTACTAGAACCTAGGCAACGCGTTTAACTTGTTGATGTTTTCTAAACTGGCCAATGCTTTAACAAGAAATGTACAAAATACTGTTGTTATTTTTTCCTATTATGGAGATGAATATAGGTTTGTGCATCAAATACAACAGTACTTACAAAGTTTTTTCCTTAGGAATCCACTGTTTGTTGCTGTTCTGATGCAGAACTGTAAGAGGGGGAACCCCAGGACTGGGCGACAGACGCTCATTATCCATCTAAATAGAAAAATACACTTAGAACTGCTCAGTAATGAAGTCTTATCTATTTCTTCAATAATACTACCTTACCAATATTAGAACAGCATCATCCTGGTATTCGGCTATCAAAGAGGCGGATCGAAGAGTGGCAGAGTTGATACTGAAAAATAACACATGTTGGAATGTGAATGTTTCTTCACACAATATAGCAATTATGGTTTTTTGCAAAATTTTCACAAAACAACATTTTTTTTATACACAGATGTTTTTTTTTTGAGCATGGTATACACACTACATACATAAATATACTAAAACACAGATCCTGAATAAGCCCCTTCAAGTGGTAGCAGAAGTAATCATGCTCTATTGTTTTAAGCAAACAAATTCCCTGTATACAAGGTATATTAGATACACTATGTGATCAAAAGTATTTGGGTCAGAAATACTGATTTAGCAATTAAATCCACATTATGATTAAAAGACTTTATAACTGAGTCATTCATGATGTTAAGGATGCTGCCCTCTATAGGGTGGTGTACAGAGTGCACTCTGTTCTCCTAATTCCATCCAGGAGAATAGATTTGCATATTTTTTACCCATAATCCCTAGCGGAGCAGGAATGACTTGTAAGTCTCCGTACTGCCTATGTAGGCACACGCTCTCTCTAATGTGGACGAGTGTCCCCATACCCTGGTCTATAGTCTCTCACTCTGCTAAATCAGTATCCCTACGCTATGCTGAGGATGGCCCAATAGGCCGAAACAGCGCTGTCCATAGCTGGGAATCTGTTCCTTTTGGGACAGAAATACTGATTTAGCAATTAAATCCACATTATGATTAAAAGACTTTATAACTGAGTCGTTCATGATGTTACGGATGCTGCCCTCTATTGGGTGGTGTACAGAGTGCACTCTGTTCTCCTAATTTCATCCAGGAAAATAGATTTGCATATTTTTTACCCATAATCCCTAGCGGAGCAGGAATGACTTGTAAGTCTCCGTACTGCCTATGTAGGCACACGCTCTCCCTAATGTGGACGAGTGTCCCCATACCCAAAAGTATCCAGACACCCCCAAAAACATAAGTTTTTCATATTAGGTGCATTGTGCTGCCACATACTGCCAGGTACTCCATATCAGCGACCTCAGTAGACATTAGACATTGTGAGAGAGCACAATGTGGCGCTCCGCGGAACTCACAGACTTTGACCATGGTCAGGTGATTGGGTGCCACACATCACACAGGTCAATGCCAAACGACACCTCACTTGGTGTAAGGAGCGTAAACATTGGACGATTGAACAGTGGAAAAACGTTGTGTGGAGTGATGAATCACGGTACACAATGTGGCGATCCGATGGCAGGGTGTGGGTATGACGAATGCCCGGTGAATGTCATCTGCCAGCGTTTGTAATGCCAACAGTAAAATTCGGAGGCGGTGGTGTTATGGTGTGGTCGTGTTTTTCAAGGAGGGGGCTTACACCCCTTGTTGTTTTGCGTGGCACTATCACAGCACAGGCCTACACTGCCAGAGCAAGAGCAGCTTCTTGATACCAGCATTCCCCTTTGACTCATGCCATTGTGTGAAAAGAAACTAATAGGGCACCTGCACAGGGATATCCTGTTTAGACACTCCCTTTAAGCAAACCTGGATAATAGCCTTTTTCATTTTCTTGTTAATATACAACATGACAGATGTAAAATTAAGAGTGGTGTGGTGAGAAAGTGTTAAATAGAGCTGTTCACCTTGTATCTCTAAGGCCAGAGTTAGCTTGGTAGAAACCTGCAATAACCAGTCCTTGAAGAGCACTCCAGGAGTCTATCTGTGAGTAGGCAAAACAAGACAGAAAGATGAGGGTGAAATCACAGGGAAAGTAGAAACACCCATTAAAATGAATAAGACAGACAAAGATAGCAGAAAAAAAATGTTTAAAAATGGGAAAAAATTGGCTGGGTTCACAGTGCGTTTTTATGAATCTAATGAACTTGTATGAATTTATACATTGCATTATTTTCAGATGAGGGTTTGCTGTAGTTTTAAAGCTTTTTTTTTTTTTTTTTTAAAGAGGGGGCTATTGGGGGCATTTTAATAGTACACTCAGATTTTCATCTGTGGTGCTAGTTGCATAGTAGCACCGGCTCTCCATTGCTAGAGTCCGTTGGAGAGATGGATAGCCGGACTGCTAAAACAGTGGTTACACACGGACACCGGCAGTGTTTGCTAATACAAGACTGAAAGTGGCGGATAAAAAAAGTCCTTCATGATGAACTTTTTCTTCCATTGATTTTCGGAAGTCTCTGTGCTGCAGATATGTACCCAGCCTAACTGGGGTTCACATAATGACCTCCAAAGATGGACTATAGAGGTTAGCAGCTACTTCAGCTTTGCTGTATCAATGAAACTGTGACCCCCCCTCCATTTTTTTTTTATATAACTACAACAATGTTAAAAATGTCACAGATTTTATTAATTAATAATATAGTATAAAAACCAACACAATTGTCAAACCATTAAAAACTAAAATAGCTCATTGCAATTTAATCTATAGTTCTTAAATGCGCAGTGCACACAAGTCCATACATTGGTAAATAAGTATCAGGATCCTAATTCAAAATACAACCTAAGGGCCCGTACAAGGAGTAAACGGGCATGTATTTTGGAAAAATACATGTGTAAAAATAAGACCCCCATTTACTTCAATGACTTTTTTTACACGTGTAACAAAAAAAAAAAAGTCAAAATACACATCAAAATGCACATCAAAATACACGTGTAAAATGTCATTGAAGTCAATGGGAGTCTTAGGGCCCGTTTACACAGAGTAAGCGTGCATGTATTTTGGCAAAATACACGTGTAAAAATAAGACTCCCATTGACTTCAATGACATTTTTTTTACACGTGTAAAAAAACACGTCAAAATACACGCGTAAAATGTCATTGGAGTCAATGGGAGTCTTATTTTTACACGTATTTTTTTTTTTACACGTGTATTTTTCCAAAATACACGCGCATTTACTCCGTGTGAACGGGCCCTAAGGGAGCCTTCACACGGAGTTTACGCTCGCTCATTCTGAAGGTAAAACTCATTCAGAGTGAGCGGCGTTAAAACAGATCCCATTGATTTCTATGGGTGCCGGCATACGCGCGTATCACATTGAAAGCAATAGTTAAAAAAAAAAAAAAAAAAAAAAAAAGCCTCCCATTGATTTCAATGGGTAGTGCACGTATGCCGGCACCCATAGAAATCAATGAGATCTGTTCTAACGCCGCTCACTCTGAACGAGTTTTACGTTCAGAATGAGCGAGCGTTTACTCCGTGTGAATGCTCTCTAAGGGGTAGTTCACACGGAGTAAACGCGCGCTCATTTTGGCAAAATACACATGTAAAAAATACATGTGTAAAAATAAGACTCCCATTGACTTCAATGACATTTTTTTAAAAGTGTAAAAAAAACCACATCAAAATACACGTGTAAAATGTCATTGAAGTCAATGGGAGTCTTATTTTTACACGTGTATTTTGCCAAAATAAGCACGTGTTTATTCCGTGTGAACTACCCCTAATAGCAGCCAGCAAAAATTTGTAACAAAAGGCACAAGGACATCGGTGACCTCCACCTTCTTCACATAAGTCTATGAGGTAGAATGAACATGCTGCTTTTCTCATAAATATATGGTAATTTTTTAGGCAATGTGGGAATGAGAATAAATAAAATCCTATTCACTTTGCTGAGACTATACAATGCAGTATTTGTTTTCACCTGCTCCATTTCTGCAATGTATGACCTAAGGCTGAGGTCACACACTTATAGTTTATTTCCCATGAAATAGGGAAGAAATATATATATATATATATATATATATATATATATATATATATATATATATATATCCTGTATATCTTCTATTTGTCTATCTATAAAGGACAGCCTTTCCTCAATATGTGGCCTCAGTCTAATTGAGGTTTCCAGTGATCAGTAGGGCTTATAAACATAAAGCTCTGTGGATACTGTCGGTACCTGTGTAAGAGCCACCTCGAGACTCAGTGCAAGCGGTAGCTGGTGGCTGATCGGCACACAGTCACATAATGTGAGGCAACCAGGAGTTCTGCGCCCAAGAAGAGCCCCGCTCACCGTGCTGTGCGGGTAACGTGCTGCATGTAGCATCATTTTCACATACACACGCGTGCTCAGTTCAACCTCACACATTGTCCTGCAAAATAACACCAAGTAAGTATTATATACATCTACATTGCACTTTTCTACATGTACAGTGTAAATTGAGTATCACTTTATTACAGCTACTTTATATAAAAACACAACATAAAAGAAATGTCCTGTATTGGCTCCATTCTGGAAAGAGATGTATCTCCTGATTTCTAGACTGACAGATACTCATATGTAACTGAACCCAGCAATGAATCTTGATACTTTTCCATGCAAATTCTGAAAACTTGTGGGCCATATTTTCCTTTCATCTAACCTTCTTGAGGCTAAATACTGTAAGTCTCCCTGCTCATCTTCTAATAGCTCTCTTGTGGCAATGATCTTTGAACACTGAATCTTTGAACTATTTGCCCGTAAAGGGGGATTCCAATGAAAGCTCCATTTATTTCAATGGGCGTGCCAGAGAGACGAATTACAGTGCTCAGCTATTCCTGGTGCTCCCAATGAAATGAATGGAGCAGTGCAGGCAATGCCAGACCACCACTTCATTCAGAATGGGGAACTGAAGTCCTCCATTCTCCTGATCATCGGTAGTCTAAGTGGTCAACTCCCCACTGATCGACAAATTAATAACTTGCTAAGGCTAGGTTCACACTTCCGCCAGGCTCTCTGTCGCTCAGGTCTGTGGGGGGACCTGAACAACAGAGAGCCCGTCCATTAAAACAGTGGTTACCTGTGTTCGCCATAGACTATAATGCAGGACTTTTCTCTCTGATGTTTTTTGGCAGAATCTGCGGAGGAGGCTTCAAAAAGCTTCAACTACATTCATTTTACTTTAGCGTTATTATCAGCAAATTGTACTGTATTGCCTAAAATACTATTACTATAATAAGACTACAATACCCCAGAAAATTCCCACTGTTTTCACAAGGCACACCGACCACACCACAGAAAGACCTACAAATGTGCCTTCTCACCAGGGCTACACTGCAACTTTTTGTAATTTATTTTAACTATTGAACTACAGCTGCAGTACAAATGATGCACTGAGTTGTGTGCAATCTTGTGTGCTGCAGATGACACTCCATATTTAAAATCAATTAGTCGTGCAACTAATTAGAAATAAATGCAGCTAGCCATTAGTCCAAATAAAAACAATAAAAAGAATGGAGGTAGGAATTTGTGGCTAGCCCTAAAATATAAATTAAATGGGTTTCCAGAATCTGAATGTTTTTGATACTGATGACCTATCCACAGGACCAGAACCCCAAAAAGATCAGCTGATGCAGCTGCCAAAACCGCATACTCAGTATATGTTCGGAAGCAACTCTGTTCCTATTCATGCGAATGGGAGTGGTACTGTAGTTCCAGGTGCTACCAATACACTGTACAGACCAGAAACTCTGTAAATGTGGTACATCAAACCGCAGCCCTTCTCCCATTCATTTGAATAGGATCAGAGTTGCTTTCGACCATATACTTAGTATACGGCTTCCAATGTCCGCATCAGCTGATCGATTTGGGGTTCAGGTTTCGGATATCCATAGGATAGGTCACCAGTATCAAAAATGTTCAGGTCCTGGACAACCCCTTTAATTATGTAATAGTTTTCTGAATATATAAACATATATATTTGTGTACAACTAGACTGATATATTGCTGTAATATCCATCCCAGTAATACCACAAGTAAAAAAAGGCACACATCTCAATAAAGAGCCAACGTATAATATAATAACCAAACACAAATACAAATCTGGGATGTAGTACAAGCAAAGGGGGACATAGCCATCCTCCTGCCCACAAGTGCAGAGATGCATATATGTGAAAAAAAATAGCAGCCATGGACTATATCGCTAAGTATCCACATAGCCACAGCCAAAATACGATGCGGAAAAGACGGCAGCATTTTTCACAAATAGTCTGCAGAGTTTCTCTCTACGGACTTTCTGTCCTATTATTCCTATATGGAAATCGCCATTGTTCTCTAGATATAATTTACATACTCAGATTTTCAAAAACACAAGCTTTTTTCTTTTTTAAATCAGAGCATTTCTGCTGTAGATTTTTTTCTGCAATGTGTGGATGGGATTAGCCAGAATCCCATTCATTTTGCAGGTAGTGTTGTCTTGGCGTAGTGTTTCCAACAGTCAAAAAGTTGTGTTTTCACAATTTGGGGCCCTGGGCTAAAATGTGATTATCTATTAAGGAAATGTCCAGATTAGTATAAAATACCATTTTATTAATGTAAATGCTGTAAAGGTAATAAAAAAAATCTAACAAGGCAGATTCCATGGGGATGACGGCTGCATCAGAAAAGGCACAGTTACATTTTTAAAACTGGAAAAGTTATTTTAGGCTAAGGGTGCCTTCACATGGAGTTATGCTCCGTGCATTTTGTCCATTTTACACGTGTAAAAATACACATGTAAAAATGGCTTACTATATTTTACATGTGTAAAATGGACAAAATGCACGGAGCGTAACTCCGTGTGAAGGCACCCTAAGGCCCAACGTAGCGGAACTACGGTAGCTAAAAATGCTGCAGAGAAAAAAAAAAGAAAAAAAAGCTGCGTAAGGCCGAGGCCCTACGTTCTGGAAACAGTACAATTTGCTCGCGGGAAAAATCATGGCATTGTACAGTACTTGCGAAGTGGATGGGATTCATGCAAATCCCATGCCCACTTTGCAGAAAAGATCGCAGCCCGGACACACTGTGATTTCCAAAACCACCACGGTTTTGAAAATCGCAGCATGTCAATTATATCTACGGAAACGCCGGTGGCTTTCCCATAGATATAACTAACAGAAAGTCTACAGAGGAAAACTCAGTGAACTTTCTGTTCAAAGCGCTGTAGGAAGAACCCCAATGTATTCACGTTGCGGTTGTTCCCGCAGCGCTTTAGGACTGCGTTTCTGGCCCGTGGGGTCTTAGCCTAAGGCCCTACCTAGCAGGCAGCAGCAAAAAAGTGCTGCAGGAAAAACCATGGAAACAATGCATTGCTGTTTTTCCCATAGTGCTTTTCACACAAAAGCTTCTATTATACCTCTAGGGAAACTGTTGTCGTTTCCGTAGGTATAATTAGCATGCTGCAATATCGAAAAACAAAACCACAGCGTTTCCGCTTAGCCTATTTTTAAAGAATGTGTGGATGAAATTCACTAGGAACCCATCCACTTTGCAAGGACTGTCAGGGGTAGTTCATATAGTGAAAAAGTTTTCCCCTGTGTGTTTTTTTGGTGCAGCTAACCGGGATGGGATGCTGATGCAGTGCATCGGCATTCAGTTGCGGCATCCCATTCCTGATTAGGCCAGAATGAACGGGTCTAAACAGGAGTGTGTCTCGAGCCGCAGGCGCCGGAATCCGCTGCTGACTCAGCGGCAGAATCCGCAGCAAGATAGTGCATGTTGCTTCTTTTTTCTGCTAGCTAGTGGGGAAAAAATGCGAGCGGCTCCCATTGAAGTGAATGGGAGCCTTTTTTGCAGGTGGATTTTGAGGCGGATTCTACGTCAAAATCCGCCTGCAAAATACTCCATCTGAACATACCCTAAAACACCGCGTTTTAAGCATGTGGGGCCCCAGCCTTAAAATCATTGTATTTTTTCTGTAGCGTTTGTCAGAGTTTTTGCTTCATTTTTCTCTACTTTTTGATCTTCCCATATTAAATCTATAGGGAAAGCACTTAAAGGGATTCTACCATTATAAACTTTTTTTTTTTGTCGTTGACACGTCGGAATAGCCTTAAGAAAGTCTATTCTTCTCCTACCTTTAGATGTCTTCCTCGCCCCGCCACTCAGTTAAAATTCTGTTTTACGTCGGTATGCAAGTGAGTTCTCTCGCAGCACTGGGGGAGGGCCCCAGCGCTCAAACAGCACTGGGGGGGGGCGTCCCCCATGGCTGCAAGAGACGTCTCTAGCGACGCCTCCATCTTCTTCTGGAACGTCCTTTTCATGCGTCTTCTTCCGGCGCAGGCAGTAAAACTTGTAGGCCTCGGGCAGAGCTGACTGCGCATACCCACAGGCCACAAGAAAATGGCCGCTTACTTACTGTGTAAGCAGCCATTTTTCTTGTGGCCGTGGGCATGTGCAGTCTTCATGTAAGGCTGAAAACGCTGAATTTTACAGTACCTGCTAAGTGAATGGGATTCTGACTAATTCCATCCACATATTGCAGAGAAAAAATCTGCAGCAAAAAAACTAGGTTTTCAAAAGCGTCCACGTTTTTGAAAATTGTGGAGGGTCAATGCTACCTGTGGAAAGTTGGCATTTTCCATATAGGTATAAGGGAAAGTTCACATGGTGGAAAGTGAAGATAAATCTCCTCTTTCACTTTTTGCTGCCAGCTTTTTCGTGCGGCTTGCTGCGATGGAATGCCAATGCATTCAGTTACAGCATCCTGCTCCTGATTAGAACCGGATGAATGGGAGGGAGTCTCAAGCCGCGGTTGACTCAGCAATGGAATCAGCGTGAAGATAGGTCATGTCACGTTTTTTTTCTGCTAGCTGAAAAAAATCACTAGTGGAAAAAAACTGCAAGGGCTCATTCACATCTGCGCCCGGTCTCTGTTCATGCAGGTTTCTGTTTCCTGCACAAAACAGAGCAGGAGACGGAAAGCTGCAGGACTCTTTCATACCCATTCATTTGAATGGGTTTGAAAGATGTCCAGGCGTGAGCACCAGTGAGCGGTTTATGGTCTCCGCTGCGAAACCATTTTTTTTTTAAAATCGGATACAGAGTCGGAAATGCAGTACTCTGTGTCCGGTTTAAAAAAAAAAAACAGTTTAGCGGCGGAGAGCACAAAACGCTCACCGGCGCTCATGGACGGACCCAGTCTGACAGCTCAGAGTGGACTCTGGGCGCTAGTGTGAACCCAGCGTGACTCCCATTGCAATGAATGGGAGGCGTTTTTTTCAGGCGGATACCGTGTCAAAATCTGCCTGCAAAAGTCTCCTTGTGAACACACCCTAATAAAGGCAGAAAGTCTGAAGA
This sequence comes from Leptodactylus fuscus, assembly GCF_031893055.1. NCBI lineage: Eukaryota > Metazoa > Chordata > Amphibia > Anura > Leptodactylidae > Leptodactylus > Leptodactylus fuscus. The sequence continues at coordinate 135,554,092 of NC_134265.1, forward strand.
AGGAAACTTGCAAAAAAGAATGCGGAAAAAAACACTATGCATTTTCGCCACTTTTTTTTTTTTTTTGCTGTGTTTTGTTGAGTGGGGGCTTAGCCTGAAGGAGAGGACAGAATTATAAAAAACATACACATACAGTGCACGATATAGGCTATAGGCAGCGCTGTCTAGCTATACTTTCTATAGCGCACTTCAGTGTATATGTGTCACAGATTTCGGATGTGGAATTTCTCATACACATAAATCCACCATAAGATCTGCCACAGTAATTCCACTTGGATTTTTTTTCTGCAGAATCACCAATGTGCCACTTGTGACCTCAACCAAAAGACCAGCTACCTTGGAATAGAAAGGATGCTCTGTGCCCAGCAGATACGAAATACAAGGTGTTTTTGTACAGACCCAGCAGCACCAGATGTGGTGTTCTGACATTACAGTGATTGTGAGGGGGCACCTCCAGTATGAGCTCTCATCCTCCCCATCCCAGGGCACTATGTACAAGAAGCACATGGCCGCACCGCTACCTCCCTGCACGTCTGGCGCACACACGTTTCCCCCGTACTGCACCAGCAGACAGTCACACGGCACCATTATCATCAACAGCTTTTATACTGACAGCAGGCACTGCCTGAAACTAACCTGTCAGCTCCCGGACCTCAGCTTCACCGGCTGCTTGTCCCCGCCCTCTGTATTCTCGGATTGGTGGAGCCGTCGGACAACGCCCAGAATGTGATCTGTGATTGGCGGGTTCCGGCTACTTCCGCTTACTCCTGCGCTGGATGACACTACATTAGGACTGACGGGGGAGGAGCTGCTTAGTAGGAGCAGCAGCTGCGCACGCGTGCTGCTTACTGCCTCAGGTGACGGCGCTACAGAAGTGGTTGCAGACTATAATATCGTTTACATGCCGCCTGCTAATAGATCACATTAAAGGGATTGTCCAGGCTAAACAATATTTTGTAATTAGGCCGGGGGTGGTTCCTCTGCTTCTGCACATTGTGTTGAAATCAGCTAATGGGTTTGGCTATCACGTGTCGGACCCCCATTGATCCAATATTGATAGCTAGAGATGAGCGAACAGTGTTCTATCGAACACATGTTCGATCGGATATCAGGGTGTTCGCTATGTTCGAATCGAATCGAACACCGCGTGGTAAAGTGCGCCAAAATTCGATTCCCCTCCCACCTTCCCTGGCGCCTTTTTTGCACCAATAACAGCGCAGGGGAGGTGGGACAGGAACTACGACACTGGGGGCATTGGAAAAAGTCATTGGCTGCCGAAATCAGGTGACCTCCATTTTAGACGAATAGTGGATTTCAAATCCGGGTCATATGAGAATGTGAACTTTGTGACTATGAGACAGGGATAGCTGTACAGGCAGGGATAGCTAGGGATAACCTTTATTTAGGGGGGAATGTTATTAAAAATAACTTTTTGGGGCTCTATCGGGTGTGTAATTGTGATTTTTGTGAGATAAACTTTTTCCCATAGGGATGCATTGGCCAGCGCTGATTGGCCGAATTCCGTACTCTGGCCAATCAGTGCTGGCCAATGCATTCTATTAGCTTGATGAAGCAGAGTGTGCACAAGGGTTCAAGCGCACCCTCGGCTCTGATGTAGCAGAGCCGAGGCTGCACAAGGGTTCAAGCGCACCCTCGGCTCTGATGTAGGAGAGCCGAGGGTGCACTTGAACCCTTGTGCACACTCTGCTTCATCAAGCTAATAGAATGCATTGGCCAGCGCTGATTGGCCAATGTATTCTATTAGCCTGATGAAGTAGAGCTGAATGTGTGTGCTAAGCACACACATTCAGCTCTACTTCATCGGGCTAATAGAATGCATTGGCCAGAGTACGGAACTCGACCAATCAGCGCTGGCTCTGCTGGAGGAGGCGGAGTCTAAGATCGCTCCACACCAGTCTCCATTCAGGTCTGACCTTAGACTCCGCCTCCTCCGGCAGAGCCAGCGCTGATTGGCCGAAGGCTGGCCAATGCATTCCTATGCGAATGCAGAGACTTAGCAGTGCTGAGTCAGTTTTGCTCAACTACACATCTGATGCACACTCGGCACTGCTACATCAGATGTAGCAATCTGATGTAGCAGAGCCGAGGGTGCACTAGAAACCCTGTGCAAACTCAGTTCACGCTAATAGAATGCATTGGCCAGCGCTGATTGGCCAATGCATTCTATTAGCCCGATGAAGTAGAGCTGAATGTGTGTGCTAAGCACACACATTCAGCACTGCTTCATCACGCCAATACAATGCATTAGCCAGTGCTGATTGGTCAGAGTACGGAATTCGGCCAATCAGCGCTGGCCAATGCATTCTATTAGCCCGATGAAGTAGAGCTGAATGTGTGTGCTAAGCACACACATTCAGCACTGCTTCATCACGCCAATACAATGCATTAGCCAGTGCTGATTGGCCAGAGTATGGAATTCGGCCAATCAGCGCTGGCCAATGCATTCTATTAGCCCGATGAAGTAGAGCTGAATGTGTGTGCTAAGCACACACATTCAGCACTGCTTCATCACGCCAATACAATGCATTAGCCAGTGCTGATTGGCCGAATTCCGTACTCTGGCCAATCAGCGCTGGCTCTGCTGGAGGAGGCGGAGTCTAAGGTCGGACCTGAATGGAGACTGGTGTGGAGCGATCTTAGACTCCGCCTCCTCCAGCAGAGCCAGCGCTGATTGGCCGAATTCCGTACTCTGGCCAATCAGCGCTGGCCAATGCATTCTATTAGCCCGATGAAGTAGAGCTGAATGTGTGTGCTAAGCACACACATTCAGCACTGCTTCATCACGCCAATACAATGCATTAGCCAGTGCTGATTGGCCAGAGTACGGAATTCGGCCAATCAGCGCTGGCTCTGCTGGAGGAGGCGGAGTCTAAGGTCGGACCTGAATGGAGACTGGTGTGGAGCGATCTTAGACTCCGCCTCCTCCAGCAGAGCCAGCGCTGATTGGCCGAATTCCGTACTCTGGCCAATCAGCACTGGCTAATGCATTGTATTGGCGTGATGAAGCAGTGCTGAATGTGTGTGCTTAGCACACACATTCAGCTCTACTTCATCGGGCTAATAGAATGCATTGGCCAGCGCTGATTGGCCAGAGTACGGAATTCGGCCAATCAGCGCTGGCTCTGCTGGAGGAGGCGGAGTCTAAGATCGCTCCACACCAGTCTCCATTCAGGTCCGACCTTAGACTCCGCCTCCTCCAGCAGAGCCAGCGCTGATTGGCCGAATTCCGTACTCTGGCCAATCAGCACTGGCTAATGCATTGTATTGGCGTGATGAAGCAGTGCTGAATGTGTGTGCTTAGCACACACATTCAGCTCTACTTCATCGGGCTAATAGAATGCATTGGCCAGCGCTGATTGGCCGAATTCCGTACTCTGGCCAATCAGCACTGGCTAATGCATTGTATTGGCGTGATGAAGCAGTGCTGAATGTGTGTGCTTAGCACACACATTCAGCTCTACTTCATCGGGCTAATAGAATGCATTGGCCAGCGCTGATTGGCCGAATTCCGTACTCTGGCCAATCAGCACTGGCTAATGCATTGTATTGGCGTGATGAAGCAGTGCTGAATGAGTGTGCTTAGCACACACATTCAGCTCTACTTCATCGGGCTAATAGAATGCATTGGCCAATCAGCGCTGGCCAATGCATTCTATTAGCGTGAACTGAGTTTGCACAGGGGTTCTAGTGCACCCTCGGCTCTGCTACATCAGATTGCTACATCTGATGTAGCAGTGCCGAGTGTGCATCAGATGTGTAGTTGAGCAAAACTGACTCAGCACTGATAAGTCTCTGCATTCGCATAGGAATGCATTGGCCAGCCTTCGGCCAATCAGCGCTGGCTCTGCCGGAGGAGGCGGAGTCTAAGGTCGGACCTGAATGGAGACTGGTGTGGAGCGATCTTAGACTCCGCCTCCTCCAGCAGAGCCAGCGCTGATTGGTCGAGTTCCGTACTCTGGCCAATCAGCACTGGCCAATGCATTTCTATGGGGAAAAGTTAGCTTGCGAAAATCGCAAACTGACAGGGATTTCCATGAAATAAAGTGACTTTTATGCCCCCAGACATGCTTCCCCTGCTGTCCCAGTGTCATTCCAGGGTGTTGGTATCATTTCCTGGGGTGTCATAGTGGACTTGGTGACCCTCCAGACACGAATTTGGGTTTCCCCCTTAACGAGTTTATGTTCCCCATAGACTATAATGGGGTTCGAAACCCATTCGAACACTCGAACAGTGAGCGGCTGTTCGAATCGAATTTCGAACCTCGAACATTTTAGTGTTCGCTCATCTCTATTGATAGCCCAAGAATAGACATCCAATATTAAAGGGGTTGTCCCATCACAAGGATCCTATCTATACTGCTTGATAATGTGAATGTAAGACTTTTCCTAAATACACTGCTTCAGCAAAACTGCTTTGTTTGTCCACTATCTTACTTTATTCATTTTTTATTTACACATCCCTTGACTTATCTGGTCATAAGTCAAGTGATGTATCTGCTGCTCTGAGGGAGGAGGGGCTAAGTGCACGGGAGCGAGCCTGGAAAGGGGGGGGGGGTAGTTTACCCTTTGGAGGGAAGGGGCCGCCAATACAGACCCAGCATCCGCTGTAATAGAGAGGCGGATGCCGGGGAGTGTTAGATGCCAGCACAGATGCCTGCAACATCGCTATGCTCCTGCCCTGCATGAAGCCAGCAGCGGCAGGAGCGATGCTGCTATTCCGGGGGGGAGGGGGGACGGAGGAGCGGAATAGCAGCATCGCTCCTGCCGCTGCTGGCTTCATGCAGGGCAGGAGCATAGCGATGTTGCTGGCATCTGTTCCCGCATCTGTGACGGCGTCTACACTCCCCGGCATCCGCCTCTCTATTACAGTGGATGCCGGGTCTGTATTCACGTATGCAAAGCCAAGCGGTGAGATGCCGCTGGCCCTGCGTACACGCTCATAGACCAGTCTAGCCTTCACAATGCGAATACAGACCCGGCATCCGCTGTAATAGAGAGAGGTGGATGTCGGGTCTGTATTCGCATTGTGAAGGCTAGACTGGTCTATGAGCGCGGACGCAGGGCCAGTGGCATCTCGCCGCTGGCTTTGCATATGTAACCCCGCCCACCAATGACGCAACAAAGCCGGAAGAAAGAAGAATTTACAGCAACGAAGACTGGTGAGTATGCGACGTGGGAATACCCCTTTAAGACTTTGGAAACTTATGAAAACTCCCAAACCATGGCAATAAGTGATAAGAACCCATGTGTTTTATTTTTGTTGTACAATTCTCAGCAAGAGCAGAAGGGCTCAGGAGAGTTCCAAAATTTTGGACCAGGCTCCTATTCCCCCCAGGTTGGAAGATGGCAATCTGTCACAGGCAGCATGCAATATAAAGGAATCTTGTAATCTATTGCAATGCGTTAGTATTACAGTTTATTGTACAATCAGATCCCCTGGGGTGCAATCACCATAGGGGGTTAAAAAAAAAAAAGTAAAAAAAGTTATAAAAACAAACATATAAACAGGTTATGTATCCCCACATTCAAAATGTCCGACCTATAAAAAATATTTATTCCTTATAGTGAGCACTATAGAATCGGCATTTTTTACATTGCTTCACCTTCCAAAGAAATTGAATAAGAAGTGATCAAAACATCATACGTTCCCCTATGTGGTATATAAAAAAAATCTTTAATTTGCCCCCCAAAAAAACCCTTACACAGCTCTGTGGATGAAAATATAAAAAAGTAATGAATGTCAAAATATAGTGAGACAAAGACATTTTTGTATTCTTCAAAGTTTTAATTTAAAATTTGAAAAACGATATAAGGGTGCATTCAGACTACGTAACGCCGGGCGTGTATGAGAGCCGTACACGCCGGCATTACGGCAGACTGCCGAACACTTCCCATTCACTTCAATGGGAGCGCTCGTAACAGCGGCGTTTACGAGCGCTCCCATTGAAGTGAATGGGAAGTGTTCGGCAGTCTGCTGTAATGCCGGTGTGTACGGCTCTCATACACGCCCGGCGTTACGTAGTCTGAATGCACCCTAAGACTGGGGCCCCATGTGACGTAAACACAATGGTTTGGCCGTGGCAGAAACGCCGTGGAAATAACTGCATTTTACATTCCCTAGTGAACCTCATCCATCCATTGCAGAGAAATCCATGCAATGCAAATGCTGCGATTTCCAAAACGTTTCAGTTTTGAAAATCACAGAATGTCAATTATACCTAAGGAAATGCTGGCGGTTTCCCTATAGGTATAATTGAAGCAGAAAATCCACAGGGTTAGGCTCCGTTCCCACGGAGTAACGCGCCGCTCATTCTGACACGTAAACATGTGTCAGAGTGAGGCGCTTCAAAACAGATCCCATTGACTTCAATGGGTGCCGGCAGAAGCGCGCTACCCATTAAACTCAATGGGAGGCTTTTTTACCTATTACTTTCAATGTGATACGCGCGTATCACATTGAAAACAATAGTTAAAAAAGCCTCTCATTGAGTTCAATGGGTAGCGCGCTTCTGCCGGCACCCATTGAAGTCAATGGGATCTGTTTTGAAGCACCTCATTCTGACATGTGTTTACGTGTCAGAATGAGCGGCGCGTTACTCCGTGGGAACGGAGCCTAAAACTCTTCTGTGAAAAGCTTTTTCTGTTGCAGCTTTATAGCTTCGTGTTGCTAGGTGGGACTTTAACCTCAATTTGTAATTATCACACTATCTCTCTATATTATAAAAATGAATTCTTATATATATATATATATATATATATATATATATATATATATATATATATCTATCTATATGGACAAAGAAAATTCCATACATATTAATATTACATATTATACCACATCTAATTTATTGAAATGTATTACATAAATAATCACGTAAATCACAATACAATATGATATATGTGATTATTTGTGATGTGTTTTAATATGTGTGGAATTTTCTTTGTTCATGGTTACTATTCGTTCTACTACTTTGTAGAAATTGTTATGGTATCAGCCCTAATTTTTGTTATAGAATATACAGAATATATTTTGCTCCACATAAAATAAACCTTCATACAATTTTGTGAACAGAAAAAGAAGAAATTATTGCTTTTGCAAGATGAGGAGTAAAAAGTGAAAACACAAAAACTGGAAAAAACTAGTGGGAAACAGGGGGCATTCACACTACTGTTGGTGACCGTCACCAGTGTCTGTAGCTATTGGGCGTTACAAGATTTTAGCAACGGACACTCAGAAATACATTAAAATTTCCATTCATTTCAATGGGATTTTATCTTGTGTCCGTTTGTGCTTGTTTACACCCAAGTCCATTTTTTGCCAGCGGACAAAAAGTACAGCATGCAGGACTTTTCTGTCTGTTAGAAAAAAACGATGGCAAGTGTCTGTTATTTTTCTTAACATCGAAATCCGTTTGTGTCTGTTATGATAGGTGTCTGCTTTGTTTTTGTTTTTCAAACGGACACCTTCATAATGGAATCCAATGGTAGTGTGAACCTTACCTTAAACTGCCAAGTATTATAAACTGTGGCAGAAACAAAAAGGGCTGCCATGATAAACAACACCCTTCGATAGGGAGAAGATACAACTGTTGCCCTGCTGGGTGAGAATGTACAGTAGCATTGTGGTATTTTTAGTTTGGGTACAAAAGACACTGTCATGCTTGAAATTCCCAAATATCTTTCTAATGACCTCCTACATATCTAGTACAGTTACAAGCAAACAACCAAATCTACAACATTGTATAATATAAAGAATACAATGTACACATGGAAGAAAACAAAGTACTTTATTTATTGTTTGATTTCACTGTTTTTAGTGTACTGGGAAACATGATTTTAAAGAAAACCCATGAAGTCTGGTGAAGTACCACGTACCAGTTGATATACTGAAGTTAATACATTGTATTTTTATCTTCCCCTTTAGGGTTGGTAATTTTCTCAAAATTCTTCAGAATAATATCAAATATTTCAACCTGAAGCAAAAAAAATAATCTGTATTATGGGACATAAGTACTGCGCCAAGATCAGTATACAGTACATCATGTAAATAATCTCTTTACATTGCTGTCTTCAATAATTAACAGTGTTATTAGACCCAAATGAGACGAGCTTGATACATTTCTTATAATGGCAAATATTCTATCCATAGGCTATATCTTTGTGAACATAAATATGGACAGGTATAGGCTCTGCTCCATAAATTTTCGGCTATTCGCTAGCGCCACGAAATACAGCTCAATAACTATGGCTGTGTGTATGAGCCCTTAGAAATGAATGGGTCTGTACTTTTTCAACAATTGCGTATAAAAACCATGGTTGTGTGCATGGAGCCTTGCTTTGTGATGGCTGTTTTTGAGTTTCTTGCAAAGACAATGAGGGGATTTAGCTACTTTTACTCTAAATTGTTTTAGTCCATTGTTCTGATCTGTCATGGTATCAGGACAACTGACTGAAAAATTAATAGAATGAAGGATATAGATGGAGCAGATGGAGCACATTCTCTCTGCATCCATCATCGTTCACTGTAATATTGATCCAAAAAAAAGCTTTATTCCCTCATGTTTGTTTCTCTTTCAAAGAAAACCACCTGTGCACCAATCACTTAGCCCTGTTGTTACCACAAATCAAGATCCTTCTGCTGTCTGCTTAAGGCTAAGGCCCTATGGGGCGTCCCACAGCAAAAAAGCGCTGTGGGAAAACCGTGATGGCAACGCATCGCGGTTTTTCCCGCAGCTCTTTAGACAGAAAATTTGCAGAGGTTTTCTCTGTGGACTTTCTGTTACAATTATACCTATGGGGAAACCTCCATACATTACCTCCTACCTACATTTCCATAGGTACTGTATAATTGACATGCCATGATTTCCAAAACCGCACCGGTTTTGGAAATCGTGGCACATCTGTACCGTGGTTTTTACCACAATGTGGGCCTGGGATTCACTAGAATCCCATCCACTATGCCCTGAGTGTAAAATGCCATGATTTTTCCTTGTGGTGTTTCCACTACAGGCAAATTGCGGCATTTATGCTCCGTGGGGCCCCAGCCTTAGGGTGCATTCAGACTACGTAACGCCGGGCATGTATGAGAGCCGTACACGCCGGCATTACGGCAGACTGCCGAACACTTCCCATTCACTTCAATGGGAGCGCTCGTAACAGCGGCGTTTACGAGCGCTCCCATTGAAGTGAATGGGAAGTGTTCGGCAGTCTGCTGTAATGCCGGCGTGTACGGCTCTCATACACGCCCGGCGTTACGTAGTCTGAATGCACCCTTAGGGTGTGATGTCTGTGGCTATAACATCTCTGCATCACAGCTGCTTGTGTCATTCTGCCTGCAGAAACCATCACAGGGTAATTGTAAAGCAGAGAGCTGATGGCTTCTGCTCCATCATTGTTTCCAACTGCATATGTGTCTTGATTATGCACATACAGCTGAAACAGGACATGCACCAGGACCCCTGGATAGTGTCTGAAATCCAGAACTGTCGTGGTGAGATGGTTGCAAGGTATGCCCTTAGGCTAAGGCCCCACGGGCCGGAAACGCAGTGCTTTGAACAATTATATCTACGGGAAAGCCGCCAGCGTTTCCGTAGATATAACGGACATGCTGCGATTTTCAAAACCACAACGTTTTTGGAAATCGCAGCGTGTCCGCGCTGCGATTTTTTCCGCAAAGTGGGCATGGAATTCGCATGATTCCCATCCACTTTGCAAGTACTGTAAAACGCCGCAATTTTTCCCGCTGCGTTTCCGTCGTGGGCAACTCGCGGCGTTTCCGAAACGTGGGGCCCCGGCCTTAAAGGGCTATTCAGATAACAAAAATTAATGGTTTATTCAAATATTGGAGGTCTGATTGCAAGGAACTCCAAAATCCTGAAATTGAATGAACCATAGCTCTGCTTTAGGGTGCATGCACACGATGTAACGCGGCACTGATTCTTGCACGATAACTCGTGTAAGGATCAGCGCTGCAAAACAGAATCCCATTGACTTCAATGGGTTCCGTTGAGCGCATGTAACACATTGAAATCAGTGGGAGGCTTTTTAACCCATTGATATCAATGTGTTACATGCACTAAACGGAACCCATTGAAGTCATCCAGAAGTGGTGCTGTGCAGTGAAAATGTATAAGGATGCAGTGCTAAGTCAGTTATGGTGATTCCTGATTGTTCCATTGATATTCTGTCATTCCAGCATATTCTAGTTACATGTTATCACTTTCTGTGGCAGGAATAACCTTGTAATGGGATGTTTGTGTTTATTGACCCTTTCTCATTCCATGTCCTGCACCTCTCTATATAATGTAGAACATAGATTGACATTTTAATAGTGGAATAAACTTACATAGATGTTTCTCACATCAGTCAGAGTTAGTTTAAGATCTACAAATGCGCATTCATCTTTGTCATGGACCAGAGCTCTGTAATCCATCTGGGATAAGACAAGAGAGACTATGGTTAATATAGTGCTAAAATATATAAATACCTTAATTGATATGCCTGATTTAGTAAACACGGTTAAACGTCTCTCAATGATCACATCGATAGAAAAATAAAAAAGTTACACAAAATTATTTTTTTTCCATAAAACATGCTGCTATTGTTCACAAATATTGAAATTTAAAGAGATACTCTCAATAGAGATGAGCGAGTAGTATTCGATCAAATAGTAGTATTCGATCGAATACCTCCCCTGCACAGATATTGGTGTACTCGGTCGAATACCACGTGGTAAACGCGGGAAAAATTTTATTCCCCTCCCACCTTCCTTGGCGCTTTTTTTTTTTTTTTACACCAATAACTAGGCAGGGGAGGTATTCGATCGAATATACTCGCTCAACTCTCTCATACCCATGTCTCCAGAAGCCTTAGGTGGTTGACATTTACGTAAACAGGTGCATTTGGCATCATGGAAATAGCATAACACAGGGGCAACACGGTGGCTCAGTGGTTAGCACTGTAGCCTTGCAGCACTGGAGTCCTGGGTTCAAATCCCAGCAGGAACAACATCTGCAAGGAGTTTGTATGTTCTCCCCATGTTTGAGTGGATTTCCTCCCATACTTATAGGAAAAAGAAAGTACATTGTGAGCCCTATATGGGGCTCACAATCTACATTTAAAAAAAAAAAAAAAAAAAAAAAGGGAAATAGCATAACACAGTGAACTATGCTGCTCCTAATCGTTGCCTGAGTTAAGCAAACAGCGTACCTCATTGTGCTACACTGTTTCTGGAACTCCTATTTACTTCTATGTGTGTTGGCCAAACAATATATTATATACATATAAACAAAATAGTGCCATGGAACATGCATTCTGCAAATTAACAAGGCACCATATAGCTACATCAACAAAAAATAAGTCGTGGCTTTAGATTAAAATAATATTTAAAGAAAAAAGCCGGGTACTTATAGAGGTTATCCAAGACTGGATATTAATAGCCTATCCCTAGGATAGGTCAACAATATCAGATTGGTTGGGGTCAAACATCCCCACAATCAGCTGATGCCCCTGTACATTGTAGAGTGCCCATGCTGGACTAACACAGTTTGGCTCCTATTCAAGAGAATGAGAATTGCTGTGCAACAATGACTCACAGATACTACACAATACAACTTTTGATCTGATACTGATAAAGTGTCCTTAGGATGATTCATCAATATTCATTCTTGGGCAACCCCTTTGAGAGTTTAAGAAGGAGAATATATAACAATTAAGTATCTCACCACATGTGTCTCTTTCGAAGCTTTAGCAACAGCATCTCCTCTCTCTGTAAGATACCTGAAAGGAGAAAAATTAGTTAAACCCGGGATTGATAGAGATTTTTGCATGAAATCATACAATGGTGAAAGTAATAGTTAAGGGGGCATTCATCAGCAGTGTCCGTAGCTATTGTCCGTTACAAGATTTTAGCAGTGGACACTAGCTGAACCATCAGTAGTCTGTTAGGGCTAGTTCACACGTTGTGGGGTCCGCGCGGGTTTTGACACAGAGAGAAACGTGGCTCGCCGTGTCTCTCTCTGGTCAAAACCCCCCTGCTGCGACCATCGCGGTCACGGCTTTCCCCTCCTATGTCGGCTCAAATGGGACATAGGAGGGTGCTGCCGCTAGGCGGAAGCCGCGGTCCAGCGCGCCGCGGTTTCCGCCTGAAGATAGGACATGTCGCTTCTTTTCTCCGCTAGCAGCAGCCCGCCGCTAGCGGAAAAAAGAAGCCCGGCGGTCTGCATAGACCACCATTGTAAAGGGGCATATTTTGAAGCGAAATCCGCCCCTTTGCTCACGTGTGAACGAGCCCTTAAAAATTCCATTCATTTCAATGGGTTTTTTTATCTTGTGTCCGTTTGTGTCCGTTTACACCCAAGTCCATTTTTTTCCAGCGGACAAAAAAATCCTATATGCAGGACTTTTCTGTCCGTTAGCAAAAAAATTAACGGCAAGCATCCGTTATTTTTTTAACATTGAAGTCTATGGGCAACAGACTTATAGTGGACGGTAACTGATAGCCACCAGTTACTATCCGTTTGTGTCCATTATGATAGGTGTCCTTTATTTGTTTTTGTTTTTTTAAATGGACACTTTCATAATGGAATCCAATGGTAGTGTGAACCCTACCTAACATCAAAGAGTTTTCAAAGGTAACATTTGACCCATATACTTATTTAGGCTACACGATATATGTGCATGTGTTTTCTATAAGGAAAGAGAACACATGCTGCTGCTGCCAGTCACCTCTTGTAGTGAATTTTCTCCCATGGGAACAAAGGAATGGACATGTTAAAATTCAACATGCCATATTTCTCTCAACATCTGCTAGCCAAAGTTCTAATGTGATGGGCATCTTTAAAAGCTCAATGCGTGCATTAAAGGGGTTTCCTTAATTATTAATATTTTTTTTTATGTCCTGTCTTTGGGATCACAGTCAGGATGCACCTTCGAACAGCTGATTGGTTCAGAGATTGACTGTCATCTCCCCCCACACCAATCAGATATTTATGGCCTATCACCAAGTATACACCATAAATAAAAAAGATGTCTGGCCGGGGCTCCATGTTGCAAATAACGCAGCATATTACAGTACCTGCAAAGTGGATGGGACTCTGGGTAATCCAAACCACACATTGCAGAAAAAAAATCTGCAGTGGAAATGCTGCGATATAAAAAAAAACCCATTGTTTTTGTAAATGGCAGCATGTAAATGATACCTACAGAAATGCTGCCATTTTCCATATAGGTATAATAGAGAAAGAAAGTCCGCAAGGTAAAATTCTGGTGACTTTCTGTAAAAAATGCAATGAATTTCCACTACTGCCTTTTCCACAGCATTTTTTGGCAGCAATTCACTGTGCCTCAGCCTCAAAGTGGTCACCAGTGGTTGGCCTTCCAGAAGTCACCAAGGGTCTTCATTTGCATTGAAAATTTTATGGAGGATATATGAATGATCTGTGGTCTGTTTGGTTCATGCAGTGTCATTCTTATCCATGGGTTGTGTTTGGTATTGTAACGCCATACAGTGAGCAGCTCTTTTTTGGAAATTTAATATTAAGTACTCACTGTACTGAATCATTGGTCAAAAATGTAGGGGGAGATCATAGACAATACCAAAGTGTAGTAACATCAGTTCTTACTTGGAGATAGTGGTTTGTGAAGTTTCCAGCTTGGTTTTTAAAGCTGTTACACGTTCTAATACCTTCTCCTTGTAAACAGAAAAATATATAAATGATTATTATTTTCTGTTATCTATGTTGTATACTGTAGGTATTTGTGATTACTCTTATGTACCTGAACTGATACCCCAAAATCATTTCCATCCTCAATTGTTGGAATTAGGTGATTTACCCAAGTGATAATCTACAATAGAAAACACTGGTTTTACATTGCAATCCTTATAAATGAAAGTCTCATGTAGAAGACACTAATGTAGTTCTTACCAATGCACAGCCCTCTCTCAAAGTTCTTATCTCTGGTTGGACAATATTTAGTAATCTCTGAAGCTTCTCATTCTCTTTCAAGAATCCACATTTAGGAGCTAAGAAACCAAGAGACATGTAAGTAATATACAGTATCATGACTGTTACTTGCAGTGAAATGCATATTACTTAGGTTACCTTTCTTTTCTTCTTTGTCTGTTTCCATTTTTGAGTCCTGAGTGAAATATAAATTTAACAAGTTCTTAAAATTTTGTCTAAACAATTGTATTAAGTTTTATGCTATCTACAAACACTGATATTTTGTCCACATCTTTAGGTTGCATTCTGATATGTCTAGAAATCTCTTAAAAAACATGCAGGTAGTCAGTAAAACATTGATCCATAAAATCATCAATCTGTCATAGTTTCCTTCTGGCGCCAGATATAAAACAGAATGTGCAAGTTCACAAAACCTACACTGCTGGGTTTTTCAGTATGGCTTGGTGTCCCTCTTGAGTCTATGGAGTATTGGACAAAGCACCAGATAACCAAACTGTCATTAGCTGTATAGGGACTGGACAAAACTGATATATGTAAACAAAGCGTGAGTTTTTTTATTTTATATTATCTGTCTTCCTGTTCTCTCACCTCAGCCTCAGGATTTGGAGGATCAGGAATAGGAATGTTCAGTTCAGAATGAAGCGATGTCAGGTCTTTGACATTAAACTCATCACTCTGTCAAGAAAGAAAATCAGGTTAGACTGGTCACAGGGCAGTGTAAAATATTTTTTCAAAAAACATTTTCATTAACAACAGTTCAGTATTCACATTTGCATATGAGAAGATATCCACAGAAAAAAAGCTAAAATTAATCATAAGAATTAAAGCTGATACCTCATTATCAGTATTTTTGCTACATATTAAAGTTATCAGGATTCATCCCTGCATAGGAGACCCCAGCGCAGATTCTGCTTAAAATCAGCAGAGAAAAAAGTCCTGAAACTGGTGGAAACCCAACAGACCCCATTAAAGTCTATGGGGCGCATGGGATTCCACATGTAACAGCCTCTCAAGTGGACAGGGTACCCGTCTTTTAGGTCACCATGACCTGAACGACAGAGACCTCTACGCTGGTGTGAATCTAGTGTGAAAAGCATTTGGAATTAACAAGTTTATTTTGACATGGGTGGTAATGCTAAAAAAGAATCATTTGGTCTCAGAGCTGCACTTTGATCGGTGACTATTTTTTTAGACAGTAAATAAACATATTAGAAGCCCGTTATAACAACAAAAGTGTTCACAATGCTGAATAGCCATGTTTATTTCCATCAGCATTCATTTTCTCCCTGACTTAAAGTCTATGCATATTGCTGTTGAATCTTACATTTGGTGTATGTGCCAGGAAAATCATATCCATAGGACTCCATTTAGTGTGTTCTTTGTATAGGAAGTTGCAGCAGAAGAAACATATACTGCACATTATATGTTTAAAAGTGAAGTCAGTGGGTAATGTTTGCCACTGTAAGGCCCTGTTAATATGGCAGAAGTTGCTACATATTTCAGGGGTGGAATATGCGCCAAAATAAGTGGCAGATTCTGCCTCCCAAAGTTTTCAATGGGAGGCAGAGATTGCGACAAATAATAATTAAGACATAATTTTAAAACAAACTTTCAATAATGGGCCAGACAAAATTGTTAGTACCATTTCAAAATTGTGGGTAAATAACTTTGTTTCAAGAATGTGATGCTCCTGCAAAATCACCTGTGGCAAGTAACAGGTGTGGGCAATATAAAAATCATACCTGAAACCAGATAAAAAGGAGAAAAGTTGATTCAATCTTTGCATTGTGTGTCTGTGTGAGACCACTAATCATGTAGAACAAAAAAATGAGAAGAGAACTGTCTGAGAACCAAAAGTGTGGAAAAATATCAACAATCTCAAGGTTACAAGTCCATCTCCAGAGATCTTAATGTTCCTTAGGGCACGTTCACACGGACACAGAGGGGGCGGATTATGGCGCGTAATCCACGTCATAATCCGCCCCCTCACTATGGTGGTCTATGTAGACCGCCAGGCTTCTTTTTTCCCATGAGTGGCATGCCCTTTCTTCAGGCGGATTCCACGGCGTCACTCTCAGTGCCAAAACCCGTTATACCGTCCCTCGTGTGAACTAGCCCTCAGTGCATAGTGCAGCACATAATCATTTACAAGTCATGGCACTGTAACTAATCTCTCTGCACGTGGATGGAAAAGAGAAATTGATGAAAGATTGCAATGCAGGATGGTCCGTATGGTGGATAAGCAGCCCCAATAAAGTTCCAAATAAATTCAAGCTGTCCTGCAGGCTCAGGGTGCATCAGTCTCTGCACAAACTATCCATTGTCATTTCAATGAAATTAAGTGCTATGGCAGGAGACTGAGGAGGACTCCACTGCTGACACAGAGACATAAAAAAAACTAGACTGCAGTTTTCCAAAATAAATGTGAGCAAGCTAAAATCCTTCTGGGAAACGTCTTGGACAGATAAGACCAAGATAGAGCTTTTTTGGTAAAGCACATCATTCTACTGTTTACCGAAAATGGAATGGGGCCTAAAAAGAAAAGAACACAATACCAACAGTCAAATATGGTGAAGGTTCAATGATGCTATAGGTTTTTTTTTTTGCTGCCTTTGGCACTGGGTGCCATGACTGTGCAAGACATCATGAAATCTGAAGATTACCAAAGGATTGTTTGGTTTCCCGATAAGTGTTATTAGCTGAATGTTCACAGAGGTAACATTCAGTAAAAAGTGCTGTGGAAAAAAACTTGATGTGTTTCCATCGCGGTTTTTCCTGTAGAGCTCTTTTGCTGCGGCCCGCTAAGTGGGGCCTTAGCCTCAACTAGAAATGCTGGATCACTACATTGTCAGCAAATACACAATATCCACAAACCTTCAGGAGGTTGTCCAGATACTGAATCTTTTCAGGAATAAACTCTGACAGAAAGCTTTGGACCTGTAAATAGATACTCAGGATCAAACACAGTCTACAATAAACAACAGCCTGGGGAATATCATTCGCTTATAATTAATCTCAAAAAAATGGCATGATTAAAACTAGATTTTATTGATATACGTTAAAATAAAAGTCCAGGGTATGTAGTTAAAAATGATAAGAAACACACAAAAGTGATAGAAAATACATATCTACACTAATATAGGGAGACCATTATCCCTTTATGCTACAGCTCCCCTAGGTGAATTTATTTATCAACTAACTGGTACCCGCGACTTCGTCTGCAGTGATTGTGGAAGTGGGTAAGCAGACGCGGGTAAGGTTTCCGTACTGTGTATAAGGTATGGGATATGAAATGTAACGTTGTATCTTGTTTTTGCTGTAATTCTGAGAATACGTGAGACTTTTGTGATAAATGTAATTTGTATTTCAGCCGCTATACGGTGTTGTTATATACTGTACATAGTGTCTTTGGGACAGAGGTATTTCAAGTAAATTGCATTGTTACCAAAGAGCTTTAATATAAAAATATTCTGGGTAACTGGATTACAATTGCTTATTTTATTACCTGGTTAAAGAGGTTTGTGCAGAAAACATCAACCTGTAAAAAAAACAATAAATAAACATTATTATGCTATGCATTATGTTCTGAATGTTTATTGCTCAGTCCCAGTTGTGCATCATATATCTCAAAGGATGTCTACCACTTCCCCTTGGATAGTTAGGTGCTACCACTGTTACAGAACACATTAGGGTATATTCACACAGATTTTTTTTCAGGCTGAAAAAATCTGCATCAGGAACTAGAAAAGTTTTTTTACATGCTTTTTGTCCCGGTTTATGAACTTTTTTTTTTTTTTTTTACTCCAGCACACTGCATGGACATGGAATTCTGCTTTTAAAGGGGCTCTATCATTGGGAAAAGTCATTTTTAACTAAGTATATATTTGCATAGCCTTTAGAAAGTACCTTTTGTATGTAAATTGACTCAGTTTTGAATGAGATCGTTTTTATTCCCATTCTGCAGAGGGGGCTGTGATCCGGTGCGGGGATTGGTAAACAAGGCCATGGGCCCACGAGCCCCTGGCATTACTTCCTCCTGTCAGCTGTGTTACCCAATCGGGACCAGTTGCCGGAGTCAGAAGGTAGTTCAACTACAGCAGATTAAGCTCCTGGCTGCTACAGCCTCCTGATTGCCTGTGCATAGTTCCCAAAAGAACTACTGTGCAATGTTCTGCAATATTATGTATTGCAGTACATTGCACAGAGGATCTGAGATTCCAGCTTCAAATCCCCTTGATGGACAGTGAAAAAAGTAAAAAAAACAAACAAAAACAAATACACAGTTTACAATACAGACTAGTAAATAAACAATAAAAAGTTACAAAAATGGACCTTTATATTAAAAAAAAACAAAAAAAAAAAAACGTTATGATTTTGGAAGAGGGGGGTGGAAAATATGAAAACAAGTTGCAGAGTGTTAATGTACAAACTTCCCTGTGTCCTACAGGGGTTAAATGTCATCCATGTTGATAACATAAACTGGGAATTACCTAGCATTACTGAGTTTGTACTCACGTACAGATCATTTGGTATTCAGTACTATATTTTTGTATTTCTCCTTCCTGCTGTGACCACTTCTTGTTTTAGCCCAATAAAATTGCATTGAACTACGGGGATTTCTAAAATCATATATGAATTCCCTGCTTCATACTATGGAGTTATACGATAACATTCATCCTTATTACCCAGGGGCTCCGTCTAACTCTGCATATTGATAATTCAAGACAAACAAGATGGCAAGTGACTATAGGGCCGGACTGTACACACTTATGCTTATGTTTCTTGTATTGCTAGATAACCTCTGTTATTGCAGGTGCTTTGTATCAATGTGTGACAAGTTTCCTCTCATTTCTAACTTACATGGTGTTATTGTGCATGACTTGACATGCTCCATTTTCTTTATTCTTGTATCCGGGACTGACTTCCTGTATTTTAAATACTTGTAAACTAAGAATTATTGTCCATTAGATATAAAGATTGAATAAATGTGCAGATTTTTAGCATTATTTTGCAATGTGAATTTACAGTTTAATATCTTAATGTCTTAGTATCTTCCTGGGATTTGCAGGTGACTGATCTATGTGAGTGCATGAAAAAAACAGCATGAATCAGCACTGTCACTGTCTTATGTCAGTATGATGGCGATCGCCTGTAATGAATATGATTACCTTTTCCTTGTTGGCAGGTTTCATCTTCAGGGTACATGCTTTAGCCATCTCCTTAAATATTCAGATTATCTTCACGCCTGGTCACTCTGGGCCCCTTTTCTCAGCACTTCTGCCCTTTTGTCTTTTCTCTCCGTCTCTCTCTTTCTCTTAGTTACTTTCAGTTTCTCTTTAGAGTAATATTACGGTTTCCAGGAAGGAGGGAGAGGGGCTGTTTTCTGAAAGGGACTTTCCAGCAGTAAATAGGAGACAGCAGTTATACTGGATTGCGGATTGGAATCTTTTCAGGTGTTCTCATGCAGTCAGTTGTAAACAGCAATACTAGATACAACTCATTGACAGGGGTGGCAGTATTTTTTTTGTTTTTAAAGGTTTTATTTATGTTTTCAACAATCATAATATGGTAAGGGGGCGCTCATACTACGGTTGGATGTCTGTTGTGACAGTGTCCGTTTAAAAATAAATAAATAAATGAATGAATAAATAAATAAAAATATTTATTCATATGTGAAAAAACCCCCATAAATAACAAACCATACAAAAACTCATGTAGGTGCTGGTAAACAAACTGTATAGACTACAGACTCAATCAGCATATCAATGTGAGAGACATCAAGAGTTCCAGCAGCCTCACCAACAGAAGTGGAGCTGACATTACAGTCTATCTCACAAGGTCTTTATAGTCCTGCGAAACCTGAAAAAGGATCTACGGCATCCAGGCATACATGTTCACAAGGCAAGCAGTGAGATCCTTCATGCTTTGGATATCCTCCACTATACAGATCCAATGAAGGAGCGTAGGTGGAATGCAAATTTTCCAGAGCACAGGAATGCCGGCCCTAGCCACATTAACCAGATGCTTCAGAAAAGATTTGTGTGTTAGGAGCCTGATGCAACAAACAACTCTGTAAAGTATAGGGCCACTAGAATCCCCAAACGCTGAGGCAAAAACAGTCCTGGGTGTGCTATGCTACCCTAACCGGAGTGGAACCGGGCCCTGGAGTTCTTCACCAGAGCTCCTGATAGTGGAGTTGGACTTACTAAAAGTCCAAGGCCCAGATCCGCAACTGCCCAGAGAGCGACACACAACCAGCGAACCCCAAGGAAGAGGACCCAGAAGTACACAGACACTAACCTTGGAGTGAAGTCCCAAAGAACAGGTTGGTTCAGGATGGCAGGAGTGTAGAAAGGTAATCCCAGGAAGACACGCAGAAGCCAAGGAAGTAAATTTGTAGTCAGGCAAGCCGAGTCTTCAACTGGAGGTCACAAGGTAGCAGAGGGAAGAGGCAGCAGCAAAGTCAGGAGAGCCGGGTCATACACAGGAGGTCAGCGGAGTAGCCAAATCAGGATCCAAAAGGGAGGTCAGGAGAAAGCCAAAAGGTCATACACGGGAGGTCAGAGGAGTAGCTAAATCAGGATCATGGAGAGGAGGTTTGTAAAACAAGCTGGGTCATACACAAGCAGAAGGTACAGGAATAGCAGGGACAGGAGACAGGCAGTAAGGTATCTTTAGGGAGCTGATGCCGCAGTAACACGAATAACCAGCGGCGGGACAGGACCAAAATGAGGCCTAAATAGCCTCAGGCCTGCTGCTGATCCCCTGGCTCCGGAAGTGCTGGCTCTGGCGCCAGGGGAAAACCGGAACCTCCGCAAACTCCGGAGCCAGCAGCCATTCCGGCGCTGGACATGGAGCAGGCCGGGAGCCTCTGCGAAGCACATTTTTGGAGGCCACTCTTGCTCTTGTAGTTCAATACAGGAGCGTACTGCGCAGACATCAGAAGTTGGACCGACAGAAGAGGCAGGGTTGCGAAGATGGAGGCATCATTGGAGTGAGCTCTCGGGCAGCAGTGGGGACACCCCCATCGCCGTTTGAACGCTGGGGCCCGCCCTCATTGCTGCAGAGAACTCATTTGCATACCAGTTAAAACCAGTATTTCTAAGGAACGCCGCCGCGCAGACCAAGTCTAAAGGTAAGAGACGAATAGCCTTTCTTAAGCCTATTCTGACGTGGTAATTAGAAAAAATGTTGGTTTAGTGGTAGAATCTCTTTAAGAGCGTGATGTGAGTCCAGCCCGAGAATGCATGTTTGATGGAGACCTACAGTTTGAAGGGGAGATGACAACACCAATCCAACATCCATGGGCGCATGTAGGCCTCATAATATCTACGAGGGTCAAGGAGTCCCAAGTCACCCCATTGAGGACAAGGGTTGAGTGGGTGTGTCTGTTTTTTTTTAACAGATCCATGCTACACATTAGCATCAGATAGTGTCTGTTATAGTGTGTGTTTTTGCATTCTGAACATGTGCAAAACCCCCCAAAAAAGGACAGTAATAAAGGACATTATTATGGATCCTTGCTGTCCATTATAAGTCCGATATTTTGAACGGACAAAAAAGGACAGCACCCCGCGTGTCCTGCATCACGGTTGTGTGTATGGGCCCATAGAAAAGAATGGGTCAGTGTGCTTTCCGTGAAATACAGGAAAGCACATTGACCCACAGCACGATCGTCTGCAACCGGCCTTAGGCTGAGTTTACATCTGTGTTTGAATCTTCATGCGAAATCAGTTTTTAAAAGTCTCAAAATCCTTAAAAGCTGATTTCAATGAATTGTAAAAACCTTCCACCGGTCTGTGTTTGGAGCATTTCCGTCTAGTATCCGCTTTTTTATGGCGGAGGAAAAAGTTGGACTTGCAGGACCATCCAAAAAATGAGGATACCAGATGGACAACAACGAATATTTTTTTCTTTTTTTTAACGATGAGTTCTATGGAAAGCGAATTACAAATACATAAGCAATCAGGTTGTATCTGTTTTGCAATCTGTTTTTTCCCTGTGCACATGAGCAAAACATATACAACCTGATTGCTTATGTATTTGTAATTCGCTTTCCATAGAACTCAGCGTTAAAAAAAAAGAAAAAAATATTGGTTGCTGTCCATCTGGTATCCTCATTTTTTGGACGGTCCTGGAAGTCCAACTTGAATGAAGAAGGTGAAGAAAAGACAAAAAAACAGATTGGTCAAAAATGGACACAAACGGTCAGTTTTTTTGAATGGACACCCATTCAGGTGGCCACTGTGTATATGCCTTTTTGTACAAAACTGTTTTTTTTGTTTTGTTTTATTTTTTTTTTAGCGGTTTGCAAGTGGACAGATACCAGGCACAAGTGTGAACCTAGCGTTACTGGTGCCAAGTGGCCTCAACCTGAAAGAGCAAGTGCAGATGGAATATGTGAGGTGATTTTCTCTAATAAATCCACTCTGAAAACCACAAAGTTTATGAAATGTCCGTGTAAAAACAACAAGCACATGACTGTAATTCTCTGTAATGGTCGGGCAATAATAACAGGAATCATGTGCGCTATACTTATTAAGCACCCAGTGACTATCACAAGGAGAAGCCCACACACCCTCCAGGGTGAACACAGCAAAGCCTAGCAGGCAGGAGCGCCACACACACAGTGTGATTTTTACCTCCGACCTCTAGGGGTCGCTAGGTGTCAGCTCAATCAGTCATTGCTGGGAAGAAGGAAGTAAAACAAACAGTAAGAAGAGACAAGTAACTGCGATGAGGTAATGGGTTATATGGGGGGAGTTATTACTAACCTGGGGGAGAGCTAATAACAGCCAGACTGGTAGTAAGACAGACACGTAGTAGTACTACAGGGCTCAGCATAGCCCGCACATCTCCTGCACGTCCCTAGTGTTTAGAGGTGGGCCCATAGTCTGGCTGTGCAGTGTCCTCCAGCTGCTTGTAGTGTGCCAGGCTGTCTGGACTTTGCCCCCTAATACAATGATGGCATTTTGTGGGTCATTGTAAAATGTGTATTGTGTTCCTGCCTATGTGCTGAGGGGTTACACACACAGAAGACCTGTGTACTTCTTTTATTGTAGTATGTCACTAATATTACTTGTTTATAGGGTTACAGAGTAGTCCTCGGCTCACACACAGAATACATAGCTGTGGACCCTTATAACCCTAAGATCTCTGGTGCTATGGGGTAGTGACTACATACAGCATACTATAGCTCAGCCTCCATAAAACCTATTCAGACAATGTTGTACTCCGCTTGTATTACTTTTTCTCCCCAGGTGTTATATTCAACTCTATAGTGACGTATTAAACACACCACAAACAGTATATTTTAGTGCTCATTCACACAACAGCATTATACGGCCGTGTGGTGTATTAACAGCCAGCACACCGCCACCTAGATACTAATGGATTAAGTCACACAACTGTTCTTTTAACAGCTGGTGTATCTTATCCCTTAAATTATAGAACATACCATTTCCCCGGCCAATTTCATGGATCCTTCAATAGGCTGGAGTCTATGAGGGATCAGTGAAAACTTTACCCTTGGGTGTACACTCAGTGGTGATGAAAGTACTTTTTCATGGCACCTTGTCTGAATATGCACTTATTTTGTGGCAAATTTTGCTCCTATCAAATGGCACTATTGGTTTGGAGTCACTCCGGACCTGACAGACTCCCTTTAAAGGGGATTGTCGTATCAGAAACTACCTGTTTTAGAGTGTGATCCCTGGGACAATCAGCTGATCACCCTAGTTCCTGCTTCTGCCATCCCATGAGACAACTTGCTTTTTGCGAGAAGCTGCGGAGATCTGTTCAATTATTTTTATTACATGGCAGCCTTTTCTGTGAATGGCTAAATGTGTAATACATGGTCAATATGAATCTTCCAGAGCTACTGTACATTCTGGCTCGTAGAGAGTGTTCTCGTGCAGGGGACCCCTTCAGTGGTATTCATGTATTCTAATGAGACTTTTCCTTTAATAGTGGTGATGTTTTTCATGAATTTTTATTTTGTTTCTTTTGCTGTTTCACTAGATGTGGCTACAATATTTTTTCCCCACCATATACACAATTAGCATTTTTTTTTCTTTATTAAGGATTGTTGTCAAGAGAGTCTGAAGTGCTACTGTGTATCATTTAAAACATACCAATGATAGTGTCTTTCGCTGAAGCATGGCTACCTGGCAGCTCAGAAATGCGTTGGAAAGTGCTTTAATTCACAAGCCTGATACTGTGACAACTGATCTGCTTGATCAGGTGCTAGCGGTCCCATTTAAAGATCGATATCGTAGACTGGACTTGCAGACTCTGCTTCCACGTGGTGAACAGGTAACTAAACTGTCTTCTATTTTTCAGTTTTCACCTCCATTCAGTACTGAAAGGATGATAATCCTTAGGAGAAGTCATCAATATCAAATCATTGGGATGAGCTCCAGCCCTTTCAGTGACTACCAAGAACAGTGTTGCACATTGTATTGTAGCTATGTCTGGTATTGCAGTTCTAACCTTTGGCTGGATGATCAACCCCCCCACCCCCAAAACTGAACATCTGTTCAGTTATTACATTTGTGTGGTTCTATCTGCATTTTTTTTGTAGATTGTGAGCCCAATGTAGAGCTCAAAATGTACATTTTTTCCTATCAGTATGTCTTTATAGTATTGGAAGAAAGTCCACGCAAACACGGAGAGAACATAAAAACTACTGGCAGGATTCGAACCCAGGATTCCAGTGCTGCGAGGCTGCAGTGCTAACCACTGAGCCACCTTGTTGCTCCTGCATTTTTATTTGAACCTAACACACTCATATCGGAACTATTATTATAATCTGGGATTTCTTCAGATCCCAGAGCATGATGTGTGGAGGCCCAGAGGATATGATCAAACCTAAAAAGCAGTGTTACTCACCTCTTCTAGGCTCTGGCACTGCTCCCTGTTCTCTTTGGTGCTTCTATCTGACATCAGGTCATATAGACACAAGCGTCATGCCACTTTGTGACCCAAATGACCACTGAGGCCCAATCATAGAACTCAGAGGTCCCAGAAAACATAAAGCCAAAGCTTAGGAAAGGTGAGTAACACTGTTTTTTTATGTTTGCTCACCTCCCCTGGGTCTCAGTATATTATAATATAATATAATTTCCGATATAGCCATGTTTGGTTTGAAGGAAACCATTGGGCGATCCTCGCCAGACAAATCTTGTGAAGTTTGCCCAACACACTCGTACTGTAAAAGGGGCACGGTTTAAAAAGGGTGTGATCTAAATAATCACCATTAATTATATTTGAGGTAAAATTTCTGAGCAATAAACAGGCAATCTTACTCATGATAAACATGACATCACAGGCTTGTGGAAATCAAGTGCCTTTTTGAAGAAGAGGAGTAGGATGTCGGACCTACCAGTCTTCATATTCATGGCCTATCCTAATGAGCACATGGATAATGTATAGTTCATTTAGAATATACAATAGTATTATCTTCAAGGGACACTGCAGTGATTTTATTTTTGCACCCATATTGTCAACAACACCATCAGTAGTAATAATTATTATAATAATAATATAGTGTTATCATAATAATTGTTTGAAATTACATTAATATATACTATTTTTATACTTTTCATAGTCACCACCTCTCCGCTCTGTGATTACCGCTCTCAATATTTTGGAGAAGTATGGCAAAAATCTCCTGTCACCACATAGACCTAAGTTCTGGAGAAGTGTCAAATTTAACAACCCGGTTTTTAAATCAACTGTTGATGCTATTAATGTAAGTTATTTTTCATCGTTCTAGAAATTCTAGGAGTTTTATTTTATCTTTTCCATGTGCTGTGTTATGGCTCCTGGATGAGAGTGTTGTCCACAAGACTTTATTTTTTTTCCCATAGCTTCATCCACTGCAAAAAACATTTTTATTTGTCTTTAGTGTTGATTTGAATAGTATTTGAAACAAAGTTTCAAATACCTCGCTCCCATAGGAATGAATGGGAGCGGGCGAACAGCAAGAGGTTAAGCGCCGGTCGCGCCCATTCATTCCTATGGAACGAGGTATTCGAAACTATAGTTTTGAATACTATTCGCTCATCTCTATTTGTCTTTTGTTTTTCCTCTCCTTACTGGCTGTAGGTCAGCATATACATGGCCAGGGCTGTATTTTATATAGAACGCCCAATTCAGAGCAATCAGTAATAGTGGTTTCAGTGATTGTATATAGCTGCCAACCTCTAGTCAGCAGCAGGAAGGGAAGGCACAGCAGGCAGACATTGTACATTCTGCATTGTATGTATTACATTAGAATAGTGTCTTGTTTGGAACTTGACATGGAATTTTGGAGGATAGTATAAAGTACTCGTATATTAATTCTAATTTAGGATTAGATTAAGATTTTTGGCGACTAAAATGCAGTTTTTTTTATGTTTTTGGAAGAATCATAATAGACTTGCATGATAAATATATTCTGACAGTTTTCTTCCTGCAATTTACACGGCATCTGTCTTGAAATGAATCTGGTGCATCTACCCAAAATGGCTACTGATGAATGTTCATTAGGGACTTTGCTCTCGTCTAGGACTTCAGGATTTAGCAGTTGATTGATCATGTGATTTCACATATTCTTCTGAGTTACGCTAAACTATATTGGTCACAGTCTATATGTGAAAGTCAATGAAAAAGTATGGTAAAATATATAATTTACAAGAATGTTCATGAAACAATATATCACAAACTAATACTGATTCCACTCTGATGGTGGTGGAGACTATTTATATTTTATCAGGTTGAATGAGACCTTGCATGTAGGCAGGATAGAAATCTCAGTCTGTCTTGCAGATATACTATGAAGCTGTAAATTTGCTGAATAATATTTGCAAAGAATGAGCAATCACTTTTCTTGCTTATCTCCTAGGGTGGACGCCATGTCTTGACATTATATGGATATACGCAGTCACTTCCAGATGGTCTTAGCTTTCCTGATACTGTGCAGGAACCAGATATCCCCAATGTTGCTGCTGTAACAGCCGATGTCATAATCCTCCACCGCGAACTCAATCTTTTGATCTCTGTAAGTGATTTGTTGCTTTTATTGTTTGTTTCTTATACGAACTTATTGTTAAATTCTTATAAGAAATTGATGCCAATCTTTACCCCCCCAGAATTCCCATCCAAACCAGGAACAAGCAAAGCAGGAACTGTTGAAAATTAATTTACCTCAGGTAAAGGGTTGTTATCTTATGTGGTTTTGCCTGACAAATATGTTGATCTGTGTGTCCTTTTGTGACAAATGTTGGGTTTTTTTTAATTTTTTTTTTATATACTTGCAGCCATCCTTGGTCACGGATTCGGTTGCGTTTTCCAGGCCTACTACGTCAGGTAATTGAAATACTGCTTTATTATTTAAAGGGCTGTCCCCCATAATCAAAACTAGGCAAGGTAATAAGTGTCTGATGATGGGAAAAACCATTGCAATCCCATAGACTTTGAATAGAGCAGCAGTGAGCATGCCCAACCACTGCTTTATTCAAATGGGGACATGGAACCCCCGTTCTCATGATCGGTTGCAAAAGCTTAGACTATTGCGTTATAAAGTGGGTGTGTATATTTTGCCTGTGTATATGCTAATTACATCTTTCTTATAAGATGTTATGAAAAGTCTTGCCACTAACTTTTAAAATTTTTGGGTGATGTGTTTCTAGTCTCTGAAATGTCCCCCGAAGGATGTGGTCTCTGTGGTGTGAAAACAGTCTCTGTTGTGTGCACCTTGTGTGATGATATGCTGTGTTTAGAGTGTGACCATAGAGTACACTCGCACCCCAATCGTTCACATCACCAACGCAACCCCTGTGGCACATCACTCTCAGCCAGGTATTCTTTGTTTTTCTATAATTAAAGTGTGTGTACAGTTTTGCACCAGGTTTTTTATTTTTTTTTGCTTCAGAATATTTTAAATAAAAGAAAACTTTACAAGTAGTTTTACAATTTGGTACTGTTTTGTTCCTACATAGATTTGTGTGTCTCCATGGTGACAGAAAACAGCGACTGTGCACTGTGACCTATCAAATTTAGGCTTGTATAAAATCGGGGACAAATAGAAGGGAGTATAATTGCAGAATCAGACTACACAAGGCTTGTTTGCAGTATGCTTCCATGGAGACTTATAGGTCTGTATTGGAGATGTAGACACAAAACAGTAGGAAATTGTAAGACTACGAGTTAGTCTGATTTTTAATTTAAGATGCAATTAATTGACTTAAAAGTGTAGATAGCTTTTTACCAGTTAATTTGTATTTTTTTTTCTCTATAAAGGCCCAAGGACGATGAATTTCTTTCCCACGTTTCAACTCGCCCTCCATGGCAGTGTATGTCGTGTCACACTTTAAATAGAGGGGGGTCGGTGCTCTGTGTGGGGTGCGACCGTCCCCGTGGTTGTAACAATGCAGTAAGCATGCCATTAGAAGCTTCTTTGCAGAAAGACACATGGGTGTGTCAGGCTTGTACTCTACAAAATCCTACTTCAGCTGTCTTGTGCGCAGTGTGTGACCGACCTAGACTAGCTGGGAAACCATCTAGAGACAGTTATGAGTCTACTGCTTTATCCTTGATGGATGATAAAGACACTAAAGGCAGAACATTAGCCTTACTTGAACAGAGTAAACTTCTATCTTTATCAGAGCATAGCAAGACAACTCTACTTAGTAGTATGTGTGACAAAATTACCAATATTGAGAGAGCTAACACAAGGCCTTTAAGCCTGGGGAATAGCTATGCTAGTCTTTCTTGCGCAAAGAAGAGCAGTCCAGATAACTCTTTCATGACTGAGAAACCCATCAATGAATTGAGAAGCAGTTTGGAGACTTTTTCTGAAACTCTAAATGGCGAAAAAGAAGAGCAAGTTAAAATATCAAAGGTAATTTGTCATAACAAAATAATAGCAATTTGTAAAATATATACTTACAAAGGGTTAAAGTACTAATACCTTTCTATGTGGACCCTAGGGTTGGCAGTGCTCTCACTGTACGTATTACAACACATGCATTGGCCGTGTGTGTGAGGTGTGTGACAGAACCAGCGAAGGGGTGACGCTTACCGACGAGAATAAGAAAGAGGAGAAAGAGAGACAATTAAAATACCAGGATGAGCTGAGACAGAAACAACTTAAAGAGGATGGAGCAAAGATGGTGGCATTGATTAAGGTAAGGGAAATGAATGCACCCTTTGATGCTTTAAGAATAATCAAATGGGTATAATGTAACTTTTACTATATATATTATCCACACTATTACACTGCTCAATACTGAAGATTGTGTCAAAATGGAATACATGGCATGCCCTAAATTTATGTGTTTAAGACGCTTTCTCAGTTACCTTAACAGTGCATCTAGAAAAAGAGGGGTGGCTACGAGAAGTTGTAAAATATGCCAAATTTATTAGCCACTTATGATGTAATATATTTGTGTTTTTGTAACAAGGTGGTTTAAGGTCATAAGGTTCACATAAGAAGAGAAACTTATACCTTTATTAACAAGTCAATACAAAATGTATCCTAGTGCATTAGCCATTTTGACAATCTTTGTGCTATTTTTCCTGAAAATGGATGCATCCTACAATACTGTTGTATAAAATCCCTCCATTGTGTATTACAAACTTCGAGCACATTTAGTGCCTAATGGTATAATAGGTAGGGAATATGAAAACAGACAGTTCTATTGTGGCAGCATCAAATGCTGTCTATGCCTCAGCCACAGCACACCAGAAATGTGTCATCTGAACAAGTGCATTTTAAGATTGCTGAAATACGTGCGGTGGTTGGGAAGTTTTTTCAAAACTAATGTAAAAAGTGAGGAACATCAATCTAATAGACTCCTATCAGCATCCCAAATATGCAGTGAAGTTGAGAATATTTTTCTTTAATATTGTATAAGTTGTAAATTAGCATTTTTCTATAAACAAGAACTAAAATGAAACAGTAATCATGGGTTGGGGGTGTGCGGGAGTTTGGAGAGCAAGTTCGTGAAAGTGCCTAAATTATACCAGATCAGGCTCTGTGATTGGGCCTTGTAGCTGAGACCTCACTGGAGTCATAGTGTGTAAAGTGTCCCTTGTTCATAGGACACTGGAATCCAGAGACTGCTGTTACAGGGTTCAAGAATTCCATGCTGTCTGTGTATCAGGCTGTCTGCCACATTTCCCCTAGTAATAGAATATTAGTCTCTATTGAGAATTTGATAACAGGTAGTAGGGATAAGGGACTGTTGCTTTGTCGCCTCATCATTAGGTTTATTAGGTAGACTAGGGTTATGGGATTTTTCCTGTGGCTCCTTATCTGATTGAAATATACTAAAGACCCTGAAGTAAGTGAGTAGGACACAGCGCATGTTTATGCCATTGTAGCACAATTTAGCAAACAACTCCACTTCTTCCATGAATTGCTCTGTCATATTTTATGAAAGCACCTCCATGTACTGTACTGTTTCTCCAAGATCCAGGTTGGCATATTTTTCAATGCTTTTTAATGATATACATGCATAATTACATACATGCAATTTACTACATTAATGCAAAAACCGATTCCTAGGTGAAACTTCCAGCAGTGCATACATATAATTTTTTGACCTTTTCTCTCAGGAAGGAGAGGCATATGGCGTGTCCCCAGAAGAGGTGTGCAGCGCAATACGGTACTCTGGTACAGAGAAGCCACTATGGTGGCTTGAGTCTGAACTTGTTTATGTGTTAGAACGGTTAATTGATGCTGCATCACAGAAAGCGGGCTCTGAGTTGGGGGCTTTCACCCCAGATGAAGCTCGTAGCACATGGTTATCATGTGGAGGTGATATGGAAGAAGCAGTGAACTTATGCATCATACAACGAAGAAGCAAGGTTAGTTACCAGCATCTAAGCACACTGTTTACTCATATAACTTAACAATGACTACTTTTCTGAACACTGATCTGGTGTACACTAGGTAGTGTAAACTACATGTTCTCCTTTTGGATCCATTTTATAGGTGGAAGAGCTTTGTGCCCTTGGCTTCCAAGATCGGGATAAAGTAGTTGCTGCCCTGTATGAGAGTTCTGGCAGTGTAGCAGGAGCCCTTAGCATTTTACAAAAACCTCTTTTGGAGCCCTTTCTTAAACGTGTATGGGAAGATAAAGAGATTCCACTTCAGCTAGATTCTGCAGACAGACAGGTGATAAAGACATATTTGGTGTGTAAGAGAAGTGGGGTTTTTGATTCTATGTATTTACACTGTTTGCATCACTCAGGCCCTTCTCAGACGATTACTTGCGGAGCATTCACTACATAGTTGGGGGCGTGCTGAGCTGGCTCTGTCACTTCTTCAAGAAGGGGAAGATCGTTATAATCTTCAGGATGTTGTGGAAGCAGTAAGAGAATCACAGGATCGGGATTTTATCAAGCGCATGCTAACACAAGAATGTGCTGTCTGTGGATGGCAGCTTCCAAGGAATAAGGTACCACTGGGCTCACTGAATAATCTTCAGGCATGTCATTCTGCAGTATTAAAATTTGCTGGGCCACTTTCAAAAGAGATAAGCCCGTCAAGAAGACTACACTCATTTCCCCAGAAATATACAGTATGAATTAGGTGATAGATGTTAGAAAAAGTCATATTACAGCTTCACATTACAGGTCTATAGAGGGGAGAGGATTGAGCTGAATGAGAGAGAGGGGAACACAGATGAGACAAATAGGAAGTTTGTATCTCATTCCTTTATTTACATCATTATAAATTAGTATTTCTCTTTAGAGGGAGTCTGTCACCACAGAATTTGCTTGCATTTACTATACAGGGGCAGTTAGTGGCATCCTGAACATTTTTTTTTAGGTCTTTCAAGTGCAATGTTGCTGCTGATACCCAGGGGTGGTTGTGCCTTTCAGAGCACCCTTTTTTCGCCTGTGGTCACGACCTAGTGCTGCTCCCTAATATTAAGATTGACCAGTCCTGATTTGTGTTGACCACATACAAACATTAGTGCTGAGTCACATAAAGACACATCCTAGAAGCACAGAACACATTGTTTGCAAATGCATTAAAATTAAGTTGATTTTCTTGGACAAACAATTACACTTGTACACTAAAAAGGTTTGCTTCCTATGCAGTAATGAGCTCTCCAACAACATATGGTTTAGTAGTGCTGTTAGAATTGAGTTTTGTGGGAGTAGACTACCTTTCATGTCCTATACAGTATGAGCCTGATGCTGCTTTTTAGTGAGTTAAATGAGCAGATTCTCCTCTGCCTTCTGTGTGCATGTATAGAGGACATCATAGTGTCTATTCTTTACCCACCAGTTCAGGGAGAACTGAAAATTAGAGCATATAGTGGGGTTAATTGCTAACAATGCAAAACATAATTCATATAGTGGCTAGAAATAGTACACAACTGTACTGCTCAGTAAAGCATTTTTGTTAGGTATGCTTGAAATAACCATTCCCCTAATTGAATGTACACTAAATCACCCTTATTTTGATAGGCTTCCTTTACATGCAAGTAGTCAGCAGTTGCGTGCTACTGTAGATTAAAGGGGTTGTCCCATCTCAAGGATCCTATTTATACTGGTAGCTTTTGTAAATTAGCGTTGCTATAACCAAGGACCGGGAAGATAGGACAAATGACGTCACTTACTCGCTGCTGGCAGGACAATCTGTTCAGGTAATTGCAGTTTGTTGTTATCTCTCTAAGTATACACAAAGAGATAACACAGAGTCTGTTCTGTACAAGTATCTACAGTTTATCTGAATTGCAGAAGTGTTGTGTGTCCCGTTCAGCAGGAGGGAGGGAGAGAAATACAGGAAGCGAGAAGCAGAAACTGCATACAGCCTGGCTGAAAGACTGAGATGGAGGAACCCCCTTTAAGTGAATGTGTCAGTCTCTACATCCAGAAATATGATCTTGTTGCATGTTTTCCAGATGCGCTCTCTAACTTCATGCGAGTGTTGTATCTGCCCAGACTGCTTCCGGATGCATTTTACAGTTGCTGTAAAGGAGAAGCATATAAGAGACATGGTGTGCCCATCATGCGAGGAGCCAGAGATTAGTGATGAGGGTGAACTCTTGCATTACTTTTCAACTCTAGATATTCTGGTATGTTTATTTTTAGTAATGTAGCATTGAAGGTGAATTTACTGCTATATTCTTTACAAAAAAAAAACCAATGCAAATATCCACAGTACAAAAAATTGCTGTGAGCACTGTAGCTATGATCAGTCTTCACTACAATCTGTTACTTGCCTTTTATTCATACAAGGCTTTTAAATCTTCTATTTGGCTCAGGTCAGGACAGTTTCCTGGCCAGGTTAACAACTGAATGACCTTTGCTTTGAAACACTGGTTTACATTTTCCTCTGTGTAGTTTGGATGACTCTGCTAAATTCAAGGCTAGGTCGAGTGTTGATAGATGATAAACATACCAGCACTTGTTTGCATAATGCTATTACACAGACAGATGATGATCCTTCCCCATTCAGATGTATTTGGTATCCGCAGCACATCCCTGCTTACTCAGACGATGAGGTGCTGATATTTTTACACCTCTTAATTTATTTTCTATGAATACTCATGCCCAATAATCGTCTAACAGCCCCTTTAAAGAGAACCTTTTATGACCTCATGAAAGTGTAGTTTTATATACTGCTAGAAAGCCAACAATGTGGTAGTGGAGATATCGGTGCCATTAGTTAGCACCAATAGCGCTATGCTCTGAGACTGGGGAGGAAGGCCCCATGCTCTCCTGATAATACTCATCTATGGACGAGCACTGTGAGCAGAGGGAGGGGGCGTTCCTCCCCGCTCACACTCTACAGTGCGATAGGCGCTGCTGTGGAGAAGGACATTCCTGACTGACTGTCAGGAACGCTCTTCTGACTGTAAAGAGCTACGGTACTGGGACCGAAAGCTCTTTACCCGGGCACAGATCGGGAAAGCCGACAGTGCACTGAATTCAGCGCACTGTCTGCTTTCCAGCAGTATATAGAACTGCCTGTGCCCCAGACCATGAAAGGTCCTCTTTAAGTATAAAAATACATTGCCGGTTATTGTGTATTTATTATCCTTTATGTTTTTCTTACTGTCTAGATCATATAGATGTATATTAGTTTAACATTCTCTTGTGCTTTCCAGTTAAGGGAAACTCTTGCAGAAGATGCATATAATTTGTTCCATAAAAAGTTGACAGAGAGGACACTTATGAAAGATCCAAAGTTTCTTTGGTGCACACATGTGAGTATACCATAAATACACTGTAATTGTTTTTGACTTTGGCTTAAAAAAATGGTTTCATTATCATTAAAGGGAGTCTACCATCCACGATATTGCTTTTTAACTAAGCGCATTGTCTTACATTTCTTGTTTTTCTGCTCCCAGCCATTTAATGTTTTATGCTATTTAATCTCAGGGAGCACAGGGGGCATTACCCCTGTGCTCCGAGCACAGCAGCATTATACAGTGCATGCCGCCTCCTCGACGTTTATTTCTCGCCCACATCTTCCAAAAGTAAGCTTCTCCTCACTGCGTCACTGGTAGCCAGGGTCTTCAGTGACATGAAAATCCAGCGTGTGCGCTGTCCATTGGCCATTTTTACTTTCTGCCTGAATAAGCATATGGCGCATATATGCTCGTGTAGTTCTATGGAGTACTTTACTTGTTCAGGCAAAAGAGTATTTTGAATGATAAACTCCCTTTAACACTGGGAGAAAAATTAAAATTAAAAAAAAATACAGATTTCTTTATATGTATAATAAAAATAACCTTTATCACAAAAACTGTATAAGAAATGCTACTTTCTATGTTGTACCTGCTCCCATTTGTGCCACCTCCTTTACTGCTTAGATTGTAAGCTCTTACGAGGTGGTCCCTCAGTCCCATTGTGTGAAGTGACTTATTACTCTGTAATGTCTCATTTTATCTGTAGTTTTGCCCTACAGTTTGGAAAGTGCTGCAGAATAAGTTGGTGCTATATAGATAAAATGTATTATTATTAATTAATATAAAAGATGGAAACAAGATATGTATATATCAGTGACGGTAAATTGGGAGTTTTTGAGCTGGAGAATCATAAGAAGATATTATATACTACTAGCCTCTGCCCGCGACTTCGTCTGCAGGTTGTTGGAGTGGATGATCTGCCTATATTCAGCAAATTGCTGCCATCGATTGTTTGCCTGCTCCGGCATTTCGGCAGCGCTCAAGCTGTCCTGCTGCTGACCTTGTTCCTCATACCATGCCTGTGATTGTTCCGGCATCTCAGCAGCTCGCTGGGACGCCATATAATGAGTGTGTTGTTGGTGTTGATGATCCACCTGCTCCAGCGTTTTGACAGCTGTGAAGCTGGCATGCCGATGAACTCGTTCCTTGCGCAGTGCCTGTGATTGTTCCGGTATCTCAGCAGCGCGCTGAGTGTGTTGTTGTAGTCAATGATCCCCCTCAGCTCTGCTTGAGGAGAACTCTGTGACTTTTGGCTACATTCATAGCTCTCGTTGTTTGCGACAAATTAGATTTTCTTTTTCCAGGCATGTTGAAAATTGGCAAACTGCCAATTTGGATTGAAGGTGTCAGTTTGTCAGCAGTGTCTGGAGCAGATCAGATAATATGCAAATGCATGTACACAATTCACTGAGGGTTAGCATGTGTTTACACAGATAACAGCCCTGGATTTCTCAGAAGCTGAGATAACATCAGTGTAATATAGTATGTGAACATAAATTCATAACAGTCGCGAAGCCATGTCATTTACTGAGCGAAAAAGTAGCCTATGTTTTAATCGAGGTTACAATCTATCTATGTGCCAAATTTCATTCAAATCCGTTCAGCTGCTTTTGCGTGATTGAGGAACAAACATCCAAACACACAAACTTTCACATTTAGTAGGATAGGATTAGTAGGATGCCAATCCACAACTATTACACAGAATAGGAGCTTGAAAGGCCAGTAGTACCATAGTTATTTTTACAATCAAACAGTAGTAAATATACAGTCCTATGAAAAAGTTTGGGCACCCCTATTAATCTTAATCATTTTTTGTTCTAAATATTTTGGTGTTTGCAACAGCCATTTCAGTTTGATATATCTAATAACTGATGGACACAGTAATATTTCAGGATTGAAATGAGGTTTATTGTACTAACAGAAAATGTGCAATATGCATTAAACCAAAATTTGACCGGTGCAAAAGTATGGGCACCCTTATCATTTTATTGATTTGAATTCCCCTAACTACTTTTTACTGACTTACTGAAGCACAACATTTGTTTTGTAACCTCAGTGAGCTTTGAACTTCATAGCCAGATGTATCCAATCATAAGAAAAGGTATTTAAGGTGGCCAATTGCAAGTTGATCTCCTATTTGAATCTCCTCTGAAGAGTGGCATCATGGGCTACTCAAAACAACTCTCAAATGATCTGAAAACAAAGATTGTTCAACATAGTTGTTCAGGGGAAGGATACAAAAAGTTGTCTCAGAGATTTAACCTGTCAGTTTCCACTGTGAGGAACATAGTAAGGAAATGGAAGACCACAGGGACAGTTCTTGTTAAGCCCAGAAGTGGCAGGCCAAGAAAAATATCAGAAAGGCAGAGAAGAAGAATGGTGAGAACAGTCTAGGACAATCCACAGACCACCTCCAAAGAGCTGCAGCATCATCTTGCTGCAGATGGTGTCACTGTG
The DNA here is from genome assembly GCF_031893055.1 of Leptodactylus fuscus. Lineage (NCBI taxonomy): Eukaryota > Metazoa > Chordata > Amphibia > Anura > Leptodactylidae > Leptodactylus > Leptodactylus fuscus. The sequence continues at coordinate 135,590,732 of NC_134265.1, forward strand.
CATCGGTCAACTATACAGCGCACTTTGCACAAATAGAAGCTGTATGGGAGAGTGATGAGAAAGAAGCCGTTTCTGCACGTACGCCACAAATAGAGTTGCCTGAGGTATGAAAAAGCACATTTGGACAAGGCAGCTTCATTTTGGAAACAAAAATTGAGTTGTTTGGTTATAAAAAAAAGGCGTTATGCATGGCGTCCAAAAAGAAACAGCATTCCAAGAAAAACACATGCTACCCACTGTAAAATTTGGTGGAGGTTCCATCATGCTTTGGGGCTGTGTGGCCAATGCCGGCATCGGGAATCTTGTTAAAGTTGAGGGTCGCATGGATTCCACTCAGTATCAGCAGATTCTTAAGAGTAATGTTCAAGAATCAGTGACGAAGTTGAAGTTACGCCGGGGATGGATATTTCAGCAAGACAATGATCCAAAACACTGCTCCAAATCCTCAGGCATTCATGCAAAGGAACAATTACAATGTTCTGGAATGGCCATCCCAGTCCCCAGACCTGAATATCATTGAACATCTGTGGGATGATTTGAAGCGGGCTGTCCATGCTCGGCGACCATCTAACTTAACTGAACTTGAATTGTTTGTCCAAAATACCTTCATCCAGGATCCAGGAACTGATTAAAAGCTACAGGAAGCGACTAGAGGCTGTTATCTTTGCAAAAGGAGGATCTACTAAATATTAATGTCACTTTTCTGTTGAGGTGCCCATACTTTTGCACCAGTCAAATTTTGGTTTAATGCATATTGCACATTTTCTGTTAGTACAATAAACCTCATTTCAATCCTGAAATATTACTGTGTCCATCAGTTATTAGATATATCAAACTGAAATGGCTGTAGCAAATACCAAAATATTTAGAACTAAAAATGATTAAGATTAATAGGGGTGCCCAAACTTTTTCATAGGACTGTATTTACAATTACAATACATTGCACTTCTACTATCTACTAATATAGAATGCTTCCTATGAACACACTTTTACGTCTGCCATGAATTCTTACTGTTGTGAAAGAGACGTACCCCAAACAAATGTACAGCACTTCCGCTTTTGACTTCTTACTTCACATCCTGCCTAGCTTGCATAGCACAGATGTGTTAATATGTAGGTCATTTGAGAATCAGGTTAAAAAAAACTTGCACCCAACAGAAATCATAACAGGAAATTTTGTCACCAGTGTCTGGCACTTATACTACAAGGCTATGGGTAGTGGTCAAACTTTACAATAGCAGTAAGGTACATAAAAGTTACTATTTGCAATATTCTCCTGGAGGAAAATTTGATAAGAGAAATCTCTTTAAATTAAAGAACATGTGACTTTGTACTTGCGTAACAGTCCCTGAGTAACAGTTCTGAGGGGGGTCTTATCTAGGGTATGTCCTTTGCTGTAGTTTTCCTTTTCTCAGTAATTCCTCTTGGGTAATCGGTATTGCTTAGTAACACTTACTCCAGGATTTCGTAGAAGAGGAATGGTCAAGCGCTCCCATTGAAATGAATGGAATGGGCGTGCATCTGCATCCATAGCTACATACTTGGTGTCACAGATAGACATTCTACATTCTCATGATCAGTGGGGTTCTCAGCAGTTTATCATCTGCCCCCCTTTGATAGTGGCATATTTTGTACCAATGAAACTATGGAGGCTAATTGGTAAGAAGTGTGCCCAGTTTATTAGTAAGGCACGTACCCCACAATTAATCTAGAGTATATTTATATTTTTAGATATTATACATTTTAAAGGGGTTGTCCACTTCCAGACCAATATTGAGAGACAAATGCTATTGTTTGTATAATAAAAAGTTGTACAATTTTCCAATATACTTTCTGTATCAATTCCTCACAGTTTTCTAGATCTCTGCTTGCTGTCATTCATTCTGTTACTTCTAGTGGATAAAAGTCTGACCATGGTCATGTGATTTACGGTCCATGGTCATGTGATGAGCACACAGGTGCCGCTCGTTATAGTCACAGCCCAGTAATCAGACATCTGCCTGGTAATCAGCTGTGCACCTGTGTGCTCATCACATGACCATGGACCGCAAGTCACATGACCGTGATCAGTCTTTTATCCACTAAAAGTAACAGAATGAATGACAGCAAGCAGAGATCTAGAAAACCGTGAGGAATTGATACAGAAAGTATATTGGAAAATTGTATATCTTTTTATTGTACAAACAATAACATTTGTTTCTCAATATTGGTCTGAAAGTGGCCAACCCCTTTATTGTATTTTTTTATGCCAAGTGTGAACATTTTTGCCCCAATTTGTGACTTTTTAAACCTGTAGAAAACTACCAGTATTTCAGATGCAACTTTAACCTTGTGTACTATCTGCTAAAATAAGACTAAAATAAACTGAAAGATAACTTGTGAAGCTAAAGTGTCATTAATACACAAGAAACTACACATTACTATCTTGGTAAAGTGAACTTACTAATGTATCTGTTGTTTTTTTTCTTTTCTTAGTGTTCATTTGGATTTATCTATGAAAGAGATCAACTTGATGTAAAGTGTCCTCAGTGTGATTGCAGCTTCTGCAGGAAATGCAAGCGACCAGTAAGTCAATTTGGGCTCATGAACTTAAAGGGAGCCTGTCACCAGAACTTAGCATATCAACTGCACCCCACAAATAGATTAGGGTCACCTGAATCAAACTATATTTTTCCTTGTGAATTGCTGCTTCCATTGCAGAGATATCAGGGGTTTTTTTAATATGCAAAAAGGCTCTTTGGCGCAACAACTGCTCTGCCTACTTCTTTGGGGGGGAGAGGTAACTCCTTTGTTGCTATGATGAGCTCAGTTGCATATTAATAAAAGAAGGTGCTGTCTTAGCAACTGAAAATGAAGATCAGTGGATGAGAAGGATACTTTGCTACTCCCAGAATGTTGAATTTATATGCACTTTATTGAGGTTTCTTATACACGACGCTAAAGGACAGCGTTTCGGGGAGTACCCCTTTTTCAAGTGTACAACCAATATACATGTATCCTTACAGGCGTTCTAATAGTAGGCTTCCTGTAGGGGCTTACAGTGTATACTTGAAGCGCAAATCATATGGCACTATACCTATATAGAAAACTCCACTATTTACATAGGTATATTTGACATACTGCGATTTGCAAAGACATGAGTGTTTTTGAAATTGCAACATTTCCACTGCAGATTTTTTTTCTTAATGTAAAGCGCAGCCTTTTTTGCTGCTGGAAATGTTATTTGCGTGTTTACAACGTAAGACCCCACCCTGAAGGTGTTTTCCGTGAGTTAACTACTGATCCTTAGTGAATAGGCCACATGATGTATGAACATGATGTCTCTAGCTTGTGAAGATTAAACGCTATGACTTTTCCATACAGTGGGAGGAGCAGCATCGAGCCCTAAGTTGTGATGATTTCCAAAGTTGGAAGAGAGAAAATGATGCTGAATATCAGGCACAGGGATTGGCCATGTACCTGCAGGAAAATGGCATCAGTGAGTATACTGTATAAAAGTATATTTGAACTTTTGGTCTTATTGCCTTGCTTAAAAAATGTTTATGTTGATAATGTTATATATTCTTTTCTCAGCTTGTCCACACTGTAAATTTTCTTACGCTCTTGCAAGAGGAGGTTGTATGCATTTTGTCTGTAGTCAGTGCCGCCATCAGTTCTGTAGTGGATGTTACAACACTTTCCACTCCAAAAATGTAAGTGGCTTTTTTTTTTTTTAAAATTATACTGTCGAACTGTTTGTGGGAGCTATTAGAAATTTTCTGTAATTGTTTGTTTATTTTTAGATTCTAAAACTAATTCCTGCCTGAGATGATGAAGTTTTTATTTTGCACTTTCCTTTATTATAGTAAATCCAGTGTGATATTATAGTAACATATTTTGAATTAGTGTGTCAGGTCTAAAGCTAAATTGGCTTGTTTTTGTAGATTAAGATACTGTACATAAAGCAGTTGTCAAATATACACCTGTTATCTGATACACAGCCTTTAGGTACATGTAACCCAGTCTTTCATAGGCTGTGTTCACACGGAGTAATTTGCTGCAGATTTGGGGGTGGATTTTGCCTTCGAATCCAGGGCAGATTCCCTCTGGAGTCCGCCTCCTATGGTTCTCAATAAGAGTCATAAGTCGCAGCAGGACATGGAAAAAAGAAGCATCCTGCTCAATCTTGCCTCAGACACCATGGTTGTCTCAGCCACAGTATCCAAGGCTCGAGACTCCTTGCAGATTAGGCCCATTTCTCCGGGCCTAATCAGCATTGGGATGCCCCCAAACAATTTAAAAAAATAATTTATTGGTCCATTTTTGCCTGGACAACTCCTTTTAAGCTTCAAGATGAGTTAAAGTTTTATTCTTTGTATGTGAACTTTATTCACGTGATTTATGTTGCTGTATAACTTTGAAAAAATTCTTCAATAAAAATTGATTTACAAAAAAACCCAAAAAAACCAAAAGTTTATTCTTTGCATGCAGTTTCACTTTACTGTATTATCTTCTTTAGAAATGCACAGTCCCTTCCTGCACAGTCAAGATGTCTCTCCACGCCCATCATCCCAGAAACTGCTTATTCTACCTGCGAGACTGGGAAGTGGCTCGTCTGCAGGCGCTTCTTCAAGTAAGCACATTTTAAAAATGTCTCTCAGGTTCTCCTTAATTCCTGATAATAACGTTACTCAATATAAGTAAGATGTAACAAATAAACATTAAAGGGGTATTCCCATGACGCTTGTTCACTAACCTGCAGGCTGTTGTGTTCTCTTCACTTCCTGCTTTTCTCGGCACATAGGTGGGCGGGGTTTAACTTGCATGGGATTGGTTGTAAATGAATTACCACAGTGTGAAGCTGATGTAGCAGAGCTGGATTTGAGTCAGTTTGCATTACATACAGAGGTAATGGACTCCCTATCTCAGCCCTTATCAGCCAAATTCAATTAAACCGACTGATAAGAGCTCAGAAATCCCAGAGCTCTCACCTCCCCTATCTGAGAAGCTCCGCTACTTAAAAGACACAAACAGCTCAGAGTTGCTCCCAGCCCCTCCCTCCCTCCCTCCCCCCCTTCCCCCGAGAGCAGGCAGCTACATCACTTGACAAATGAGCAGATAATCCCAAGCGCCATAGAAACGGAGTGTAAACAATGAAGTGAATAAATGAAGATAGCGGCCAAACAAAGCAGTTTTGATAAAGCAATGCATTTAGGAAAAGTCTTGTATCCACATAAACTAGCAGTATAGATAGGATCCTTGTGATAGGACCAACCCCCTTAAATGTCTGATATAAATAGTATATAGAGCAGGTGCAGTTAATCTAACCGAAAGTCAGATTATTTAATGATTAGCGAAGGGATGTATCACTAACTATACACTGTCCCATCAGGATTGTTAATATGTGAATAACCAAGATTCTAAGACTGCAAACCTGTTATATTTCTTTACCCCTTCTGAAACATTTTGCCTGTATTTTTGAATTTTCTGACATTACTAAATGATAAGGTCACGTCTATAATCGTTATAATCACAACTTCAGTAACTGATTTTTGACTTTATTAATGGCTCGTGTAATTTCTTCTCTGCCTTTCATTCAGATGTTTAATGAGCCCTTTAACACAGACCCGCCAACTGGAACACAGGCTGGACCTGGAGGTAAGCTGAGATGACGGAGAACTGTAAATTTTTTTCCTTAATAATCACAGTGTTCTAGAGGGACAAAGCATGGGAATGATATCAATTTCAGAAATGCAAGATAAGATATGTTAAAAATTCTGTACTGTTTTTTTTTGGTCTTCTCTATCTATAGTGATCAGAAGTGTAATTATTTTTTTATATAAAGCTTAAAATCCTGTTTATAGCCATAGAGTTATTGGGTATTACAATCTTGGAAAGTGATGGCATATTGGTAGGAGCAAAGGTTGAATCCCCAGCCATCCTCAGAATGAAGAAGCTGCAGCACCTTGATTTTCTGTGCACATTGACTTTTTTGGTCGCTTGTTTTTGTTTTTTTTCTCAAAGAATAAAAACTAGCCCTATTCACTGGAATAGAGCTACTTTCATTTCTCTGCACAGCAATTGGCCATGGAGTCACTGTGCAGGAAAACACTGTCAAGAGGACCAAAAGAAGCCAATGTTCATTGCATCCTCTGCTTTAGTTGAGTGCTACATGGATAATTTTGCTGAAAATGTGCTTAGTGAAAATGTGGTATTTCCCATATGTACAATCACCAGAGCAAGCTTTGTAGAGTTATGGTCAGCAAAGAATGGTGGGAGATTTTACCATTGACACCTGCAAAACTGCTAGTGTAGCTCTAAATCACAGGCTGTAACTTGGGATCAGTTCAGAGTTCATAATAGAACTTATTTAATAATGTTCTTCAACTAGAATTTACTAGTGGACATGCAGTGGTGATAGAATAACCTCTCCAACCGTCCTATATTCTTTATACTTAAAGGAGTTATGCAAACTCATTACCCCTCTATGTGAGCAGTTCAGCCAGCAAATGAAAAGTCACAGCAACACGTTCCCCTTGAAGTTGCTCATGGGAGTGATTTATTGCCTGGTTAGATATGCGGAGGAGACCTATGCTGTATGGACTGAGGAAGTGAGACACAAAACAGGCTAGGTAACAGGGAGGGAATTTGCACAAAGGGAGAGTGGAGAAGGGAGCGGTGCAGAGGAATGTAGTCTGTCCACAGATTCACTGCTTGTAAATAAAAGTGATACAAGGAGCCGCAAGTAAAATAAAGCTAAGCAAAGGCTGCACAAGGGAACAGGAATTTTTTGGAAGCTGAATAATCCTTTTAATACATTGTTTGTGTTTTACATAGGTGGATGTCGTGTGATGGAGCAGAAAGAAACAATTGATGGACTGAGAGATGAGGCTTGTGGGAAACAGACTGCCCTTGGATATGCAGGGTTGTGTGAGTAAGTACAAATACTAATTTTAGCTTTCTCTTAGCCATTAGCACATTTTTTTTTATTCTTCTTTGTTTCACCAATCCCATTTCTTTTGATGTTATTCTGAATGTTTAATATCTGTTATTTCCTGCTGTGAACATGGAATATAGAATTTACAATTACACACTGTAAAAAACTGTACTATATATATATATATATATATATATATATATATATATATATATATATATATATATATATATTAATGGAATCGTATATTCTTTCTTTTTCAGATCTCATTATAAAGAATATTTGGTCAGTCGAATTAATTCTTCATCTCTGGATCCTTGTATTCTTTATAACTTAGATGAAACTGTCACTGTATGTAGACGATACCTCCAAAAATATCCCACTCAAGAGATCAATGAAGATGATGTGACTTACAAGGAAAGACTTCTACAGGTGAAACTATTATTATTATTATTATTAGTGAAGGTTCCTTATTGGTTGGGTAACATATGTTACATTTTCTACACTGTCTATATATTTTATTTACGGCTCCATTTCTCTTTTTTAGGTGCTGAAGGTTGAGGTGCCCCTGAATCCAGTCATTCAAAGAAACTCCCATTCATAATAGTTTTCTTACAGCGTTAAAAGAAAATATATATTGTAAATTTGATATTTATCCACCAAATAAATTCAACTGTATAGTTTATCTGTAATGTATACAACAAATATATTTGACATGATGCTTCCAGAAATAATTTCCACAAGTGAAAATTACATCACACATATTGAAAATGATTAGTATTTGCATACACAACGTCTGTGATACATTAAAGGAAAATGGGGGATCTCTAACCTGGAAGCCCAGCTACTGAGGATGCTAGTGATAATATTCCCCTCCTGTAGGCTGTCCTTTTGACAACACGAATGTATAACTTTCTTTTACACAACCCTTGCCACTATTCTGAAAGGGGGCATGTCGTGGGTAGGGCCGACTGTCCTGCCAGATTTATGATCATTTACACTAGTTTACTGGTGTAAATGTAAAGCACGCTTTAATACACCAGCTATAAGTTGGTGTAGACTTTGGTATAGCATATGGCCCCGCTGGAGGATGTGCTTGATTTATGATGCGGTTCATCCTCCAGAGGATGCCAGGGATAAAAACTGATTTATTTTTTCCAATCAGCATTTACATTTAACAACTACTGAGATGTTAAAGGGAGTTATCACCACCAAAATTTCTTCTAAAGGTCTTATATGCTGTTACAGGGGAAGTTTGTGACAAAGTCCTGTGTCAAAGTTCAATCTTGCTGCTGGAGCACCTGTTTTTGCCTTTAGTTACCACTAAACACCACCACCACCTCACATATAGATTGGTAAGTGCCAATATGCAGCAGTCATATGTGAAAATGGGTGCTACAGCAGATTCCGCCAGATGCACTGAAAAGCTCATTTGCATACAGATTAAGAGATGATTTTCTCAGCAGCAAGGTTTCATAAAAAAGGTTTAACTCACTCTAACCCCTACAGCAGCACATAAGTGGTTTAGAAATGGTTTATATGGCAGATGAATTCTGGGGCAGCACAGTGGCTCAGTGGTTAGCACTGCAGCGCTGGAGTCCTGGGCTCAAATCCTATCAAGGACAACATCTGCAAGGAGTTTGTATGTTCTCCTCATGTTTGCTTGGGTTTCCTTCGGGTACTCTGGTTTCTTCCCACAATCCAAAACATACTGATAGGGAAGTTAAATTGCGAGCCCTATATGGGACAGTGACAATGTCTGGAAAAGCGCTGTGGAATATGATGGCGCTATACAAGTAAGCAAAATAATTAAAAATGGGGCAGTATGGTGGTGGCTCTCAGTAGCTAAACTTGCTCCATGTTTGGCAGAATCTAGCTGTGTTTTACAGCTGACACATGCTACTCACAGCTGCAGTGTTGTATTGCCACTACCAGTCTCTGCCAGTTAGATGCCAAGGAGGAGCATAAGGAAAAATAAATGGTGCCATTAGAAAATACAACTAGTACCACAAAAAGTAATGGCTCTTGGAATACGGAAAAATGATAATATTTGAATAATCAGTTTGGACCAATAATATACAATCCTGTATCACTTATATTTTTACACTTGGCAGTTATTGTTGCAATGGCTCAAAAATGTGCAAAAGTGTTATTGTAACAATAACTACATGCTAAGGCTGGGTTCACATCTCCGTTGCAGACTTGGCCACAGAGTCCGCCAAAAATAGGCAGAGAAATAGTCTTGTACGGAGGACTTTTTTCTCTGCCACTTTCAGCTTCCAAACGACAGAAACCAGACGGGCCGCATTATAGTCAATGGGGGGGGGGTCAAAACAACAGAGATCCTGCGTTAGTGTGACCCTTGTATAAACCTGTAAGTTGTCAGCAGTTTATCTTTCTTTCTAATGGAGACTACAGTTTATTTTATCAGATTGGATAATCTGACCAACTGTTTAATGCTTAGTGTTATGTATTTGTTTGTATAATATCCACAGAGCAATGGAAACTTTACAGCTAAATGACCCCAAATTTTTCCCAGGCTGCGTTCAGTATACATGAATCCAACAAATTGTAGTATTGTCTTATTTTAATACCACAAATGCCCAAAAAACTTTCACCTATGAAATACACATAACATCATAAATACCAGAATATATTACACAGTTCCATTTTTTCCCCCAAATAGTTTGAAAAACTCATTAAAGTTTATAAAATATACTGTAAGTGTTGACTGCCTACTTTTATAAAGGGCTGTCCATGATATTCAGACTAATAGACATGAGCAGGAGAAGGTATAAAATAACCTACTCTTGTGTGTTAAATTGCCAACTCGCTCCAAAGACACCAGCAGCCCTGTAGCAAAGATGTCATGTACGTCATTGACATGACTATTAAAGCCAATCGCTTTAGCAACGGGACTTGCATTTACAGCATGTGGCTATGGAGGCCAGTTGTTGACTGCAGAAGTCTCAAATATTATGTATGTAATGTCATCGCTGTAGGACTGGCAGGAATTTCCAGGGCAGCTGCGCTGGAGCCAGTCAGGGATTTAATAGGCAAGTTTGGGTTATTTCATATCCTTATGCACATGTGGTTTCATATACCGCTAGAAAGCTGACAGTTTGCTGAATTCAGAGCACTGTTAGTTTTCCCATTATGTGCCCCATGACATATTGGTGACATTAATTAAGGGCGTTCCTGACACTCTATCATCATCGCTGGGCTGTGAGGAATGCCCAAAACAACCCCGACAGTACTCTAACATAGCCCTGTACTGTCAGAGGGGGTGTTCCTTAACGCCCAGCAGTGATGCTGAGCTCTAAAATTAATGGCACTATTATCTCTAGCCTCGGCCATATGGGGAATCCGACAGTGCGCTAAATTCAGTGAATTGTCGGCTTTTTAGCAACCGCATATGTATGAGGACATGGAAGATTTGAACATGGAACAATTGGGTATTGTTACTGCTTTAGAGTTTTAGTTGTCTTGGAGATAGAAATAACTATAGATTGAAATAATTTAAAAAGATTAAAATCAAAATTAATGTTATTGAGTGAATAAAGCCATAAAGTGTGATCAGTTGACATTACACAGGAATGTGTACAGAAGACGGAAGCATATCTCTAGAGGTAAACTGATAATAATATACTCGCTCTAGCAGTGTAAGGCTAGGGGAAATAACCACTACATGCAGTTATATTTTTGTGTGGTTGCAAAGAGATTACAGTAGGTTGCATCATTTTAATGTTCACTTAAAGGGTGTCTACCACCTCCAGCAGCCTGTCATACAAATCATAGTCAGACAAGCCTGGAAGCCTTCAATAGGCCTGATATAAGGTTTAATGTTAGAAAGATATATGGCAAAATTTACACAATAAAATAGTATGAGAAAATAATGAAACCTTATTATATAATGTAAATGAAATACAATAAAATAAATATGTGGAAACAAACAGCCATGAAAATATCATGTCCAGTTAGTGAATGAAAATAGCCATATTAGTTAATGGCGGAGAAAAACCATTACTAGCAGAAAAGGAAGAGCTACGGTGGAATAGTCACTAATAACACAACAGTCATATAAAAGTGTATACAAGTCAGGGCTTGTTCACATCTGCGCCCGGGGTCTCCGTTCTGCAGGTTCCCGTTTCCTGCACGAAACTGGGCAGGAGATGGAAACCTGCAGGCATGTTTCAAACCCATTCATTTGAATAAGTTCGAAAAGTGTCCGTCTGTGAGCGCCGATGAGTGTTTTAAGCTCTCCGCGGCGAGACCGTTTTTTTTTTAACCGGACACAGAGTCGGACATGCAGGACTTTGTGTCCACTTTAAAAAAAAACGCGGAGAGCATAAAACTCATCGGGGATCACGGCCGGACTTGGCTAACATGTCGGAATAGCCTTTAGAAAGAATATTTGTCTCTTACCTTTAGATGGGATCTCCGCTGCGCCATTCCTTAGTACTACCGGTTTTTACCGGTATGTAAATTAGTTCTCTGGCAGCGATGGGGGTGGGCCCCAGCACTGAAAATGCGATGAGGGCTTCCCCACCGCTGCCTGAGAACAGGATCCTGCGCCGCCTCTATCTTCTGCTGGATCCTCCCCTTCTTTTTTCGTCGGCTTCACCTCTGTCGGCTCTGACGCTAGTAGAGCTGACTGCGCATGCGCGGCCATAGTTCCGAGCCCGCAATTGCACGCACGCGCAGTCGGCTCTACTAGTGTCTCAGTGGCAGAGCCAACTGCGCAGGCGTCAGAAGAAAGACGAAGAAAGAAGGGGAGGATCCTGTTCTCAGGCAGCGGTGGGGACGCCCTCATCGCATTTTCAGCGCTGGGGCCTGCCCCCATCGCTGCCAGAGAACTAATTTACATACCGGTAAAAACCGTTATTACTAAGGAACGGCGCGGCGGAGATCCCATCTAAAGGTAAGAGACGAATAGCCTTTCAAAAGGCTATTCCGACGTGTTAGCCACAGAAAAAAGATTTTTAATGGTAGAATCCCTTTAAACAGTCTAAAAGAAAATGTATCTATCACAGCTCAGCTCTCCTTACTGATAGTGCTCCTGGAAAATGACAAAATCAGATTTCCTTTTAGACCATTTCATAAATATGCCTAGATAGCTGAGTTATTTGCTCCCTGTATGTAAATAGTGCTCTGAAAATGTAACGTTTCTATAAAATATATAAGGCATTGTATGGATACATGGGCTAAAACATGAGGAGTATGAAAGCTAGGATACCAAATGGCAAAATTCCCAAAACCCTTTTTACCCAAAAATACAAATATCGTGGTTTGTAAGGGGTTAAAACTACAGTCTGCTCACTGCTGATAGTAGTAATGGAATGTAATAGCTCAGAGTGCGCACATGCTGGCCACATAGCATATTGCAAGTGTCAGACATGCTGCTTATGTTTAGCTCTGTGCTGGTCACATGATTTCTGGGAAAAGGAGGAAACAGCAAGTAGAGCAAGCTACAGGAAGGCAGACTGGGGGCGGCTATGATCACTGCGAAAAGAAAGTGAGAAAACAAGAATATATTCTGAAGGAGGAAATCCTACAAGTTCTAAAGGTTTAAGGTAGGTGGATTGTATACCATGGTTTCAGAACTTTGATTCTACTTTCCTTTGATTTGACACTGGGTAGTCCTGCAATGTATGAAGTGTTAGTACAGTGACTAGACTTGGGGGTCATCCCCATACTTGATCTTTTCTATTCCGGGGGATACCCCCCTACAGAGGGTTTATGCAGCAATAATAAAATAATAAGCCATAAAAAATAAAGAGCCTGTGGTGACAGCTTGCAGTACAGAAGAGTGTAATGACTGTTGTTATAATGTAACGTATGTAACATATAGTTTTATATGTTCCACCTAACTGAGCCTTGTTACATTCATCCTATGTCAGCTAGTTACCTGATAATCCTTTTCTTGGTGGAGGTTTTTTTGCTTGCAGTTTATATTATTTTGCCTATGCTGCAATGGAAATCACCTTACCCTGCACTGACGTCTTTGTGTGCTGGTGATGGGCTTGTGTTTGCACACAACAGCCAATCTGATAAAACAGAGCTACAAATTAGGCATGGGGGTGGGACAAAGCCTCTATGGCGGAGCTTAATTGAAACTTTTTTTTTTAGAGTGACTTTCCAAATATAACTATTGAGTGATAGCTGCAGTCTACAGGATCGTATGCTCTGGGCTGATAGACAAAAGGTAGATAAATGATAGAGGAAGGAGGTATAAGGTGGATTGAAAATACCATTGACTTATGTATCTATAATGCAGTTATTATATAGAGTAGCCAAGCAACATAACATAAAGAACATAAATAAAAGGTAAGAATAACCACAAAGCAATAATGTCACTTTACTGAGAGAGCACAAAAAATGTGTTATTCACTCATTATGTTTTGCATCATTCATTTGCATCATTCTATTCTATATTGTTCTGTGTCACTTATGGAACATGAATGGTAGAAGATGATTCAACCATCTAAACAAATGTAAAGGGTAATGTGTAGAAATCCCATTACCTTGGGGATGACTATCAGCCTTTATACTCTGGTTAGTAGTAATGTAATGTACAGAGTGTGACTGTAATATCACTATTTGTAGATGGCCACTGCTCGTGCGCGTTCTACTAGAAAGTTGAAGCCATGGCTACTGGAACAGATTGAAAGTGGAAAATATCCTGGACTTATGTGGGATGATGATAAGAAAACTTGCTTCCGAATTCCATGGAAACACGCAGGCAAACAAGACTTTCGTCATGATGAAGATGCTGCCATCTTTAAGGTGCCGTATGAAAATGTTAAAAGCTTTTGTCTTGTTTAACTTTCTTAATGCGACCATCTCTTTGCATCACAATAATACCATGCATTCTACTAAATGTTAAAGTCGTATGCCATTGCCTGATTTTCCGAATGCTGATTTTTTATATCTAGGCATGGGCTATGTATAAGAAAAAATACCAAGATGGAGAAAAGGTTGCTGCAGCAGCATGGAAGACAAGACTTCGCTGTGCGCTAAACAAGAGTCCAGAATTCCAAGAAGTCCCTGATAGGTCACAGCTGGATATATCTGAGCCATACAAGGTCTATAGGATTGTTCCACTAGAAGAACAAGGTGCCGGCTTAAGTTGTAGCTAGATGATAAATGCTGATGCTTAGGATATATGCATAAAACTGTATTTTGTCAGCGTAATATCTGTGTTTTTAACGGATAGTACACTGACCCCATTCTTTTGTTATCACCCCATACGCATGTCGGTTTGTGAGGGAAGGGGTAAAACTCAGGACAGGTCCTATTCCTGTCCACAATTTGCAGTCTGGGCTCATTCGTTGAAATGTATGGGTCTATGCAGGGCATCTATGTGACATCAATGCCATTTTCTCATGGACCGGTACATGCATAAATTTGCGTCTATGTAGCCTTATGCTGTACATTTGTGAGCACAAAAGGACTTGAAATGCATCATCATTTTATATCAATGGAAACATTACTGACTGTTAGCATCATTGATCAATCTATCTGTAGAAGGTATGAAGTATTTTTTGGATATACTACTTTTACATAAGGTATGGCACACACTGAGAAGCAAGGCAGGAAGAGGAAAGGCACTGCAGATTCACGGAGCAGCTCATCTGATGAAACCGATCAAGTGGAAAAGAAACCCCATATTGTCCCACTGGTAAGACGAACATATTCCATGAATATCACATGTATTTTCATATTTCCATTTTGTTCCTGAATTATATTATTTTTCTATCAGGGGATTGCAATTCCTGAAGCCCCTTGTTCTACTTCACCAGAGGATTCTGGGATGGGAAGTGATCTAAGCAACCCAGATGCTCCTATTGTACCTCAACAAATTCCTGAACTTGAGTCACCAATTCACAATAGAAACCTCACTACAATGAGTAAGTAATGGAGACTGAAACTTATTTTGTGAAATGACCTTTTCAGATGAATGTTAGTGGTAGGTGTCAACCAATGTAACCAATGTGTCATGAGTCATAAACCAACAGGACATGTGTTTCCTGAGGCATGCCATATTTCTTTTAGGAAAATAAGGTACTGTACTTTCTGTTTCACACCATTTACATTACATCTTTAGAACATGTCTCACCTACAGAGTACTCAACCCAGGCTGCATTTGTTTACACTTTAGATGATATGTATAAAATATTATACCTTTCCGGGGATCATATTCACTCTGAAGGAGTCAGAGTAGGAGTCAGTGGTTTAGCTAACAGACTCTACAGTCCTGCTAGTAATGTAAATATCCATCAGTTATGTTAAATAATGGGAATCAATATGAATAAAGACCATTAAATACTATTTTGCCACTGTTGCAGAAAAAAATAAATATTGTTTTTCCTTGACCAGTTTTTTTTTATTTCTTTATATCTTTTTTCTTTGTGTATGTTACCCATAATTATAGCTCTGTACTTTGTCTAATAGACTTGCAAGGGGACAAAAACTTTTAAGTCCGAAGTCTAAGGGTAAGTTCACACTACTGATACGCTGCCTGATTCTGAACGTTAAAACATATTCAGAATCAGCATGTATAAAGCAGTTCCCATTCATTTCAATGGGAGCTGGCATACGAGCGCTCCCCATTGAAATGAATGGGCTGCTTTTTTCTCTACGAGCGCTCCCATTGAAGTGAATGGGAAGCACTCGCGTGTACGGCTCGCTCTGCTCATTCCGAGCCGTACACACGAGCGCTTCCCATTCACTTCAATGGGAGCGCTCGCACAGAAAAAAGCAGCCCATTCATTTCAATGGGGAGCACTCGTATGCCGGCTCCCATAGAAATGAATGGGATCTGCTTTATACACGCTGATTCTGAACGTGTTTTAACATTCAGAATCAGTCAGCGTATCCGTAGTGTGAATGCACCCTTAGCTTCTCTGAAATTGCAAAAAAATCCCCTCAACCCCCCCCCCCCTTAAATCAGTATTGTAAGCGGCCTTTTTCTCGTGGACTGTGTGCGCAGTCTGCTCCCCCCTGAGGCCTAGAAGTCTTAGAACTGCGCCAGAAGAAGAGGATGAAGAGGACGGCTTTCCAGTTATGTGGCCCTGAGTTGGAGATATCGGTGCAATTAGTTTTGGGACCGATCTCTGCCCACCATCAGGAGGGCCATCCTGACAGTACTTGAAACTAACAGCACCAATATCTCCAGCCCGGGGGCACATAATGGGATAGCCGACAGCGTGCTGAATTCAGCGCGCTGTCGGCTTTCTAGCGGTATATAAAACCACATGTACAGGAGGACATGAATGGTCCTCTTTAAGAACAGGTCAATGGCAGTCCAACTGTCAGGTCCCCCTGCAATCACGAGAAAGGAGGATTGAATGGAGCGCAGTGCACTTCTCTGACCAGTGCTCCATTCACTGCTGTGGGACTGCTGGGGTTTCTTTGAAGACCACAAAAGCACATTGGTACTGCATTCACAAGGAGGAGGATCCCAGCAATCCAACACCTGTGGATAGGGAATACGTGTCCTTAATGGCTCAATCCCTTTAATGGTAAGTATAGATTTGACCAATACACAAGTCAAATGTATATTGGTTTACTTGTTCCAAACAGAACTTCTGATAACAACAGTTGATGTACCAGTTGATGTGTGTTTCGTTGTACTAGATAACTATTTTTATCTTTCATTTCACAGCTACCATCCTTCCTACTGATGTTCTATCACATGAAACACACAGAGGTAAATTTATATTTCTCATCTACAATTGTGGTATGTGAATAGTATTTTATAGTTTGTAATATTAAATAATCCAAGTAAATCCAGGTAAAATTCCAAATTTGCAATTTTAATTCATAAACAACCAGGCCTAGCAGAAAATGATGTCATTGTATGGAAATGTATATAGTGATGTCACAGTAGAGGGATAATGTACATAGGTAAGTCACAGTGCATGTGATTATAGCACAGGAATATCGCACATAAGAAATTTTACCAGGTGCACTATGACACCAAAATGTAATAAAAAAACCAAAATAATGTCACATTACACTGAAGGGGTAACCATTGAACTCAATAATGAACCTTAGAAAGGGGCAGTGTTCATTACAGTGTTTGGAGAATTCAGCTGGCACGTCACAAGTTTTTGCTTGTTTTTTGGAAGGTGTTCTGAATAATAACAGAAAGGAGAGACTGGCACTAGCATGTACTGGCAAATTCTTTTCTAGGTTTATACGCAACAGTGTGATGCATTACCTATTTTATTGACTATGTTTAATACCTTTTGAAGAATAAACCGAAAGAAGAATTTGTTGTTGGGCCCTATAACAGCCTTTATGCATGCTACCCAGGTGCTTAAAGAGCTTAATTATTATTATTTTGTTAATTAAGCCGCAGGAGGTGGTAAACATCCCCCCCCAAAAAAAAAAAAAAAAAAAAAAAAAATATGAACATACTCACTTGTCCCCAGTGCTCTGTTGTCCTCCCAGTGCGGTCTGGTCCTGTTGCTCTCTTGTCTTCTTTTGCTGGAAGTTCTCGCTGGCTGTGACGTCCCAGATCACTGATGCCAATCAGCAGCTTCAGGGGCCTAAGAAAATAACCCGGGGATGTCACAGTTAGTAATGTCCCATGTCCTTCACTGAGGGCCCTGATTGGCCTCAGCCGTGACGTGCGAGAACTGGGGACAGGTATGTTTTTTTTTTCCCTGGCCTAATTAAAATAAATAAATAAAAAAAAAAAATATATATATATATATATATATATATATATATGGCTGTTTATGTGAAAAGGGCCCACATTGTCGATATGGAGTTCTTGGTATCATTGTAACGGTTATGGTGTAACATTGTCCGAAACAGCAAAAATTTTTTTATTGAAAGCACAATTGACATTTTTAAATAAAATTTTTGCATAAAACAAAATTGTGATTTTTTTACCCAAATATGTTTTGGACTATTTTCTCTATAATTAGTATCGACGATCTGGGCCCTTTTCACGTAAACAGCCACATATATATATCTGGAGGAGTTTAATACCTATGGATATGAAAACAGAATGGTTGGTGCAAGCAAAGACTTAACATTTATGGTAATTTGAGCAGTGCAAGAAAAGTCTACACAGAATATCTCCTTGCTATTGCCATAAAACCATTGCTCTGTGACAAACTACTACAATGGGATTAGACTACTGTTATTGTGCTTTTCAATATAAAATAGCTTTTAATAATGTCGATAAATATTTCTATATAAATTATATTAGTGCTACGACTTTTGGCAGAGGATTGACAGCTAGAAAAGATTTGATTTCAAACAAGCCCTAATATATCCCTCTGACTCAGTGGCGTAACTACCACCATAGCAGCAGAGGCAGCTGCCACAGGGCCCGGGACATTAGGGGCCCGGTGACAGCTGCTACTGCTGCTATCATTATTCTCTGAGGTCTTTTCGGACCCCCGAGTATAATGATCGGGGCCCCCTGTTGATGGAATACTTTCCACCAACAGGGGGCCCCGAAGCTGCAGCAACGGCTGACACACAGGAGCTGCAGGTCTGGCTCCTCTCAGTGCTTCAGGACATTCCCCCTCTCTCCCCCCTCCCTATCTCTGCCTGTCCTCTGCCCACCAATGAGATGGCTGAGGAGAGCCCAGGAGGCGGGGCTTATCCTTGTCGAGCTCCTGCCGTCCTGCACTGAAGAGGAAGAAAGGAAGAAGGAAAATGAAACTAAAGATACACAGGTACATACTGGGGTTACTTATTAACCCCTTCCCGCCGATGGCATTTTTTGATTTTCGTTTTTGACTCCCCTCCTTCTAAACCCCATAACTTTTTTATTTCTCCGCTCCCAGAGCCATATGAGGTCTTAATTTTTGCGGGACAAATTTTTCTTCATGATGCCACCATTAATTATTCTATATAATGTACTGGGAAGCAGGAAAAAAATTCTGAATGGGGTGGATTTGAAGAAAAAATGCATTTCTGCGACTTTCTTACGGGCTTTGGTTTTACGGCGTTCACTGTGCAGCCAAAATGACATGTCCCCTATATTCTGTGTTTCGGTACGGTTCCAGGGATACCAAATTTATATGGTTTTATTTACATTTTGACCCCTTAAAATTTTTATCAGAATCAAAACAGTGAAAAAACGGCGGTTTGGCGTTTACCGAACAGGAAAAATATTTTTATAGATTTGTAGAGCGGGCGATTTCGGATGCGGGGATACCTAACATGTATATGTTTCACAGTTTTTAACTACTTTTATATGTGTTCTAGGGAAAGGGGGGTGATTTGAACTTTTAATACTTTTTATATTTTTTTTTACTTTTTTTTTTTTTTTTTTTTTGCATTTATTAGACTCCCTAGGGGTGTTGAACCCCAGGGGGTCTGATCACTAATGCTAATGCATTAAAAATCATCCTCTCTTTTGCAGGCTGCATAGACCAGCCTGCAAAAGAGACAATTCGCAGACAAGCCTGGGAGCCTTGTACAGGCTTCCGGCTGTCATGGCAACATGACGTCGACTCTGGAGCATGCCTTTGACCGCGGCACCGGAGGGGTTAATGCCTCCGGTCGCCATAGTTACAGACCCGACATGCGCCGTACTATTACGGCGCATGTCGGGAAGGGGTTAATATCAGGCATTTGGGGTGATTACTTTTGTTTTAGTAACTCCATGTGCCTCATATTAATAACAGTTAACCCTATCATGTCCCTCACATTAACCCCTGTGTGCCTCACCATAAGAGTTACTAATATGTGAGACATATGGGGGTAATAATAATGAAGATACTTTATTATCACCTCCATGTCTCTCACATATCAGTAACTCTTATGTGAGGTACACAAGGGTTAATGTGAGGGACATGATGGGGTTAACTGCTATTAATATGAGGCACATGGAGTTACTAAATTGTAATGCACAGGACCAGATTTTTTATCCTCAATTGTCCTGGTATATCGGTCAGCGGATGACGTGACAGTATTTAGTCCTGTAGGGGCCACTATGGGACATAATACTATGTGCAGTAGCCACTATGGGGATAATACTGTGTGCAGGGGCCACTATGGGGGATAATACTGTGTGCAGGGGCCACTATGGGACATAATACTGTGTGCAGGGGCCACTATGGGACATAATACTGTGTGCCGGGGACACTATTGGGTTTAATACGGTGTGCAAGGGCCTCTAAGGGACATAGTACTGTCTGCAGGGGCCACTATTGGTCATAATAGAGCGCGCAGGAATGCGTAGGAGGGACTTGGTCGTGGGGGGCCCCATATCAAAAGTTCGCCACGGGGCCCCGCCATTCCTAGTTACGCCACTGCTCTGACTGATATGCCAGGGTGGGTAAGAAAAAAAAGAAAGAAAATAGTTGAAAATGGGTTCAAATAATAAAAGAAGCCACACTCATTTCACCGATCCTCATTTCACCGATCCTCATCTCCCATTCCGGTGCTCCCAGTCCACAGATCTCTGGATTTCCTCCTGCAGCAATTGACATGTGGATGAAAATTACAGAAGACCTTTTGAGGAGAGAATAGTATTTCCATGTTGTTCATTTCTTTCTACATTGCCAAGTTCTCCCTCATTTCTCTTCCAGATACAAGATTGAAGGTTACTCTGATTTATAGCGGAATTGAAGTGGCACAGAAGGTGGTAGAGAGTGGAGAATGCAAACTGTCAGCTAAGGCTCCTCCTGAAGGAGTCTACCAGGGAATGGAGCATGTGCTTCTGCCCGTTCCAGGAGAGCAATTTAAAGCTGAGATACGTCAGAACACAGAGAGACTTCTCAGTGTTCTTCATTCTGGTGTTATGCTGGCCAGTAATGCTGATGGAATATTTGCTCAACGTCAGAAATCATGTTCGGGGCGTATATACTGGACCGGACCTTCTTCAGATTCTCAAGGAGTGATCAATAAACTTGAAAGGGATGTCCTTGTAAGGTTGTTTGACACAGATAAGTTCATGAGAGGTAAAGAGTGTTTGAGTTCTTAGAGCTACTTCTGTTCTCCAGAGAGATTGTTTCAGTGTGTATTCTGTATGAACCTTTAGAATGGACCTTCTATTTTGTGGGAAGACTTAGCAGTGCTGGTGCAATGGAAGAGTTGCCCATAGCAGGTTGTTGTGGATTTTACTATTATAATGAGAGAGAATAAGACTGCTGTCAACTATTTCTCCATGTATTGCCTACACTTTTTCAGTATATGTTGCCTATGTCTTTCAGTTTTGACAGTATGTAAAGCAGAAGGAGGTATGCTGCCCGTAAAACTAGCTCCAGGGGATCAACAGCATCTGAAAAGTTTAATACCTACGATCAGATATAGTCTGATTGTGGGCACAACAGCCAGGAATTTCCAGTGTAAGATAGTGTAGACCAGGCGGCTATGGCACCTACTCAGTCTCTGATCAGTATGGCATCTCATTTTTCTTTAAGTCCGTGCACCGGTTAAAATATGGCCCCAGGAAGATTATATGTTTATTAGCTCCTAATCTCCAAGTGGGCAGTAACCCTTTAAGACAAATTGATCAGGGCCCCAGTGGCAACCTAATGAGATAGGTCATTTATCAATATGTACTTGGTGACAGGTCCTCTTTAAAGGGAGGCTTCATTCACTTTTCTCAATGAATATCTGCTATGTCTTGTATGTCTTTCAGCTCTGGCAGTATATAAAGCAGAAGGAGGTACGCCGCCCGATTACTATGTCACTTTATGTTTTGGGGAGGAGATTTCAGAAGTAAGCCATACTACAAACAAGCTTATCACAGCAAAGGTAAGAAACCTCTGCACCTTGTTAGTTGCTACAGTCATCATATATAGAAAGTATTATTGCTGTAGAAGCCAGTTTTGATATAGTTGCTAGAATCCTCATGGTTTTCACATGCTTGCAGTGTTATTTACCATATCAATATATTTTCTACATATAATGTATTCATGAAAATACACCAGTATTCTGGTAAAATTTGCCTTGCACCATATTATTATATTAATTGTTTTAGAAGTTTTTTGTCACTTGTCTGATAAAGAGTGACTTACTGAAAAAGGGGCACAGCCTACTGGGAAAAAGGCAGAGCTAAAAATGCAGCATTGTGCTCCAAAATATTGGCACTTTTTTGGTGTAAACCAAACAGGCAAATAGGTAGTGTAAAATTAGGCTAAAAAGTAAAAGTACACCTGATTTACCATACAGCATCAGCCACTGAGATAACTGTTACATGCTTTCTCTCTAGTCTACCTTTGCACTGTATCAGTATTATAAAATATTACTAAGGGCTCGTTCACATCAGCATTCATCTGTCCTTATTGCAGGTTTCCGTTTCCTGCATAAAACAGATGCAGGAAACGGAAGCCTGCAGGAGACTTTCTCACCCATTCATTTGAATGGGTGAGAAAGCTGTCCGGCCGTGAGCAGCAGTGAGCGTTTTGCACTCTCCGCCGCGAAACCGGGTTTTATAATCCGGACACAGAGTCGGACATGCACTACTCTGTGTCCGGATTAAAAAATCCGGTTTCGCGGCGGAGAGCCTAACGCTCACCGCCGCTCACGGACGGACCCGGTCTATGGTTTCCGTCTTCTGCCATGCAGAAGATGGAAACCATAGAACGGAGACATAAACGCAGGTGTGAACCTAGCGTCACTCTGCTGTACTCTGCACTGGTATTTAGTATCTTCTTGCTACCATGTAAACTATGGAAGGACTAATCCCATATTCTTCCTACAGATTGAACAAGTCTTGGCCTCTGAGATGGTGCAGCAAGCAACCGAGAGCCTCTGTGCCGCTGAAATCCCAGATCCATTCATACAGAATCCCTCTTCCCCATATCTCATCCCTCTGTTACCAGTAACTACATTGGACAGCATTCCTGAATATTCACGTTAGCCATGTGTATACATTATATATCATGCAGTACTCTTATCCGGGTTTAATACCACATATAGATTTTTAATAGACTGTGTTCTGGCTTAGATAAATGCTTAGATAAGTATGTAAATAGTGACTGAAGCTGGTAATGGGCACCTACAAATCATTCTACCATGGCCAGGCTAGTTATATACACTACTACAGCCAGCAATCTGAATCTTTGCCAAAACTAATAGATACACACCTGCCTGAAGAGTTCACTTTTTATTTGAGAAACTGCAGAAACATTATTTTTGAAGAGACGGTCCTTAGGATAGATCATCAGTAGGAAATCAGTGGGAGTTTGACACCCAGCACCCCACTGGTCAGCTGGAATATCCATGGTATACAGAAGTGGAATCAGATGGCTCTGTACACTGTATAATGGCCTGGAATAGAAACTCCGATGAAATAGCACAGCATGGACTGGTAGATATCCCCTTTAACTAAAGGACTGCTGTTGTAAACTAGTTTAATTTCATCTTTGCATTCAGTTCTTTATATTTGAAAGTGAACTTGTATGAGTATTTTCTGCTGTAGAATTTTAATAACTCATACCTTTCATAGAAGTTATTTTTGCATTAAGGCTAGGGCTAGGTGAAAATCTTTGCTCAATGTAGTAATGTAATGACTTGGCATATAGGTTGGCTTCTAATGTTACTAAACTGAACAGACATCATTGTCTCCGGATTATCTGGAAGGAATTTGTATCTTTATTCTGCTTTCTCAGCTGTGGTGTTCAAAGTCTCCTGTGTAACCTATCTGATGAAAATGAGGGATGATGACATGTCAGATAGAATCCTCCTTAGTGACCCTTTACTCCTCTTATACCTGTCTTTCTGGGAATATATGATCTTTGATAATAAGTATACTTATACATTTATTATACAGTACACTGTGTAGGTTTTAGGTCAATATATTATTGTTACTTTCCTATTCGTTATGATAAACAATTCTATGTGATTATCATGCTTTACGATTATATACACTGTATAATTGTATCTACAGTCATACTCTGGAACCACTTTACAGTATATGTCTTTTGACTGTGTTCTTGTGATATCTTTGCTTTGATGACCACTACACATAAAATATGGCAAATGGTGGAAAAATAATAGGGCATATTCATAAAGTCAGATAAGATTTAAACAACTAATACTATTCAACTGTGCCATTATGATGGTGATCTGACCCCTGAGAGGCCAGTAAACCTTGTAATAAATGCTAAGAAATGGACAACTAGGAATAATATGCTGTTTCCTACTGCAGAGGGGAGAGGCTCCTGCTGCAGTCAGTTGTCTTATAGCCATATACAAGATAGTGAGAAGGAGGTGGAAATGGCTGATCATCACTTTTATATATTTCTCAGTTTTAAATGCAATACAAGCCAAAATAGAATAAAAGGAGACGAATAGAAAATGGGAGGATTTCTGCAATTGATTCTTAATTATTTTTTGAATTTATTAATATTCCTATGCCAGACTCAATAGATGCACACATACATACTTTCATAGGCACATATAAAGTCATTCCTTTTTTTACTAGACTTTTTAGCAATTTCATTGCAGTATGGGACAGGTTCAAAGTTGTACTGGTATTGTTTACTGTTTACACATTACTAACATTTCAGGTAAGCTTATGTATGCATTGTTAATGGGTCCATCTATATTGCTCACATATGCCACAAAAAAAAAAAAATAGAAAATGCTTCTCTTAAGCTAAGAAGACAGACTCGCAGTAGGAGTATTTATTTATGAGCACGCCAAGAAGGGTGATGAAATCATTGTCTGTAAGAGCAGAGGTTCTCATGAGTTGGGAAATACTGTTTTTGTCACAAGTTTAACTTTAATAGGTCATATTACATAGACTTTAAATGTCATTCTTCTTGGAACCCACAATATCATCCTGATTTTACAGATTAGGCATAGTTCACATCTGGGTAGGAGGTTTCAGTTTTTCTGTTAAATTATAGGAATAGAAAAAATACAAAGCAAGCCATGAAGAAATCCCTTTCATGCCAGGTACCAACGACTCCAAAGGAACTGATTGATTATATTTTGCATAGTAGCATTTGGTATTTTTGGTGGAACCTGTGACAGAGACTCCTAACAGACCCTCCAACCCAGATGTGAACATCTCTTTATGCATATAAAGTATGATTTTTTTCTAGTTAGCAATGCACCTACAATGCTACTTTGGCATACAATACATTAGAAAGGGTTACTAAAAGAAGAGACTCTACAGCTAACTGGAGAAAGGGGAAAACAGCAGTGAAATAATGGAATTACCACTATTAGGACATTATTCATTGCAATTACAATTTACATGTCCTGGTGTAAAACACTGGTCTAGCAATCTGAGCTATGGAATCAGTTTTGAGTGGAGTCAGAGATGTAAAAAATTTGACAGATCCAAAATTAACTAATTTAAAATATATTATACAATTACCAATATTGTATAATTAGATGACTAGTTTATTCCATATTTACTTTCATTCACGCACTTTTTTTTTCATGAATTGGAGGAGCTTTCCTTCTTCTCTCTGACCATGGCTGTCAGGCATTTATGAAGGAGTCAGAGTAGGAGTCAGTGGTTTAGCTTACCGACTCTACAGTCCTGCTAGTAATGTAAATATCCATCAGTTATCTTTAATAATGGGAATCAATATGAATAAAGACCACTAAATACTATTTTGCTACTGTTGCAGAGAAAATAAATATTGTTTTTCCTTGACCAGTTTTTTTTTTTTTTTTCATTTCTTTATATCTTTTTTCTTTGTGTATGTTACCCATAATTATAGCTATGTACTTTGTCTAATAGACTTGCAAGGAGACAAAAACTTTTAAGTCTAAAGTCTCACATTGTAAAAACCCTGCAGTTTCCAGTACTTGCAAAATGAATGGGATTCTGCAGCGGAAAAGCCTCGTTGCAGCGTGACAATTATACCTGCTGAAAACGCTGGTGTTTTCTATATAGGTGTAATAAGGGCAGAGAGTCCACAGAGATAAATTCTGTGAGAATGCAATGAAAAAAGCTGCGGAAAGAACCATGATGCATTTCCAAAGCGCTTTTTTTCTGCAGTGTTTTCTTTCTGCATTTTGCTATGTGGGGCATTAGCCTTACAAATGTTCTCTGAATTTCCTTGATGGGTTTTGATCCTGTTGATGGGACTAAATATACAGCTTGCATATATACATATAAATATACAGTTTGTTGTATACTTACAGCAAAATTCTCATAAAGAACTCATAACTGGATTCTCAATGAGCAATAGTTAAAAAAAAAAAAAAAAAAAAAGCACATCCCTTTTGCATTAAGTGTATTTCCGACTGTAAAATTATTATTTTTTTAATTAATTCTAGGAACAGTTTCTACAGTTGATTCCTACCACATGTGTAGTGTCACAAATTAAAAACTTCACGTTTGAATTGAACACATGCATTGTTGTTTCAACAAATTAGAAAATCTATAAATCTGCATAGATTAATATCACATCTGATTCTAAGAAACTTTGTGATTTTATCAGAGAGAAATACTTCTTTCTTCTCTTATAAGGGTGCATTCACACTGAGTAAACGCTAGCTTATTTTGTAGAGTAAAATTACACTTGTAAATTTTGCTATCCCATTGACTTCAATGACATTTTACAGGCGTATTTTTACAGGCGTATTTTTTACAGGCGTATTTTTTACAGGCGTATTTTTACACTTGTAAAAAAATATCATTGAAGTCAATGGGATAGCAAAATTTACAAGTGTAATTTTACTCTACAAAATAAGCTAGCGTTTACTCAGTGTGAATGCACCCTTAGGCTGTTTTTCTGTTCCCCCTCCCTCTGCTAAAATAACATTCACTGTGAAAATCCCTTCTGTATTGTTTCAAGATAAACTGTAGATCACTGGACTCACAATTACTCATGTCTATGGAGAGGGGGAGAGTGAGCAGCAAGTGCAGGAGATAACAGAAGAAAGTCATTGAATAGGAGATTTCTATCCCAACCAAAGCTCTTTATCACATGAATACTGTTATGGTGGAGTTCTAGGAGCTAATAACAGCAAAAACAGAATCTGGCTGATAACAGCGAGCAGTGGAACAAACTATTTAAATGCAGTACAGCACTGCGAGAGAGGCCGTAGTGCCAGCTGCAAGGCCACATGGACTTTGCTGAATTTCAGGGTCCAAGTTATCACCACCAGAAACCGTACAGGAAATAAACGCTCCATTTTCTGAAAATAAAATGAGAGCCCACAACTCACTTACTAGGATATCTGAAAAAGATGGACAATCAGTAAGATAAAGTCCTGGTAGCAGTCTGTGATGTCAGAGCCAGAAGAAAGTGATATTCCGATAATAAGCCTAAAGGTCGTATTCCAAGAGATCATGTCAGTACAAGAATCAGTAGACAAAGTAGTTTCCAATAACAAAAGCAATGAGTCGGTATTCCAAGTTATTACATCAGCGTTTTGAATCAGAAGACAAGGGTTGTCTGGTTACAAGCCAAAGTTCGATTTTCAGGAGATTGCTCTGAAGCAGTGATATACAAAGAGACAGGTCACAAACAAGGTAAATAATTACAGGTAGGTGACTGAAAAGGAAGGAAGCTTAACCCCTTTCCGAGTACAGCAGATAATGGGTGTTTAAATATGGCAGCCACTCGGGAGCTGAGCAGCCACATAGCTACGGGTCCTCTGCTATTTTAAGCAGTAGAGACCTGAACCTAATGCCCCTGATCAGTGTCTGTACTGATCACAGGCATAAACCCCTCAAAGCTGACGGAGGTGCCGTTTTTCCGGCAGCATATGGGTGCCACCATTGTACCGGGAATTGCCGGCACCCAGATTCAAGCTCTGGGGCTGGCATCCCGTTAGTATAAGTCGGAAGCCCCCAAATTTTTTGTGTAAAAAGTGGTCAATAGTTATACATACTTCAAAATGGTATCTATAAAAAATACAGCTTGCCTTGCAAAAAAAAAATAAAAAAAATTCACAGCTTTGGTATCCCCGTAATCATGCCTACTATCCAAGACTGGAATTGTCAATCTATACTAAATTCTCAGCATGGGTGGACAGAGATAGCTCAGGTTCCCTATGCAAATCCAACTGTTATTGGGCCCCTTTTTTCCAAACCGTCAGCATAAATCAGCCACAACCCCCATTATCCATGAGTATTTGTTAGTTGTAAAGTTCATGAGTTTAGACATTTACCCACAATCTAATAGAACTACGGAATAAAATTCATGTGTCACTTTTGCTGCAGAGTGAATGCCATAAAAACAAAACCTGTAAAACAATGTTACACTTGTGTTTCTTATTCCATTTGCACTTATATATTGCATGCATGGGATAATAAATGGTGCTGTTAGGAATTAAATCTTATCCTGCAAAAAAAAAAAAAAAAAAAAACAATCAGAAAATAAGTGATGGCTTCTGGAATGCAAGGATTATAAATTAAAAATGGAAATTTGTCATGTCATGAAGAAGTTAAGGAGAGGAGGAGCAGAATTGCTGTCGCCCTGATGAACTAAGTCCCTGGATCAACATCCAACATTAAATGGGTTGGCCACTCTCAGACCAATATTGACAAACAAATGTACAATAAAAAGATATACAATTTCCCAATATACTTTCTGTATCAATTCCTCCCGGTTTTCTAGATTTCGGCTTGCTGTCATTCATTGTGTTACTTCTAGTGGATAAAACTCTGACCATGGTCATGTGATGTACAGTCCATGGTCATGTGATGAGCACACAGGTGCACAGCTGATTACCAGGCAGATGTCTGATTACTGTGCTGTGACTATAACGAGCAGCACCTGTGTACTCATCACATGACCATGGGCCGTACATCACATGACCATGGTCAGAGTTTTATCCTCTAGAAGTAACAGAATGAATGACAGCAAGCCGAGATCTAGAAAACTGTGAGGAATTGATACACAAAGTATATTGGAAAATTGTATATCTTTTTATTGTACATCTGTTTGGCAATATTGGCCTGAAAATGGACAACCCCTTTAACAACTCCAATCTGCCTTTATATTCTAATTCACCCATCCCATTATTAAACTTGGTTGCCCAAAATTATGCCCAGTATTCTATGTGTGGCCAGACCAGTGACTTGTATAGAAGCAAAATGATATCCTTGTTGTGAGTGTCTATTCTTCTCCTAATGCAGTCTATGAGTTTATTTGCTTTGGCAACAGCTGCCTGGCACTGGTTGCTAAAATGAAGTTTTCTGTCTACAAATATCTCCAAGACTTTCTCAGCCGTAGTCTTATCCAGTGTTTTATTATTTAATATATAGCTATAAGACCTGTTTCCATGGCCTAGGTGCATAACTTTACATTTATCCACATTAAAACTCATCTGCAATTTCCCTGCCCAAGCTTCCAGTTTCCCTAGATCCCTCTGTAATCCTCCACTATCCTTTGTGTTGAGTGCTTTACAGAGATTATTATTATCTACAAATATTGAAATTCTACTCCTTCTACCAGGGATCATTAATAAAAAATATTAAAAAGAAGATCCCTATGGCACCCCACCAGTGACTGGGCCCATTCTGAGTATGTGCCACTAATAACCACCATGCTGGTACTGTGTTATATGTTTATTGTCATTGAGACATTCAGGATAACATCTCTTAGAAATAATTTTCTCACAATGGAAGATAAACATACCAGCCTATAGTTTACAGACTCACTTTTAGACCCCTTTTTGAATATTGGCCCCACATTAGCTAAGTACCAATATTGTAGAACAGACCCAGTTATTACTGAATCCTCAAATATTAGATATCAGGGTCTATCACTGTGCATGATTCCCTCAGAGCTCCCTCAGAATTCCCTCCTTCAGGGTGTATAATTGGTCTATTTTAGTATCCTAGACTATCCCACAAACCGCCCTCAGTATGTGAGAGCCCAGGACTGTGTGTCTGACATTGTGATCTGTAGTACGGGGGCACCACAAGGTACAGTTCTTGCCCCATTTCTCTTCACACTGTACACTGCTGACTTTAGGCACAACTCATCCAGCTGTTACTTACAGAAGTACTCCGATGACTCTGCTATAGTAGGCCTTATCACTGATGGCGACGATAGGGAATACAGAGATTTAAACTGGGATTTTGTTGAATGGTGCCAGCAGAACCACCTCAGGATTAATGCTGGGAAGACCAAGGAGATGGTGGTGGACTTTAGTAAACGGAGAAAGTTAGGACCTATAAGTATCTGGGCGTACTCCTCAATAATAAATTAGCCTGGGCTGATCACCTGGAGGCGCTGCACAGAAAAGGCCACAGCAGACTCTACCTGCTCAGGAGGCTGAGGGCCTTCGGAGTCCAGGGGCCACTTTTTAGGGCCTTTTTCAACTCTGTGGTTGCTTCAGCCATCTTTTTCGGTGTGGCCTGCTGGGGGAGCAGTATAACAACCAGGGACAGAAATAGACTTCACAGGCTGATCAGGGGGGCCAGCTCTGTCGTGGGGAAACCCCTGGACCCAGTACAGGTGGTGGGTGACATAAGGATGGAACCTTGATGGCACTTGGCAGCACTGTAAGTGACCGTCTGCTTCACCCCAACTGTGAGAAGAAGCGCTATCGCAAGTCCTTCCTTCCTACCGCGATCAGGCTGTATAATCTACATCAGACCAAGCGAAGATCACTCCGTACAGAAAACTAATGATTATGATTATGAAGTCTTGCTTCTTTCTTTCTTCTGTTCCTTAGCTGCTATGGACTCCTAGTATATCTTCTCTTCTCAGCATATGTGTGTCTACATCCAGGGCCGCCGATACCGCTACTGGCGTCAGGGGCCCGGCCAAATTGAAAAATTCTCGCTTCGCCGCCGCCGCTGCTACTGGCTTGTAGACGCGATGTGATGACGTCACATCGCGTCTACAACTGTGCGCCAGTGAGAGAGAGGCGCGCAGAGAGCTGCAAGGGAACGAAGGAGAAGGTAAGTGTAATGTTGTGTACGCTGAGGTGGAACGTGAAACTGGGGGCAGATGAAGGAGAGGACGGCATGACACTGGGGGCAGAGATGGAGAGGACGGCATGACACTGGGGGCAGAGATGGGGGGACATGAATCTGAGGGCAGAGATGTGGAGACATGAATCTGGGGGCAGAGATGGAGATGACGGCATGACACTGGGGGCAGAGATGGAGGGGACATGAATCTGGAGGCAGAGATGGAGGGGACATGAATCTGGGGGCAGAGATGGAGGGACATGACACTGGGGGCAGAGATGGAGGGGACATGAAACTGGGGGCAGAGATGGAGGGGACATGAATATGGGGGCAGAGATGGAGGGGACATGAATCTGGGGGCAGAGATGGAGGGGACATGAATCTGGGGGCAGAGATGGAGGGGACATGAATCTGGGGGCAGAGATGGAGGAGGGGACATGAAACTGGGGGCAGATGAAGGGTGTATATGAAGCTGGGGGAGAGATAGAGGGGGTACATATAATGTACGGGTGACTGTAGGAGGATTATACTGTGTGCGGGCACATGAAAAATTAATGAGAATGGGCGGAGTCAACATAAAAGTGGGTGGGGCTAAATTTGCCTCGGCGCGCAAAGCGCACCGCACAATTTCTCCCTCTTTTGGTTCTTCAAAAGTTGGGAGGTATGGGTACAGGGGGCAATGGAAAGATGTTAGAAGGGGGGGGATTGTTGGGGCATCGGGTGTGCGGCACTGTGGAGAGGGAACTGGGGCAATAATATATAATATATAAGTTTTTAGCTGGAGAACTACAAAGCACACAATACCTCCAAAGGTATGTGTGCTTTGTATTAATAATGATGTAGGGGCTGCATACTAGCATAGCAGCCTGTTTGGGGGTGGGACTTTCACTTTAAAGGAGTGTTCACATTGCGTTTTTGGCCTCCCTTGCCGGGATACGTTGGTAAGCAGTCACAATCAGCTCCCCACTTATCCCTGCACGGAGAACTGCAGGAACCCCCTTTTTTTTTTTAATGGCCAGTTCGTCGTGCAGGGATAAGTTGACAGCTGATTCTGACTGGTTACCAACGGATCCCAGCAAGGGAGGCCAAAAACACAATGTGAAAAAGCCCTGAGGATTTATTAAGAGGGCTCTTATAAATGGTGTTGGCTCTCTATAGGCGCTGTCACACGGAGCAGATTTTACCTGCAAATAGAATCTGATTAAGCCTTGTAATGCTGCTGAATAAAGGGAAATGTAATACAGAATTGGTATGTCGCAAAATAAGGTAGTTTTAAAATGGCGAGGGGGGCCCAGACACTTAGACTGTATGGGGCACCAAAATTCCTGATGGCGGCCCTGTCTACATCTGTAATATATTACTGTGTATTATCCTAAATCTGTATTACTATGCTGCTGTAACATGCTGAAATTTCTCCACTGTGGGACTATTAAAGGATTATCTTATTTTGAAGGCAGTGTCGCACTTCCTTCTGTATTAAGGTGACATTTAGCGGTATATTTACATACCCCTTAATTGTGTTTTTGGTCATTGGCATTGGATTTTCCTGTGTAAATACAATAGAGACAGCATTTAAGGGGCTCTATCACTAGATTTACGTGTTATGAGCTAAAGGTATGCCTGAATAGCCTTTAAAAAGGCTATTCAGGTGCTGCTAATAGTTTGTAAAAAGACCCCCTGTTTTTGTTTCTTACCGTGGAAATCGATATGCAAATGAGCTCGATCGTGCATGGTGGGCGTTCCGTGCTCCCCTTAGCGTCATAGCTTCTGGATGCCCACCCCTCTTCCTTGTGCCTCCAAGCCCCCTTCCTCCTGCTTATTCACCGCCTCCATCGTCAGCGGTTTCCATTGAAATCACGTGTGTACGCAGTAGCACTCCCTCTGGTGCGCTACTGCGCATGCTCCAGCGCCAGCTCGCAATGTTCTCTGTGGGAAAATGGCGCTGGAGTGTGCGCAGTAGGGAGGGAGTGCTACTGCGCATACGTGTGATTTCAATAGAAACTGCTGACGATGGAGGCGGTGAATAATCAGGAGGAGGAGGGCTTGGAGGCAGCGATGGGCTAAACTAATAGCAGCACCTGAACAGCCTTTTTAAAGGCTATTCAGGCATATCTTTAGCTCATAACACATAAATCTAGTGATAGAGCCCCTTTAAGTACATCTACGTTTTCCTCATCCACCTCCACCATTACACCCAGATTATTTTACAGCAGGCTTGCATTGTCAGCTTTTATTTTGTTACCATTAAGTAGTTGAAAAATAGGTTTGGGTTATAATGTAATAATCCAAATAATTATATTATAATATAATGATATTATATAATTATTATATAAAATTATATAATAATTATTTTTACTTTTAATGGCTGTTATTCTCTCTGTCTTTGCAGACCTTAGGGGGCGTTCACACTACTGTTTATTAGTGTCCGCTACTGGCATCCATTTCAAAATGTTAACAGACACTTAGGGGGAATTCACATGGAGTAACGCCGGGCGTGTATCACAGCCGTACATGCTGGTGTTACGGCAGACTGCCGAACACTTCCCATTCACTTCAATGGGAGCGCTCGTAACAGCGGCGTTTACGAGCGCTCCCATTGAAGTGAATGGGAAGTGTTCGGCAGTCTGCCGTAACGCCGGCGTGTACGGCTGTGATACACGCCCGGCGTTACTCCGTGTGAATGCCCCCTAACAATTCTGTTGTGCGTTAGTGTCCTTTTTTTTAATCAAATCTTTCACGTCTGTTATTTTAGTGGATATCATAATGCGGGGTGCAGGACTTTTGTATCCATTCAAAACAAGAAACCCATTACGTCTGGGAGGTGTTGGGGGATTGTCAACAGTTTGAAAAGCACCGCTTATATATACTCGAGTATAAGCTGAATTTTTCAGCACAGTTTTTGTGCTGAAAAAGCCCCCCTCGGCCCCCCCTCAGGAAAAAATAAATAAAAAAATAAAAGTTCTAAATCCCTCCTTTCCCTAGAATACATATAAAAATTTAAAATGACTGTGATACATATACACATCAGGTATCCCTGTGTCTGAAAGTGCCCGGTCTACTGAATATAGGGTATCTGTAGTGCTCCAGTTCCGTCGGAAAGGGGTTAGTAGGAGCACTGCAGATACCCTATATTCAGCTAGGCTGAATTCCAAGTGGGGAAAAAAAAACCCAGTCCTCAAGCTCAGGGAAGGGGCAGACAGACAACCAAAACACCCCTTCACCAGCACTCAGCATCTACTGCACCCAAAAACTGCGACCATTTTAATTTTTGAAATTTTCCAGTAGCTGCTGCATTTCTCCCCCTCGGCTTATACTCGAGTCAATAAGTTTTCCCAGTTTTTTTGTGCTAAAATTAGGGGCCTCGGCTTATATTCGGGTCGTCTTATACTCGAGTATATACGGTAATTACCTATATGTTCATCAATTGGTTAGCATAACTGAGGCTTGAAAAGCGTGCCCAGCATGAAACGGACGTTGCCTGGCCATTTTTGTGCTACCAGTCTCTCCCATGATGACTGTTTGTGGTTGAGTTTACCAACTGGTTTTATGAAAAATACGCTGCTCCCCCCTCCGTTTTTGCTTCTCTTTTATATTTTCAATGTGCTACATATGGGGTGTGAGCACCACTATATAGGGCTGCCCTTAACCCTCCTCTGTCCTCGCTCCCCCATTTCCCCACATGACATGATGCCATCTCATGCTAACTTTATAGGTCCAAGCTCCATCCACATGTTAAAGGACACGACTGTTGACGGCTCATAAAGTTTTATGTTTGTGTAATGACAGTCACCTCTATTACAAAAGTGTCTGACCTCTGTATAAGCAATGCCGCGCCTGCTACCTCTTGTGGCACCCCCTCTACCTCATAGATTGTAAGCTCTTGCGAGCAGGGCCCTCAGTCCCATTGTGTGAAATGACTTTCTTTGTAATGTATCTTTCTGTCTGTATTTGAACCCTACAAATTGTACAGCGCTGCGGAATATGTTGGCGCTATATAAATAAAATTTATTATTATTATTACTTTATGTTTTCTGCACTCCTGTTACTGAAAAAAAAACATATAACGGATTAAATGCAAAAGGTTCTCACCAACAATTTATTTTCTTTTTAAAACGTAATTCTTATTCTTCTTCTAATAAAATCCCCAGGGGCTATATCTTTTGGATGAGCAGACAAGTTGTAAAAACACGAGACTGTTCAGGGGCATAGCGAGAGTCAATTGATGTATGTTAGTTAACATTTTCTACTTGGTGACAAATCCTCCTTAGTCTAAGGCCCCACATAGTGGGCCACAGAGAAAAAAAGCAGTAGATAACAGTGAGAGCAGTGAGTAACGTCACTTGTTCTATCTCACAGGTCCTTGGTTATAGCAATGCTGTGAAAACAATCAGAGGAATAAGTTCACATAGCAGGCAATCAAAGCAGCATTGCAAAAGCAATATACACATCTTCAATTTACATAAGCTACTGGGGCGTATCTACCGCTGCATTTTTCTTTTTTTAAATACCATTACTCCAGCCGGTAAAGGGTCCTATTTACTTACACGGCCGCCTGTGCTTGTTCTGCGGAGGCCACAGTGAGCAAGAGCGCGGGGATAGGTAAGTAAGGCCGCGGGCCCAACAAACATTATTAACACTCAAAAGACCTCCCGAATATAATGATCAGTGCCCAGGGGAGATGAGGAAACATAAAAAACAGCATTACTTACCTCCCCGGGCCCAGGCAGGCTTCAGGCCAACTTGAGTGACGTCCCTAACGTCACAGGGCCGGGCCTGCGTCCTTATGTGTTGCAACGTCCCGTACATCATTGAAGATGGCCAACATCAGCAGGGAGCGCAGGGTAAGTAACAGTGTTTTTTATGTTTGTATCCTCCCCTTGGTTTCTGATTATTATACACTGGGGTCTGAAAAGACCCCTGAATATAATAATTGTACATGGGTGTCCACAATGGGGCAATAATAATGTGTGCAGGGGCCACTATGGGGCAATAATACTGTGTGCAGGGGCCAATATGGTGCAATAATACTGTGTGCAGGGGCCACTATGGGGCAATAATACTGTGTGCAGGGGCCACTATGGGGCAATAATACTGTGGTCATGGGCCACAATACTTTGTGCTGGGGCCACTATGGGGCATAATAGTGTGTGCAAGAATGAGGGGGGGGGGAATTGGTCGGTCGGGGTCTTTGGGGTTTGCCGGGGGGGAGGGGGATCAAAAATTCGCCACGGGGCCCTGCCATTCCTAGTTACGCCACTGAATAAGCTACCAGTATAGATAGGATCTTTGACAACCCCTTTAATAGCTGCTGTTCCACTGATTTCAGCACAGTTGGAATTTTCTCCCCAGTTGGTGCTGTACCATGTGAATGATCAAGGTGATGTCATCTGTAATACTAATGACGCTAGGTTCACACTGAGCTTACAGAAAGCTGTCAGACCGGGTCCGGCCGTGAGCGTTTTATGCTCTCCGCCGCGAAACTGTTTTTTTTTTAAACCGGACACAAAGTACTGCATGTCCGACTCTGTGTGTTTTAAAAAAAACGGTTTTGCGGCGGAGAGCATAAAACGCTCACCGGCGCGACATCTTTCAAACCCATTCAAATGAATGGATATGAAAGAGTCCTGCAGGTTTCTGTCTCCTGCTCAGTTTTGTGCAGGAAACGGAAACCAGCAGAACGCAGATGTGAACGAGCCCTTAGCATGTCAGCTTCTTCAAGTAGCTGTATGTTGGGGGTCCTGGACTTCTCACCCATACTGAGGACCATTCCTCAAGTCAGAGCACCAGTATTTTACTTCTGAAAACCTGTAGCAGGACAATGTGTACAGAGCCAGTATAAAGACGTGTGGAATACCTGCAGCTCCATACTTGTAGTATTACCTGAGATAGGGACCATCCACAAGTATATAGATGGCTCACACAGAGAAGACTTGGCCCCTATCCACAGGACAGGAGATAAATGTCTGATCACTGCAGGCCGCCCATCAATTACAAGAACCGCAGAGTCCGTGTGAATAGCGCCTGATATTGGCTCTGGCACTGTCCCCTGCATATCTGTTTCTACTTTGTCACAGTATATAACGGACCAGTATGTGATCGGACACCATTGTACCCAGTGTAAATGATGTTATGAGCATTTTCTCCACATAGACCTGTGGTAATGCCCCAACACTGACCTTTCAAATCCTATCTACTATCTCAGCGCGGGAAACCGGGAGGAATCATCGGGACCCAGTAACGGCGTTCTGATTGGCTGACGGAATCTCCATTCACACCTGAGAAGAGCTTCCGAGGTTTTGCGGTCCTGTCTTAGTGACTTCTCTGCTATTGGACGGCTCGGGTAGGGGGCGGGGCGTCTTTCGGCTTTGCGCTCTCTGATTGGCAGACATGTAATCACTATCAGCTGGTCTACGGGCTAGGAGTCTGCTGCGCGCCGGCGATTATCTCACACTCGCTCTGTGTAAACAGGGCTTTAGAATTTTTATTCATGTTTCTGTCTTTTTAACCTGCTATTTATTAGGTTTTTTTTTAGTACTGACTGGTCTCTACAACTGTTACCTGTGCTATTACTGGTCCTAGTGTAAATTGTGCCTTATAAGACGAAGGAAAAGAAATCAAGGAGAGCAAGAAAGGGCTAGAATAATACAGAGATCACATTGTCACCATGTTTTATTATCCCAATGTGCTCCAGCCACACACAGGCTGCTTCTCCACTGTATGGTAGGTACTATGTGCTGTATAATCTATATAGATATAGCTAAACAGAGGTATAGTGTAATATACATGGCAGAAATAACTTCTTAGATCATAGCCAGAGGGCGCCACTGTGCGGGTTACATATATGGACAGCGGTTTCTGCTTCTTAGCCCCCTAAGGACCGGACAGTTTTCCTTTTCACAGTTCCATTTTTTTCTCCCCGCATTTTATCTTTTGATTCAGCTTATTTTTTACAGGATAACTTGTAATTCATAATGTCATCATTTAATATTCTGTGCAATGTACAGTGGGCGAGAGATGAATGCTCCATCTAGCAGCTGTTAATTATGTGTGGGGGCATTAATGGGGAATTCTAATGTGGGAGAGGGTACTAAGGAGGATACTGTGAAGAGGCACAATAATGGGGCATTATACTATGCAGGGTTACTAATGTCTCATGCTTTTTAATGCCCCCACTCACACTATAAGGGTGAATTCACACTGAGTAAACGCTAGCTTATTCTGAACGTAAAACACGTTCAGAATAAGCGGCGTCTAAAGCAGCTCCATTCATTTCTATGGGAGCGGGGATACGAGCGCTCCCCATAGAAATAAATGGGCTGCTTCTTTCACTCCGTGCAGTCCCATTGAAGTGAATGGGGAGTGCCGGCGTATACGGCAAGCTCTGCTCATGCCGGAGCGTACACGCCGGCACTCCCCATTCACTTCAATGGGACTGCACGGAGTGAAAGAAGCAGCCCATTCATTTCTATGGGGAGCGCTCGTATCCCCGCTCCCATAGAAATGAATGGAGCTGCTTTAGACGCCGCTTATTCTGAACGTGTTTTACGTTCAGAATAAACTAGCGTTTACTCAGTGTGAATGCACCCTAATACTTCTTAGTGCTCCCACCCACAGTATAATACTCCTAAATGCCCCAACTAGGGCTGGGCGATTAATTTGCCCTTAAGGAGTCTGACGATTTTGTCTTTAACAGAATTGTCAAATTCACTCCTGTCCTTTCTGCCCAACCCTCTCTGGCAGGTCTTCAGTATGGCACATATACACAAGCAGAGCGAGTGCCGTAACGTCCTGGTCTTTGCTGTATTACGCATCAGAGCAGTGGCGTAACTAGGAATGGTGGGGCCCCGTGGCAAACTTTTGACATGGGCCCCCCCCCATCCCAACTGACGCCGAAGACCTCGACCGACCCCCTCCTCCGCACTCTATTATGTCCCTTACTGGCCCCTGCACACAGTATTAACCCCAATAGTGTCCCCTGCACACAGTATTAACCCCAATAGTGTCCCCTGCACACAGTATTAACCCCAATAGTGGCCCCTGCACACAGTATTAACCCCAATAGTGGCCCCTGCACACAGTATTAACCCCAATAGTGGCTCCTGCACACAGTATTAACCCCAATAGTGGCTCCTGCACACAGTATTAACCCCAATAGTGTCCCTCTGTGGACACCCATAAACAATTATTATACTCTGGGGTCTTTTCAGACCCCAGAGTATAATAATCGGAGACCCGGGGAATAAAAACATTAAAAAAAACACACTGTTGCTTCTTACCTGTTCCCCGGCTCCTGTGCTGTGCTGTCCTCCTGTGCTAACCACCGCTTGCGTCCTTCGTTAATGACGTCGGACGTCACATGACCCGCGAAGCATGCCGGGTTCATGTGACGTCAGAGACATCAGACAACAGTAGGACGGAGGCCTGGCAGGATCGCGGAGAGGTAAGTAACAGTTTTTTATGTTTATTACCACTCCCGATCCGCCGGTCATTATACTCGGGGGTCTGCAAAGACCCCCAAGTATAATGATAGCCCCTGTGGGGCCCGCGGTGTCACTTGCCGATCCCGGCTCAGCCAGGATCGGCAAGGGAATAGGGCCCGTAACAGCCTATTTAAAAAAAAACGCAGCGGTAGCGGCTGTCACCGGGCCCCCTAATGGCCCGGGCCCTGTGGCAGCTAGTACTGCTGCTACCACGGTAGTTACGCCACTGCATCAGAGATTTGGTAGTAATCCCTCATTTACATCCCTCCCTTTCTGATCTATTTGGTATTAAATGCTGGTAGGGCTGCCAATACCCCTTTTGCATTCCCACCCTCGGTCTCCTCCCCCTCCTAGTCTTGCCAGTACAGCTTCCACATGACCAGTCCGTGGGAGCTGTGCAGTTAGTATAGCAACAGGGTACCTCAGGACTATCATAGTAATAGAACTGTTTGTCCAACTTTGTGTCCGTGCAAAAAAAAAAAACGGTTTCCCCATGGCTGCATACGGACACCGGCAGTTTACTTTAAAAACCAATTCAAATGAATGAGCTTTAAAACTGACCACCGGCAAGCCGTCCCCTATGCAGTTTCCCCAGGGAATAGGACTAAGATCCGCCGGACGGACACGGGCGTAAGTGTGAACGCCCCCTGAACAGCATTTTTATGTGACAGGTTCCTTTTAAAAATAACAATAACATTAAAGAGTAAGTTTTTTAGATTTTGTATATTATAAATTTAGCAGGGGTGATTAGTTTGATGGAAGTAAGTGCGTGTAAAGAAAGTAAAACACATATTGTACATATGTTTACTATTATCTTCTTATGTCTTTCATAGGTTGGCAGCTACTAAAGGCAGTAGAATTGTAAAACGTGAATACCTGAAAGTAAACGTCATCAACACATGGTATGCTTAGTAAAACTTATGACTGATAGTTTTTGCATCCCTATACTAATTTATGTTAATGGGGTTTTTCAGCCATATCAATGTTTGCTATACTGATGACTTATCCAGAGGATAGGCCATCAGTATCTTATCAGTGGGGTTTTGGAAGCCAGACGAAGAGCTGAGCAACTGATTCGGTTGCCTCTTGGTGCCGGAAGCTACTGCCTTAGACAGGGTTGGAAGCAGCTCTGCTTCTATTCAGATAATCGGCACAGAGCTTTATTTTATTTTATTTTAAATTTGTTTTTTTATTGAGGAAATTTTTTTTCATTACTTAAGAGTAAGAACACCAAAACAATGAATACAGGAAAAAAAAAGTAACAATGCTCACAATCGGCAAGACAGAGATAAATGACGGGGTGCAACATTATAGACAAAAAAGGGAACAAAAATAATCACAAAGATATCGTTGAGTGAGGATGCAGAAGAGTTCACAAATGAATTATTAGTCATGACACCCATCCCAAATCATTAGGAAGAAGGCCAATGAGAGCAGAGGATAGGGTAGAGGGGAGGAAGGGATAGGAGAGAGGGATGGTACACAAGGGAAACATCTCATGAGAGAAAGATAACCTTAAAGAACAAGGCTAAAACAATGTTACTCTAGCACGATACATTTCTTCATATTTTAGAGCAAAGTGGTGAAGCTCCAGCAATGGTGTAAAAATCATGCATGGGTAAATAAGCATAATGGCCTCCGGTCTAACAAAAGTTTAACAACTGTGGCTAATACAAGGAGTCACGGCAGGAGGGGGCAAGGCCTGAACGGGAGGACCCCTCCTGTTCTCCATAAAGGAGAACCAGAGGGCCCACCTAGAGTGAAAACTTAGGAAAGTATGGTTCTTTGAAGCCAGCAGCCGCTCCAGGGTGAATGCCAAGTCATTATGATGAATCAACTCACTTATTGTCAAGCAAGGCGCAGATTTCCACTGCCGCACGATCATCAACCTGGCTATTGGCACAGAGCTTTAGTACTCCAGTGCCACTAGTATGGAGTCCGTTCATAGTAGTAGCTTCTGGCACCTGGAGGCAGCTGATTGGTGGGTGTCTGGGTGCCCCACTGATCAGATACTGATGGCCTATCCTGTGGACATATCATCAGTATAATGATGGTGTTGGGGCTAGAATACTCCTTTACCCCTTTATGCTTACTACAGTCTTATAATATGAATTCTTTTCTCAAATTGTAAGCTGTGGCTGCACCAGCGCCTTAAGTTTGTCCTGCACAAATAGCGGGAAAAATGATCCTTGTGTGTATCCCAAATGTATCTATAACGGAGTCGGCGATTATGACCTAACTGAAAATCACAATTAATTAATTGATGTGGGTGGGTGGGGGAGATCCAGATGTTAACCTATCAGAGAGGCTGAGTGGTCCCACTGAGTTTAATAGTAGTTGTATGAAGCAAATTGCAGCGCAGCCTCTTGGAGGGATGGACTTTTAGCTGTCTGTGCTCCAGCTACCTCCTCCTTCCGTTGTTTCGCCTGTGGCTCCATCTCCAATATGAGGCAGAGTACCTGTGCCATCCTGGGCTGGGTACCCAAGATGTTTAAAAAATGGGTTGCTGCTCAGTTTTGGTCCACTACAGCAAGGAGCTCTCCTGCAATCTGCTGTGCTGGGACTTCATGGCAGGGGCCATTGAGCATAGCACATACAGCACCACTGCTCTCCTCTCGCTACACTCCTTTATAAATAGCTCTGCTGGCTCTTTTTTTCTCCAATGTTCACTGTACTCATGCCTTTTGCTTGTCACTGCCATCTGCCATGTCATTACATTAGCCTATTGTTTAGTGCTCCCACTTGTTAATGTCCTTGCCTGCAGTTTTGGGCCTCATGGAATCCAGTCTTTCTAAAGTTATGGCTGTTTTTCTTTTATGACTCTCCAGGTTACTCAGGGCAATAAGGGAACTTTGGTGGATTGTGCATTTGCATGCAGTTCAGTGCTCCCTCCTTCTTAAGTTTATTGTTGCATTCCTGACTCCCCCTGTTGGTACTAGGTCTTCTATGCGGCTTCTGTTGGCAAGAAATGGTCTCTATTGCAGGGACCGAATGGAACTCTCCAAAAGGATCCTTTTCACTGTAGTGAAAACTACTCTGTCTAGCCGGACACTGCAGGGGACCACTTCGCCTGTGTCATGCCGGACTTTTTGCAGGCTGTACAGGACTTGTTTATCATTATATTGAGTGTCATGTATGGACTGTCCTAGCAGGTGACGTGGGTGCGGTTCTCAGTTTTCAGATCACTTCAATCACTCAATCTTGCCCTTGATTCAAGTTGCAAATTTAGAGTAAATCACACCCCAACCATACACCCCAAATACATACCGCCACCACCTATTGGATTCTGAATCAGGATTAATAAGAATCCCAAACCTCCATTACTGCTCCCAGCAGTCAGATGTAAACACATTTCAAAAAAGTTATGGGTTTAAAAAGCAAAGAAAAGATGACAAGTAAGCAAACAGTTCTAAAAATAATGGAAGGGGGAAAGAATAAACCTAATTCTTAAGAGCCCATTGTTTCCAGGAAGGTTGAAGGAGAAGTATGGCAGACATCCAACTTGCTTGCTGGCTTCCAAGAGGACATCAACTCCCAGGTATTCACAGCCTCTTTTAAGGTAAAGCTCCTAGCTTGTGCTTAGCTACGCCTCCTGCCTGAGTGCCCCTTTCCTCCCCCTTTCCACATCTTGAGGATCTGGAAAATGGCTGGTTTCTTCGGCGCCGTGGAAAGAGAAATATTCCACAGATGGCCTTGACGTCACTAGCCGGTCACACTCTCTTATTTATGCCTGGCTGGATTGGATAAAGACAACTAATCATAAAACAATAAAATTTGCTTTGGAAGTATCTGGTCTTGATGGCAGTATGAAACATTTTCACCTCCTCCCCTCTCGA
The DNA here is from genome assembly GCF_031893055.1 of Leptodactylus fuscus. Taxonomy (NCBI): domain Eukaryota; kingdom Metazoa; phylum Chordata; class Amphibia; order Anura; family Leptodactylidae; genus Leptodactylus; species Leptodactylus fuscus. The sequence goes on from NC_134265.1 coordinate 135,633,791, forward strand.
CATTACTTGTATATATACATACCAATGCAATATACTGATGACACATGCATAAACAATATTCACTAAGGATTCATACATTAACAATATAACGCAGCAGTGATACACATACAAGTAGGCTCCATTTATCTCATGGAGCGTTTCATTGCCCCAAGAGATGGAACTGTTACTTCACAACAGACGCTTCCTACAGCTATAGTTCCCTGAAATTATGCTAAGGGCTCAACCACTGGAGTGCTATACTTCATATAACATTTAATGTGTTCCCATTCCATAAAACACCAATGGGAAGATGAAATAAAATACATCTTTCTCACCCGATGTTCATTCTGGCAGGGTCACCCTGGTGGCAGTCTTCTGGAGAATACCAGGTACTGTAAATAGACTATGTCATGGATCTTGTTCAGCTCCTCTACCTAGCCAGTCACCTAGTCTTTTCCATCTGAGATGTGACTCTTTCTCAAAAGGCAAAGTTTCTATGAATACTTCTCTTTGCCCCTTCTACTTTCAGGAAATGTGTACAGTATAAGTCTATCTACTACTTAAATGTATAGATAAGAATATTCCAGGTCTCAAATGTACAATGTTTCGGTCAAGTCATATCTGGAAATTAAATACAAGGTAGGGATATAAGAATACATGACCAAGTGACCAATATACAGTGAAGGAAATAAGTATTTGATCCCTTGCTGATGAACAGTCTATAATTTTGAGGGTAGGTTAATTTTAACAGTGAGAGATAGAATATCAAAAACAAAATCCAGAAAATCACATTGTATAAATTTATTTCCATTTTGCATAGAGAAATAAGTATTTATAATAATAATAATAAATTTTATTTATAAAGCGCCAATATATTCCTCAGCACTGTACAATTTGTAGGGTTCAAGTACAGACAAAAAGATACATTACAAAAGAAAGCCATTTCACACAATGAGACTGAGGGCCCTTTGATCCCTCTGGCAAACAAGACTTAATACTTGGTGGCAAAACCCTTGTTGGCTCACACAGCAGTCAGATGTTTTTTGTAGTTGATGATGAGGTTTGCGTACATGTCAGGAGGAATTTTGGCCCTCTCCTCTTTGCAGATCTCTAAATCATTAAGATCCCTCTACAAGTTTTTTTATGGGATTAAGGTCTGGAGACTGGCTAGGCTAGGCACTCCTTTGTTGTCTTGGCTGTATGTTTTGGGTCATTGATCTGATGGAAAATTTGACTTCTGTAATTACTGTACAAAACTGATCATCCTTCTGTCAGTGGAGAGGGTAGTGCCTCCCTGGGAGGAGCTAAGACTTTTAGTAAACCTAGTATCTCTTAGTGGCCGGAGCTATTACCATGGTACTCTGTCCCCCAATGAGTTCATTGACAAAGGGATTTTATGGTAAGTACAAAAACTGAATTTTTGTTGGAGATCTTAGTGGTAGGTGGGTTCATTTTCTGTTTCTCTATGGGGTCCATTTTTTTTTCTGTGCATTCCTGTTCCACTGTCTGCAGTTTACTACCAATTACACAGTCTTGTAAATAAAAAGATAATATTGTAAAATATAAATAATATATGTACATTTCATGTAAAAGACCAATTTGTAACATACAGGTTTCCCTTTTGATGGTGAATAAATAATAGCCATATGTTGATCTTTCCATTTTACTGTACATATAAGAAGGGGTTGAATGGAATTTTAAATATTGAAGTAAATAAGACAAACAAAGTACATTTAGTGCTCCAACTCTCTATTAATATTCTATAATAACAATACATGTATTCTCTATGAAAGAACATTTCTGCAGCATCTTTTCTTATATATTTGTGTTGTGCCATTCCTGTTATTCCTCATCATGTAATTTGCCAAGTGGGTGTTTCCCTAAACAGCCAGGGCCAATTCTAGTTATCTGCTTCCTTAGGGAAAAATTAAAATGGCGCCCTCCCCCTTTCCACCAGTTGGAATGTTCGTCCAAATAGTGGGAGTGGCACTAGTACTGAAATATTCCCCCCACCCCCCCACGGGTAATAATCTCACCCAGACAAGTAATATTATTAACGTTAGGGGGCACTGTTGCCATAATTATATTAGGACCCCTTCACACGGCGTAAGCGTGCCGCTCATTTAGACCCGTACATGCGAACGCTTCAAAACATCCCATTCACTTCAATGGGAGAGCGCGTAAAGCCGGCTTCACGTGCGCTCCCATTGGAGTGAATGGGATGTGTTTTGAAGCGCTCGCGTGTACGGGTCTAAATAAGCGGCGCGCTTATGCCATGTGAAAGGCTCCTTAGGGTGCGTTCACACAATGTAAAATGGAGCGCAAGCTGGCACGTATACGTGTGTCAGCATTTTGCACGCTCAAAAAGATCCCATTGATTTCAATGGGAGTTACGAGCGTATACGCCGCGTTATTTTGCGCCCATAATTTTGATGTGGCATTCGGGACCTGTTCAGGCACACAGGATATGTGCATTTTCTATTCTGTTCCCCAAACCTTCTCAATGGTGCTGCTGGGACCTGGGAGCAGATAGAAGCTGCACACATCCTCCGCACTGCATCTTGTGCAGTACATTAGTGATCTGTAAGCACAGTGGGGAGGGGCACCTAAGTTGATAGTGTAGGTACTGCAGCACTGCCTCATTGGAGTCTAGGCAGTAGCACTGCATTACCTACACCAACGCCATGATATTCTTTCCCTGAGCATACATAGATCTAGCGTGATGAAGGTCATCTGACCGAAATGTTCTCTACTATTGATCTACTGCTCGTTCTGTGCACTACAGCCTTTTTATGTATGGCGTGTCAATTCTTGTATTTGTCTTGAAGCCACAAATTAAAAATCGTCTTGCTTTTTTCACCCAAAACGAGTGTGGCAGAATTCTTACTTTTTGCCTTGTGGGTTGGAGAATGCCTGCTCCACTACTTCTTATATTTCTAGAGTGTGCGGTTCCATTGTTTGTATTACACATTGGTATTTTAATTACAGACTTGGCAGGTGAAGGATCCTTGGCAGATTTTTAATTGGAGTTCAGGAAGATCAAGTTGTGCCTCTGGGTCCTGACTATAATATTCCTTATTCTTATAAATAAGACAACCTTCCATCTAGAGGATAATATTTATTAGAGCTGAGCTTTTGCATTATTGCTATTTCATATTTTTAATTTACTATTGTATGCTTCTCTGTCTCCTCGCAGTCAGAAGATTGTTCAGTATATTCTTCAGCAGGTTCCACCTCCTTACCATGGATCTCCTGTACCTCGCCTATCACTGTATCTGTCTGCCCAGCTCAGCTATGGAGTAGTGTGTGTTTATCATCGGCAATGCGACCTGCTTATAGGTAAAAGAACTTTGTACTTTGCACATAGTAAATACCAAGAAACATTTATTAGTCATGTATTATGTGAAGACAGTACCTGTGAAGCTCTACAGAGTATGTTGGCGATATATAAGCAAGCTAAATGATTGATAATTATAACACTATTGTCTCGTGAAGCATAGTTGTGTGCAAAACATTTAGACATCCCTGGTAACATTAACTGAGATGAGTGAAAAGCAGTAAAAGTTATGATACTTTAAAAAAATGAAAAACTTTGCAAAATAGAAAAAAAATAATTTTGTTGCCATGTTCTGACACCTGTAACTTTTTTCACATTTACAAGTATGGAGCTGGGTATGGTGTCTTTTTATGTGGGACAAGGTGTTTTTGTTAATACAATTTGGGGGAAGGTCTGATTCTTTGATAACTTTTTATTGACATTTTTTAGGAGGCAAAGTTTAAAAAAACAACAACAAAAAAAACACGCTGTTTGGCTATTTAGATTTTTTTTTCCAGCTAAACTGATCCTCTTATGCGATAAATATTTTAATGGTTTGGGCATTTTTTGAGCACAGGGATACCTAAAGTGTTTATGTTTACTTATTTTTTATCTATTTTTATATTTGAGGGGGGGAGTTTTATATACTTTAAAAAAAAAAAATCTTTCTTTCTTTTACTTTTATGATCTGACCCCCTAGGGACCTTGAACCCTAGGGGTCTGATCGCTTATACTATCCACTGCAATACTAATGTAAGTATTATGAAAAATTCCATACTGTCCTACCAGCACACAGGGGTAGAAAAATTAGAAAAAAGTAAAACATATTAAAAATAAAAACACCCTTTTACTATATAAAAATGCATTATTATTTAAAAAAAAAAAACATATTTTGTTATGACTGCATTTGTAACAACCCGTACTGTGAAACTAAAACTTTATTTAACATTAAACATCAGAAATAATGATTTTTGGTTGTCTCACCTCACTAGAAATGGAATAAAAAGTGATCAAAAAGTCATATACGAGTATATTCCAAACCAATGAAGCCTATGAAATATAGCTCATTCTGTAAGAGAACTCAGTCTGCTTGCTGACAGAAAAATACAACTTTTATGCTTCTTAAAAGATGGCGATGCAAAAACAATATATATATGTATATTGGCAAAATCATAGTGATCCATAGGGTAAAGTTAACATATTACTATTACTATATGGTGAATTCCAAAAAATGTGAAATGATAAAATGTCATAAAGCAATGCTACGATTTCTGTTTTTCTTTAAAAAGAAGAAAAGGATATTATACATCCAGCACTCGCCACTAACAGCTCAGATCAGTGCCAGCACGTAAAGCGGTTGTTAATACTTTAAATGCGACCACAGCATCTAAAGTGCGCAAGGGCCATGGGCGCTGCCATTTTTTACCGACCCCCACCCTCTGGAACAGGAGAGTATTGAAGACTCTCAGGCCAGTCATTACTATGGTTCTACAGTCATGGCACTAAGCGTTGGCACCCTTAAAATTTTTCCAGAAAATTATTGCAGTTACACATGTTTTGTTTTACACATATTTATTTCATCTGTGTGCATTGGAACAACACAAAAAAATCTGAGGAAAAAAAGGGATATTGGGAAATTCATGCAAAACTCCAGAAATGGGCCAGACAAAATTGTTAGCACTTTTTCAAAATTGTGGATAAATAACTGTTTCAAGTATGTGATTCTTGTTCAAACTCACGTGGGGCAAGTAAAAGGTGTGGGCAATATAAAATCATACCTGAAACAAATAAATAAAAAGGAGAGAATACGCCTTTTAAGTGGATTGGGTTTCCATTTTTGTAATCCCGATGCAGAGAATGGAAACCCCAAAGTTAGTGCGAGGTTCGCAATGCAGGATCATCCACATCGTGGCTAAACAGCCCCAATAAAGTTCCAAAGAAATTCAAGCTGCTCATGGAGCATCAGTGTTTGCGCCAACTATCTGTTGGCATTTGAATTAATAGAAACACTATGGTAAGTGACCCAGGAGGAACCACCGGTGACACAGAGATATAAAAAAGTTAGATTAAATTTTTCCAAAATGTACTTGAGTAAGCCAAAATCCTTCTGGGAACACATCTTGAAGACAGATGAGCCCAAGATAGAGCTTTTTTGTAAAGCACATTATTCTACTTTATACTGAAAACGTAATGAGGCCTACAAAGAAAAGAATACCAGTACCAACAGTCAAATATGGTGAAGGTTCAAAGATGTTATTTTGTTTCCTCTAGCACTGGGTGCATTGACTGTGTGCAAGGAATCATGAAATCTTAAGGCCGGCCCTTTTTCCTATTCTAGGTAATGCAGCTTTCCCGGCAGGGCTCTCCCGGGGCCCGTTCCGAACATGGCTAGATACAGGTTTGCAGAGGGTCCTCCACTTCCGCTCTGATGGTACGTGGCGCTCTCTTGGCGACATGCAACTGGGCAGGGACCTCCCTCCCCTCGGCCCCTGGAGAGGGTTACAGCTTTCCCACTTCCTCTCCTCCTTCCTTGATCCAGGTGATTTTGACAGGCCCCTCACGACTTTTGAGAAGGCCTGTATTGGCTCTGGCCTCCTGCGTCATTCCCTGTCGGAGTTCTACACGGCGTTGGTTTCCCCTTCTCCGAACCACAGACCCCCTTTTTTATCCAGATGGGAGGCTGATCTCAATCTATCCTTTTCGGATGCGGACTGCTCTAGGATCTTGGAACTTGCCCACAAAAGCTCTATGGCTTGTAAGTACGAAGAGGCGGGTTATAAGATCCTTACTAGATGGTACCATGTCCCTTCCATCTTGCACAAGTTCTTTCCATCTGCCTCCCCTCTCTGCTGGCGCTGTGGTTCGGAGGAGGGGACCCTCCTCCATGTTTTCTGGTGTTGCCCATCTCTGAGAGAATTCTGGGATGGTGTCCATCATTTGACATCCCAGATCTTTCAAACTACTCTTCCTAATACACCGGCTTGTTTTCTGCTACACTGTTCTGGTATCCCCCGTCGGGCTTATCGTAAATCAGCGATTTGACACTTGATTAATGCGGCCAGGGCTTGTATCCCGGCTCTGTGGAAGTCCCCCCAACCCTCCGTCTCTTCGCCATTGGCTCCGTAAGGTAGAGGTCATCCAAATTATGGAGGACCTTACGGCGTCTCTTTGTGACACCCACGAGGCTTACTTGAAGGCCTGAACCCCCTGGATCCTTTTCCAGGGGTCCCAGCCATACAGGGATATCATGGGCTAGGCTCGGGTTCTGGCTGGTGGCTTGGTTCCGGGATCCCCCAACTCTCTCCCTTTTGATTTCCTTCTATCTCACTTTTTGTCCTCTCTCACTTTCCCCCTCCTTCTTTTTCTACTTTCCCCTCTCTGTCCCCCTCTGCTCCCTCCTCTACTCCCCTTTCTCCCCTGGCCCTCTTTGGCGGCGACAGCGATTTGTTGGTTGTAGAGAAGTCCTGTCTCCATGTTCTGTATTCTGTATTACATTTATGGGCCCTTTCTGTTATTTTAGGCCCTTCTTGTCCTTCTAATTACTTGGTTATTGTATTGATTTGTTTTTCCCTTCTGTTTAATTTTGTGTTTATAAATAAAGAGTTTATAAAAAACAAAAAAGAAATCTTAAGGCCGGGGCCCCACGGGCTGGAAATGCTGTGATTTGGCCGCGGTGGGAACGCCGTGGGAAAAATTGTGGCATTGTACTGTACTTGCAAAGTGGATGGGGTTCATGTGAATCCCATGCCCACTTTGTGGAAAAAAATCACAGCGCGGACACGCTGCAATTTCCAAAACCGTTGTGGTTTTGAAAAACGCAGCATGTCAATTATATCTACGGAAACGCCGGCGGATTTCCCATAGATATAATTGTAACAGAAATTCCACGGAGGAAAACTCCATGAACTTTCTGGTCAAAGCGCAGCGGGAAGAACCGCAATGCGTTCACGCCGCAGTTCCTGCAGCGCTTTAGTGCGGCGGTTCCGGCCCGTAGGTCCTTAGCCTTAGATCACTAAAGGATTTTGGGTTTCAGTATAGGGCCCAGTGTCAGAAAGCTGGGTTTGTGTTCTAGGTCATGGGTCATCCAGCAGGGGATGGAAAAGAACCCAGAAATGGATGGAAACAAAGCGCTGGAGATTTCTGAATTGGCCAGCAATAAGTCTGGATCTAAATCCCATTGAACACCTATGTAGAGATCTTAAAATTCCTGTTGGGAAAATGCACCTTTCTAATATGAGAGACCTGGAGTAGTCTGAAAAAGAAGAGGGGTCCAAAATTCCACTTGAGAGGTGTAAGAAGCTTGTTGATGGTTATAGGAAGCAATTGATTTTTTTTACAAAGGGTGCAACCAAATATTAAGTTGACTGTGCCAGTAATTTTGTCTGGTCCATTCATGAAGTTGTGCGTGAAATTATACAATTTTTGACTTTTTTTTCCCTCAGTTTTTTCGTGTTGTTCCAATACACACAAAGTAAATAAATGTGTATAACAAAACATGTTTAACTGCAATACTTTTCTGTGAAAAAATACCATACTTCATTTTCTGGAAAAATTACAGGGATACCAATAATTATGGCCATGCTGTAATAGTTCTTAGTGGATTTTACTATACACTACAATACATTGGCATTGCAGTGTATTGTACGAGCGATCAGACCACCTAGAGTTCAAGGTCCTTAGGGGGTTTGAAAATAACAGAAAAAGGAAAAAAAAAGTTTTTAAAAGTTTAAAAAACACAAAAATTCCGCATGATATCAGTCTCCAATGATTTCAATGAGAGTCAGGCGCTGATTTTTTTTTTCTCTAGTTGATTTATTCAGGTAGCAGAAAAAATAAGCATCATGCAGATTATGCATGTGATCATGCTGATCCCGCTCGGTCACTTCAGTTGAAATAATTGGGAGGAATAAGATTGTCACTTGGCAGGTTTACAATTTGATGTGAAATTTGGCCAATTGGAAATATTTAGCTTCAAATTCCTGAGGCAGAAATATACCGCTATGTGAATATCATATCATCTAGTGCAGTGGTTCTTAACCTTGTTTGAGGTACCGAACCCACCAGTTTCATATGCACATTCACCGAACCCTTCTTTAGTGATAAATCAAATATGATTTTTTTCCAAATTCAAGACATAGGTATATGTTTTTTACTGGTACACAAAATGAACCGTGCATATGGCCTAGAGTTCGATCGAACCCTGGTTAAGAACCACTGGTCTAGTGTTTCATAGCAATTAAAACAAAATGGGGGCAACACAGTGGCTCAGTGGTTAGCACTGTAGCCTTGTAGCACTGGAGTCCTGGGTTGGAATCCCGCCAGGAACAACATCTGCAAGGAGTTTGTATGTTCTCCCCATGTTTGCGTGGATTTCCTCACATATGGGGCTCACAATCTACATTAAAAAAATGGAGGTGAAATTTATATTCAACTTTAAATTTCTTTTACTAATACATTAATTTAGCTCTAGAATTTACACATTCCCAAGGAGTTAAAGGAGAAAACGCACTCACAATTTGTTAAGCAATTTCTCCCAACTATGGGAATGCCTCACATATTAATGTAAAATGCTGTATGCACTCAGTAGGACACGGTACAGAAGCAGCACCATTGAGCTTTTGAAGGGTAGATTCTGCTGGAATCGAATACAGACATCATGTCGCATTTGCAGAGTCCCTGAAGTACCAGATCAGTGGAAACCCCGAAAGAGTGACCCCATTTTTTTTAAAATAGACCCCATCAAGGAATTTATCAAGGGAATGAGTATTTTGATACTACAGTTGTTTCACAGAATTTATCACAATTGAGACGTGAAAATTAAAAATGTTGTTTTATCCCCAAATTTCATTTTCACAAGGGGTTCAAGGAGAAAAATGTACCCCACAATTAGTTACACAATTTTTGAACATGACAATACCCCAAATGTTGTGGTAAATTGCTGTATGCAGACATGGCAGTGCTTAAAATGGAAAGAGCAATGAAAACAATAAAGAAATCCCTGCAGTAAAACTATTTATTTGAAATTTACATATACAGATATAGCAACTGCTTGTTACCAATATTAGATTGTTCTGAAAAACCCCTATGATAATGAGGTCCCCATGGACAGCAGCAGTCTTCTATCTGTCACTGTCTCACAGGAAACAGTATCCTCTTAATCCACCCCATTATAGGATTGTGGTTTGCGGTAAGACCTTGGCTCCTTATTGTTACAGTGCATGTCACTGACTATTTCCTAACTTAGGTGCCTGTGATTGCATTACTTTTCCTAGGTCCTGAGTTCTCAGAACTTTCTACGAGTTCCTTCCCTGTTTTCTGCCGAGTTCCTAGTTTGTTGACTTTGACTTACTTGCCTGGTTAACCCTTCTATTGATGATTTGGCTGTACCTGGGACCTGGACTTGATCATATCATTCCTCTGCTTTCATTGTGGCGATTCCCGTACTCTTCTAATTTTGACTCTGGATTAAAGGGGTTTTCACATCTCTCTGTTTCAGCAACTTTGCCTGCTGTCTCTTCTTCTCACTTCCTGTATCTTCCCCCCAGCTTGCTGAATAGGACACTATGAAGTTTCACAATACTTATGATTAGTGATGAGTGAGTAGTTTTCAATCGAATACCTCGCTGGCATAGGAATGCATGTAATCGGCCGAACACCAAGGGGTTAAATGCTTCTAATATTTGATGCGTTTAACCCCTTGGTGTTCGGCCAATTACACTCATTCCTATGCCGACGGGGTATTCGATCGAATACTACTTGCTCATCACTACTTATGATTACTAGAAATCTAATATAAATGCAGATGATATAATGTGCACTTTTTATTTTTAGAGAAGTTCTCAGTGTTATCTGTGTGTTTACATAGAGAGATAACAGATGTGGCTTTATCAGCGAACTGCAATTAGCTGAACAGATTGTCCAGTTGGCAGGGCTGTTGATAATAGTGAGAGACATCACTTGTCCTCTCACACAGGTCCAACACTATGGAAACGCTATATAAACAATGGAAGGAATAATTTCACATACCAGAAAAACTAAGCTGCATTGCAAAAGTCATATTTAGGAAAAGTCTTCAATTTACTTAAAGAGGACCTTCCACTGATTTGGGCACAGGCAGTTCTATACACTGCTGGAAAGCTGACAGTGCGCTGAATTCAGCGCATTGTTGGCTTTCCCGATCTGTGCCCTGGGTAAAGAGCTATGAGTCCCGGTACCGTAGCTCTTTACAGTCAGAAGGGCGTTCCTGACAGTCAGTCAGGTACATCCTTCTCCACAGCAGCGCCTATTGCAGTGTACTGAGAGAGCGGGGACGAACACCCCCTCCCTCTGCTCACAGTGATCGTCCATAGATGAGTATTATCAGGAAGGGAGGGAGGCGTTCCTCCCCGCTCACACAGCACAGCGCGATAGGCGCTGCTGTGAAGAAGTACGTACCTGACTGACTGTCAGGAACGCCCTTCTGACTGTAAAGAGCTACGGTACCGGGACCGATAGCTCTTTACCCGTGGCACAGATCGGGAAAGCCGACAGTGCGCTGTCGGCTTTCCAGCAGTATATAGACCTGCCTGTGCCCAAACCCATGAAAGGTCCTCTTTAAGCAAGCAGTATAGATAGAATCCTTGAGATGGGAATAGCCCTTTAAGCAAACGCTTTCTCCCCACTATAAGATTTCTATTTTGACCCTTATCCTGCATGTGCACCTTGTTCTCGGGATGCAACTTGGGTTCTGAGCAGTCAAGTCCATCCTGCTTAGCATGGGGTCTGGCAAACACTTTGGGTTATCTGAGACAAGATAACTTGTTTACTTGCTGTCTTCTGGTTCTGTCAGTTCCCTGCTGCTTATTAGGAAATTGCTAAAATAGCAATTCCATAACAGCATTTTTTATTAATACAGTTGGTAGTCATAAGGGATGTAATTATTTCAAAACTTGTTTAGCCCTGTAATCCTTAAAGGGGTTGTCCCATAACAAGGATCCTATCTATACTGCTTGTTAATGTGGATTTAAGACTTATCCTAAATACATTGCTTCAGCAAAACTGCTTTGTTTGTCCACTATCTTAATTTATTCACTTAATTGTTGACACTGCGTTTCTATGGCCCTTGGCATTATCTGCTCATTTCCCAAGTGAAGCAGCTGCCTGCTCTCAGGGGGGAGGGAGGAGGGGCTAAGTGCACGGAGCAAGCCTGTGTCTGTAGCTGTTCCTGTGTCTACACCACACATGTGACCTAGCTTCCTGCTCTCAGATAAAGGAAGGGGGGAAATGAGTGCTGCTTTCTTATATAAAACAGTCTAAATCCTAGTGGGCTAAAGGACCTGGTCCCTCTGTTCACTAGGATTTAGCTTTCTTATATAGAGCAGGCTAAAAGCTAGTGGGCAGAAGGAGCTGGTCCTTTAGCCCAGTAGGATTTAGCCGACTCTATATAGAACAAGCTAATTCCAATTGTTATAGGACCTTTGATGACATCACAGGCCCTTCAGTCGTCCCATAGGATCACGCTATGTGGTGGGCGGAGCTACACACTTATTTGGGGGGGGGCGGAGCTAAACTGGAGGTAGTCGGACAGTATGGCTTTGCATATGAAACCCTGCCCACCAATTGACATCAAAAACCAGGAAGAAAGAAGCCTTTGCAGCAGCCAAGACTGGTGAGCAAGGGACATGGGAATACCCCTTTAAGTGCGCCATTAGCATTTGTGGATACTTTGCTAAATGTTTTACCGTTCTTTGCACATATTGTTACTCTGATGTCTATGAACATTGAAGGGTTTATTCGACAAGGCATTTGAGTTTTCTTTGATTAAAAGCATGCTCACTAATTTGTCTCCTTCTTTTATACATTTACTTTGTGCTATTTCCATGGCTTACAAATGTGTTGACGTATCAGAGGAAATGAGGATAACACTAGAACGATTGAGTAAGGCTGAGAAGCAGGCAAAAATTGACTTACAGCAAACTGAACAGTGAGTTTTTTTTACATTTCTAAGCATTTTACGTTATATTCGTTAAATAATTTATTATAGTGCCCCCTCTCAGAATGTTAGTTTCTTGGTAACTCAGCTGGTCTGCTTCCTTTCCTGTGTATTCAGGCAGCAGAAAGATTCCTGCTCTTGTGCAAAACAGAAAGTAAGAATTGATGTGCTAGAAGCCGCTTGTTTTTCACCTGTATCCATACAGTTAGTTGTTTTGAGGGAGAATCAGTACCACAGCTGTAATGTGCTGTAATACAACAATTGCTATGTGGACACTGGAGCATTTTATAAATTTTCCCCTAGTGGAGACAGAGAAAGAAAATTATTTAAGTGTAGCCCTACGCAGGAGTTTTAGAGCTCAATATCAGAAAAAAGAACTCCCAACTCATAAAATGCTAGGATATGAGTTTTCACATAAGCTTGTGTAGATAAAATCAATACAACTACAGTATTCACAATTTTTTTTTTTGCCTTTATTACACCTATTAGCCAGAAGCAATAGGTTATTCAGTTACTTATAGATATTCACTAGCTCTTCGATACACTATACCAGTGATTTTCAACCAGTGTGCCGCGGGGAAAGTTCCCCAAACGCGTGCCAATCTGAGACCTATTTTGCTGGCACAGCAGCCAGTCCCCAACGTTCATGTACTTGTAAATGTAGACGGAGCGTCCCTTCACTGCTCTGGTAGAGCTGCGGTGTAGGACACACCCCCTTCTCTCCCTGCCCACCAATCAGAGATGAGCCTCTCACTGCACAGGATAAGGGACCTGCTGCTACATGTGAGGAGGAGCTCCTGCCGTCTGCAGCCCTGAATAGGAGAGGAGGAGAGGAAGCTGAACAAAGTGAAAGTAAAAAAAACCACCAGGTTAGTAACTATTCTTATTAATGTCAGGCATTTGGGGTTATTACTTTAGTTTTAGTAACTCCATGTGCCTCACATTAATAGCAATTAACCCCATCATGTCCCTCATATTAACCCCTGTGTGGCTCACATAAGAGTTAATAACATGTGTGACATATGGGGGTACTATATAATGAAGATATTTACTTAATTATTACCTCCATATGTCTCACATATCAGTATCCCTTATGTAAAGCACACAGGGGGTTAATGTGAGGGACATGATGGGGTTCACTGCTATTAATATGAGGCACATTGAGTTGTAACCTGCAATGCACATGACCAGACTTTTTATACACAACTGTGGATAAAAGTACAGACCTATATATTTCTAAGGACCCATATATACAGCTATTCTTTTTGTGGCTGTGTATCTGGGCCAAATTGAAGAGCTGAAAATTATGGAGCAGGTCCTATATCTGTCCTATACATCCCCTATATCTGTCCTATACCTACGCTATATCTGTCCTATATATACCCTATATCTGTCTGCATTTGTGGCCCTGTCAATTAATTTTTAATGTTTATATCGGTGAAAACCACATGTGTGCCACTTGTATGCAGGTGGTGTAAGGCTGAGGCCCCACGTTGCATAAATGCAGCGTTTTTGTTGCAGATTTTGCTGCAGTTTATTTCAACCAAAGAATCAACCATTTAGAATCTATATTATTAACTATATGTATAATATGTACTGTTTTAGTGTCATTTTGTGCCATTTTGGTTGGTGGTGTGCCCCGGGATTTTTTAAGTGTAAAAGGTGTGCCGCGGCTCAAAAAAGGTTGAAAATCACTGCACTATACTAACTACTCAATAACATTCACCCTCTTTCATACAGAAAGTGGATCTTACATAAAATTTTACAGTATGTATTATCAACTGCTGGGACTCACCACTGATCTCAAGGAAACAGGTATCTTGGTATGGCAGCACTTTTCTGCATTCACTATCTTTTAACTTAGGCTAAGTCCCCACGGGCCGTATCGGCAGCACTAAAGCGCTGCGGAAAGAACCGTGGCGTGAACTCACTGCGGTTCTTTCCGCAGCACTTTCAACAGAAAGTTCGCTGAGTTTTCCTCCGCAGACTTTCTGTTACAATTATATCTGTGGGAAAGCCACCGGCGTTTCCGTAGATATAATTGACATGCTGCGATTTTCAAAACCGCAACGGTTTTGAAAATCGCAGCGTGTCCGCACTGCGATCTTTTCCACAAAGTGGGGATGGGATTCGCATGAATCCCATCCACTTTGCCTGCACTGTACAACGTACAGCAACAATTTTTCCCGCAGTGTCTCCGCTGCAGGCAAATCGCGGCGTTTCTGGTCCGTGGGGCCCCGGCCTTAAAGTGGTTTATGGCCCCAAATCGAATTTTTATCCACAGGATAGGTCATCAGTATGTGATTTGATGAGATCCGACACCCAGATCTCACACATATCACTGTGCTAGCAGCCTCGGGCTGCTGTAAGCTGCTAGTCAATGGGTGCTGCATATAACGCTGCTCCTATTCAAGTAATATTTGCGACGCAGCATCCCTATCCACTGCATAGTGGTTCGCCCAGAGAATTTGAGCGCTTCTCATATTACTGTGTGCTCTGCAGCAGCTTCCAGCTCTTGGAGGCTGTTAAAATAGCTGATCTGTGCAGGTCCAGGTGTTGGACCCTGTCAGATAACATACTGATGACCTATCCTATCCTGCTTGTGGCTTCCCTGTAGATTTAATAGTGAAAGAAAAACGCCAAAGAAAAACAATGCAATGAAAAATGCTGTGGATAAAAACGTGGTGCACTTCCGCTGCATTTTTTCCACAGCGTTTTTGAGCAAGGTTCTGCAACATGGGGCCTTAGCCTTTAAAGAGGACCTTTCATCAGATTGGGCACAGGCAGTTCCATATACTGCTGGAAAGCCGACAGCACGCTGAATTCAACACACTGTCGGCTTTCCCAATCTATGCCCCGGGTGAAGAGCTATCGGTCCCGGTACTGTAGCGCTTTACAGTCAGAAGGGTGTTTGACAGTCAGTCAGGTATGTCCATCTCCACAGCAGCGCCTAACGTGCTGTACTGTGTGAGCAGGGAGGAACTATCAGGAGAGGGAGGGGGCTTCCTCCCCACTCACATTCTACAGTGCGATAGGCGCTGCTGTGGAGAAGGACGTTCATGACAAACAGTCAGAAACGCCCTTCTGACTGTAAAGCGCTACGGTACTGGGACTGATAGCACTTTACCCGGGGCACAGATTAGGAAAGCCGATAGTAATTATAATTCAGCGCACTGTCGGCTTTCCAGCAGTATATGGAACTGCCTGTGCCCAATCTGATGAAAGGTCCTCTTTAAGTATTTTCCTCAAATATGAAACATGCAAAAATACACAGGTGTACAAAATCAAATGAAGCACCCAAGAGAAACACCCGGCAATGTATAATAAAACTATGAATTTTATTAGTGTTATTAAAATAATATGTATTTCTAACACAAACAACCCATAACAGAGGTAGAATAAATAACAAACAAAGGAGGACCAAATAATACCTAGACAGGCGGTGGGAGGTACAATACAAGATGCACTGGCAATAATAAGTCCCAGTACTAATGCATATCTCTACAAAACAAGTGGGTATAGTACAATGCAATCAATAAATATGTATAAATACAATAAATATTATGAGTAAATACATGAACCCACGTATGAACCATATGAAAATATGCTAGTAAGCCCCCTGGAGAAATGTTACCTAGACCTCAGTGACCGCCATGTCATGCATCCGCCCAAATAATACGCCCTAATGTCTTTGACATGTCACGATGATTGTTGTTTTTCTATTGTGACAATGTACACATTGTATTTATTTTCTTTTCATGGACTTTTTTTCTTTGATTTTTTTTCTTTCTTATTGTAGTTTTACTGATGAAGGTCATTCTAGACTGAAACTTTTATTATTTGGATGCAAGTAAAGCACAATTCTTCGCAAATATAAGAGTGCCAGAAATTCTTTACTATTTCTTATGGCGGTGAGGTGCCTTTTCCGAGCAACTAAATGTATAGAACAGAGTGACAGAACATTATAATTTAGAGCCACAT
The DNA here is from genome assembly GCF_031893055.1 of Leptodactylus fuscus. Lineage (NCBI taxonomy): Eukaryota > Metazoa > Chordata > Amphibia > Anura > Leptodactylidae > Leptodactylus > Leptodactylus fuscus. Next base: position 135,650,038 of record NC_134265.1, read on the forward strand.
TGCGCCACACTGCAGCAAACCTGTTTATGCCAGTGTCTAGTCAGAAACACAATATTAAAGCTGCGCCGATACATCTCTCTGGGGCAAAACACTTAAAAATATATGCCAATTTTATGAAAATTATGTCGATAGTCTAGTGGATTTTCATTAGTAAATCTGCCCCATTATGTCTGTATTTTAGACCTTTGTTGCTTCCAGATAATCTAATGCTTATGAAGATGCTGGAGGATGCCCCTGATCCCTTCTTTGGGATGATGGAGATACCTCCAGAATTGCCAGAACCAGCTATGATCCCACAGGTAAAATAATTTGAGGAGACTTGCCTATTTATATTCTGAATACTGTAGCAGCTTTGGTGTCAAGTGCTATGTGTTAAATCAACAAATCTAAACAAAAAACGACACCTGCTCTCAATACAAAAAAGGTTGTGTGTCTTTTAACTGATTTTTAAGTAAAGAAATATCTAAGGATAGGTTCACACATAGGTCTTCGTTGTTCAAGTCCACCTTGGAACCCAAATGACAGAGAGCTGGTCTGCTGAAATAGCGGTTAACCGTAAACACCAGAAGTCCGCATAGACTGTAAGGGTCCATTCACACGGAGGAGAATTCACACGGAGGAGGGTAGATAAGAGGCTACTAGCACACAGAATGAGGCAATAAATCAATTTACTAGGAGCACCCCATTATTCCACCCCTCACTTCTCCATAAAGCTCTGTGTGTGAGGCTAAATATGGAGACTGTAAAAAGGTGGCAGGTAAGATCCTGGAAGGTCGCTATGTCTCACCTAGAATCTTCACTTTTGTGTGGTAAGCGAGGTTACAATTCAAGTAAAACCTTAGCTGTAAGATGGCTTCTTCTGTTAAACTCTTCTTGTCCTACTAGGGAGAAGCCTTCTTGCATAGGTGGGAGCTGGGCCTCATTACAGGCCTTTAAAAGTTTGTCAAGACCTCAGTCCTGAGTAGTTCCTGGGGGGAGAGTGAAGAAGCCGGGTTCTGGCCCAAGAGCCTGACCTCTGGTGAGAGACCAGTGTGAACCACAGCCTCTGTTTTACAGCGGTAATGCCAATCATAAAAGTGCATATGGAGCAAGCACAGTTGGCTCAAGGCTATGTTTGTAAGAGGAAGGGTCAGCTCAGAACCTTTAACCCGGGTGATAGTACTCATGCCCACAGTAGAAAGTAAATTTCTAACCAAGTAGCAAGGCCCATATGAAATAATTGAAATGTGGGAGAGTAGGCTCAGTGGTAGCAGCAGTGGACCCAGACAGTCAGAGACCGACACAAAAATTCAGGTGCAGACAGGTTTTACCCTGTATGTTTATTTTGCAAAACTGGCAGAAAACAACGGTTAAAGAGAACCTTTCACCGATTTGGGCACAGGCAGATCTATATACTGCTGAAAAGCCAACAGTGCGCTGAATTCGGCTTTCCCGATCTGTGCCCCGGGTAATGCGCTATCGGTGCCGGTACTGTAGCTCTTTACAGTCAGAAGGGCGTTCCTGACAGTCAGTCAGGAACATCCTTCTCCATAGCAGCGCCTCTCACGCTGTGCACCGCTCACACTGTACAGCACGATAGGTGCTGCTGTGAAGAAGGACATTCCTGACAGACTGTCAGAAACACCCTTCTGACTGTCAAGAGCTACGGTACCGGCACCAATAGCTCTTCACCGGTGGCACAGATCGGGAAAGCCGACAGTGCGCTCAATTCAGCGCACTGTCGGCTTTACAACAGTATATAGAACTGCCTGTGCCCAAATCGATGAAAGGTCCTCTTTAACTTCAGACTAAAAAAAATAACACAAACCCTGCTTATCTGCTAACTAAACACAGGTACGCTAGCTATACATGTGGCTTGCTTCAGCCACACAGAAAAAACAAAACAGAGGTTGTGGTTGACACACTGGTCTCTCATCAGAGGTCAGACTGTTGGGACAGAACCCTCTCCACTCTCCCCCAGGAACTACTTAGGAGTGAGAATTTGCGAACCTTTTAAAGGCCTGTAATGAGGCCCAGCTCCCACCTGTGCAAGAAGGATTCTCCCTAGTAGGACAAGAAGAGTTTAACAGAATAAGCCTTCTCTCTAAGGTTTTACCTGAATTGTAACCTCACTTACCACACATAATTGAGGAATCTGGGAGAGACATAGGACCTTCCAGGATCTTACCTGCCACCTTCTCACAAGACAAATCTAATGTAAACAACCAGTCAGATTAAAGATAAGGAGCGGGAATAAGGCTTAATAAGTGGTGAAGGAAATAGGTCTCCCTAATAAGATATATTACAAAGTATCGTATATTTACATGCACAATTCATTTATGAAAAGTAGTTTATAACTAGAGGTACGCTTTAATAGAGGCAGGGACAAGTGGTAGAGCAATTGCCTTCCATACACTAAGCACACCTCATGAAAAAATGTCACCTCAGTGCAGTCTAAACTAATGAGCAGGCAGCCGAGGGAAAGGGAGTGACTCCTAAGAAAGCTGGGTGACGTGAGTTCACACTATGTGCAGTATTTACCTGGAGGCCTTTTTTTGGGGGGGGAGGGGGGTCTATGACCAACCGCAATAGTAGTGTATAGAATCTCCCATAAAAAGTGAAAAAAAACCTAAAAAAAAATATAATAAAAAAATAAAGTAAATAAAAGTTCTAAATCCCTCCTTTCCCTAGAATACATATAAAAGTAGAAAATGACTGTGAAACACATAAACATTAGATATCAGACAGGCTGAATTCCAAGTGGGGGAAAAAAAACCCAGTCCTCAAGCTCAGGGAAGGGGCAGACAGACAACCAAAACACCCCCTCCCCTTCCCCAGCACCCAGCAACTACTAAACCCAAAAACCATTTTAATTTTTGAAATTTTCTGGTAGCTGCTGCATTTCCCTGCTAGGCTTATACTCGAGTCAATAAGTTTTCCCAGTTTTTTTGTGGTAAAATTAGGGGGGTCGGCTTATACTTGGGTCGGTTTATACTCGACTATACACGGTATATTATTTCATTCATTTTAAAGGTTCATAAAATTCTTCTTCATTAGGATGCACATATTCACACTTCCAATTTCCAGAGAGTTGGGTTGCCTTTTAAATCACGGACTGCATGCATACCCATTTGTTTTATTAGGTTCATGCACATGGTCATTCTCTTTCCACAGGCCCATGGTCTAGGTAACAAGGAATGAGAAATTCTCTATTTTGGTCGGTTTTGTGGATCAAATCATGGACAGTACATAAATGTCATTCATGTTCTGTCCATTTTTCACAGACCCAGAAACATTGTAAAGTATAGTTATATATATCATTTGATTATTTTTTTGCATATGAGAAAAAATAATCATCCATGAATAGTACATGACACAAAAATAGAGCAGAATTGTGTGCTGTATGTATATACTCGGGCATCATATGTTTGCTGAAAGTGCACATTTGAGTAAGCCCTTAGTGCAAACCTAAACAGATCCATAAACTTGTGAAGGCTGCTTTTTTACTTATTGATTTCTCAGGTGCACGATGGACCTTTTTTTATTTTATTTTTTTTATTTTTATTTTTTTTAAAGCTTAAATATGTTAGACAGTTAAAGGGTTAAAATAAACATAAGGCACAGCAGTTATTTGTCAGTAATATTTTTCAGCCATAAATTCAAAATCTGCAATAAAAAAAAATTGACTATTTCGGCAGGCTTTTGCAATTGTAGTCTGGGGCCCCACGTGACGTAAATGCCGCAGCTTGCCCTTGGCAGAAACCCACGGAAAAAATGAAGCGTTTTACAGTCACAGTATAGTGGATGGAATTCTATCCCTACCCCACAATGCGGGAAAATATGCGCTGTGGACACACTGCGATTTCCCAAACTGTTGCAGTTTTGGAAATCACAGTAGGTCCATTATACCTACGCAAATGGCGGCAGTTTCCCTATAGGTATAATTGAAGCAGTGAGGGCCCGTTCACACGGAGTAAATGCGTGTGTATTTTGACAAAATAAATGTGTAAAAATAATACTCGCATTGACTTCAATTACATTTTACACATGTATTTTGATGTGTTTTTTTTACATGTGTAAAAAAATGTCATTGAAGTCAATGGGAGTCTTATTTTTACATATGCATTTTTTACACATGTATTTTGCCAAAATACACGCGCGTTTACTCCATGTGAACTGCCCTAAGACTCCAGAGGAGACCTCTGCAAACTTTCTGTGAAAAGTGCTGCAGTAAAAACAGCAATGCGTTGCGACCGCAGTTTTTTCCCCAGTGCTTTTTTTGCTGTGCCCCTCTACGTAGGGCCTTGAACAAATTTTTGTGCATTTTCATTTGTAAATCTGTTTCAATGTCTTTCATTTTCTCCTTTGCTTATATGACTTAGCTTCGTGTGCTTTTGGAGACTTCAGGCCCTGAAATTGTTCGACTAGAAAAGACCCCTCCGAGACGTAGGAGAGCAAGCCGTAGGGAAGGTGAGATGATATATATAAATGCGTATACCATATATACTCGAGTATAAGCCAACCCAAATATAAGCCAAGGCCTCTAATTTTCCTACAAAAAACTGGGAAAACTTAGGGAGCGTTCACACTACCGTCGGTGTCCGACATGTAGTGTCCGCTCCTAGTGTCCGCTCAAAATCTGTCACGGACACTAGGAGCGGACACTAGATGTGTCCGTGACACCTGTCATTCACTTGAATGGGCATCGGGTGTGTTCTTTTGCACTCCGTGCCCGTCCTTCCCTGTCCGCAAGAGAAGATGTCCGACTTCTCAAGCGGACAGAGGAACCCTGCAGGTTTTTCTGTCCGCTTGAGAAGTCGGACATCTTCTCTTGCGGACAGGGAAGGACGGGCACGGAGTGCAAAAGAACGCAGCCGATGCCCATTCAAGTGAATGACAGGTGTCACGGACACATCTAGTGTCCGCTCCTAGTGTCCGTGACAGATTTTGAGCGGACACTAGGAGCGGACACTACATGTCGGACACCGACGGTAGTGTGAACGCCCCCTTATTGACTCCAGTATAAGACTAAGGGGGGAAATGCAGCAGCTACTGGAAAATTTCAAAAATTAAAATGGTCTGAGTTTTTGGGTGCAGCAATTGCTGGGTGCTGTGAAAGGGGAGGGGGTGTTTTGGTTGTCTGTCTGCCCCTTCCCTGAGCTTGAGGATTGTTTTTTCTTCCCCCACTTGGAATTCAGTCTGGCTGAATATAGGGTATCTGCAGTGCTCCTATTAACCCCTTCCCGATGGAACAGGAGCACTGCAGATACCCTATATTCAGTAGACCGGGCACTTTCAGACACAGGGATACCTAATGTGTTTGTGTTTCACAATCATTTTCTACTTTTATATGTATTATAGGGAAAGGAGGGATTTAGAACTTTTATCTTTCTAAAGTTTCTTTTTTTTCCCACTATTTTATGGGAGATTCTATACATTGATATTGCGGCCGGTCATAGACCCCCCCCCCCCCCCCTCCTAAAAAAAAAAAAAAATTTTATTTTTTTTTGCTGACTCGAGTATAAGCCGAGGGGGGCTTTTTCAGCACAAAAACTGAAAAATTCAGCTTATACTCTAGTATATACGGTATATGTATATATTGCAAACCTTCTGAACATAGAAGTTTCAGTTGACGCGTATATATGCATATATTACAAAGTTAGGCTAAGGCCCCACATTGCTGAATCGCAGCATTTTTGCAGTTGCTGCGTTTTTTTTAAGCCAAAGTCAGGAGTAGATTTAACAGAAGGGAAATGTCTTCCTTTAGGCTAAGGCTCCACGAAACAATCCACAGCACTAAAGCACTGCAGGAAAAACCGTGGTGGGAACGCATCGAGGGTCTTCTCACAGCGCTTTGAACAGAAAGTTCGCAGAGTTTCTCTCTGCGGACTTTCTGTTATAATTATATCTATAGGGAAGCCACCGGCATTTCTGTAGATGTAACTGACATGCTGTGATTTCCAAAGCCGCGCCGGTTTTGGAAATCGCAGCATGTTCGCGCTGTGGATTTTATCGTAAAGTGGGCATGGGATTTGCATGAATCCCATCCACTTTGCTGTTACTGTATAGTAAAAACAAAACTGCAGGAAAATTTTGCAACTTTATTTTGTTTCTAATTCCACCCTATTCAACGAGGATAAATACAAAAATAAAAAATCACCATTTCCCTGAGGGGTTGCTTACATTTCTTAGTTCAGATTAAATATTTATTTGCCATTCAGATACAGAGATGTGTTTCAGCGTAAAATGCTTTTAATTTGCACTTTATAAGCAGATGATCTGATAAAAAAGGGAAATTAGGCCCCACCTGGTGTAAATGCTGCGAATTGGCCAGGGCGGAAACACATGGGGGAAAAAAACGCTGTGATTTACAGTCTCTGCAAATATCATCCACTCATTCCGAAAAAAAATATGCGCATGGACACAGTGGACCATTGCAGTTTTGGAAATCTAGTACATATAACTAATTTATCTGTACACTGTCTAGTCTACGGTTATACCACTTTTTAGTTGGATTACTTTGAGTCTGACGCCCATCTCATGGCTGCAGTAAGTGGAGAGTACACAATGCATGCACATTTTTATGGGACTACTAAAATTAACTAAACCTCAAATTCCCATATATATATATATATATATATATATATATATATATATATATATATATATATATATATATATATTCCCATATATGTATATATATATATATATATATATATTCCCATATATGTGTATATATATATATATATATATATATATATATATATATATATATATATTCCCATATATATATATATATATATATATATATATATATCATATGAAAATCTATATAATCAGCTTATTTTACAGTAAAACCCCTTTAGGTTGATGCCCCACATTAAGGAAATGCAGTTTTTTTTTGTTGTTGCAGATTTTGCTGCGGTTTTTAGAGCCAAAGCCAAGAATGGCTACAAAAGGAATAGGAAATGTATATGAAGCTCTTATGCTTCTCTCTCCTGCTCAATCCACTCCTGACTTTGGCTCCAAAAACTGCAGCAAAGTCTGCAACAAAAAATCTCTGCTCCTGCAACATGGGGTCTCCTCCTTAATCTTATTTCCAGTCTGCGAACCTCATGTCCATACTGACATTATCTTTAAAAAAGTAAATTTTGAAGTATCTTTGCCTTCACCTTCAGTTAGTATATGATAGCCTGAAATATATTACATAGTCATTGCAGGAGAGAAAGTGCCTTCTGCAGAGCTTGCGTTTGCAAATGCCACCTATGAAGTAAAAATGTATTTAAAGGGGCTCTATCACTGGGAAACGTCATTTTTAACTAATCACATCCTTGCATAGGCTTTAGAAAGTCTATTCCACACCTACCTTTTGTATGTAAATTGCCTCAGTGGTTTCTGAATAAGTTTGTTTTTATTCATATGCTAATTAGCTCCAGCCAGCACAGGAAGTTCAAAGCAGCACTCGTCTCTTCTATTATCTCCTATGTGTGTGCGCAAACAGGAAGCTGAGTCATCATCAGCAGCAGCCTTCTATAGGAAACAATAGCAAAGGGGTGCACGATGTATCATGCACCAGTCTAATAAGCATATGAATAAAAACGGACTTATTCAGAAACCACTGAGGCAATTTACATACTAAAGGTAGGTGTGGACTAGCCTTTCTAAAGGCTATGCAAGGATGTGATTGACTTTTCCCAATGATAGAGCCCCTTTAAGTATTCCTTACCTATGAAGTAATTGATTCCCAATTAATAGGATTTACTGTAAAGTCATCTCACTAATAGAGATTTTGTGAGGTTGGAGTAAATCAGAAAGTTCCTTAGTGTTATTTTGCAAGTAATCGGGATTATATTTTGCTCTGTTATGTATATCCTATTTATCTTTTTTTCTAGACCCTGCTTTATTGACCTCTCCAGAGACTATAACAATGAAGGAGATAGAGCCTGTTCCTCTGCCATCAGAAGAGGTGACTGAAATTTGCCATTTCTTATACACATACAGAGAGTCTTACTACCATTGTCATTCATACAAATGCCCTGCAGCCTGCAGGTTCTGTTCTTTCTTCACTTCCTGGATTTCTCAGCACATTAGTGGATGGGGTTTCACTTGCTCTTCTATCTGCTATGTTTGCAGTCAGTAATGAGGGATTGGTTGTAAATGCATTATCACAGTATAAAGCTGATGTGGAAACTGATGTAGCAGAGCTGGATTTGAGTCAGCTTGCATTACATACAGAGGTAACGGACTCCTTATCTCAGCCCTTATCAGCCAAATTCAATTAAACCGGCTGATAAGTGGAAAAGCTGAAGATAGACAGCATAGTAATCCTGGAGCTCTCACCTCCCCCTTCCCTATCTGAGGAACTCCGTTGCTTGTCAGCCCCTCCCTCCCCCCTGAAGCAGGCAGCTACATCACTTGGGAAATGAGCAGATAAGCCCAGTAGCCATAGAAACTGAGTGTCAACAATGAAGTGAATAAATTAAGATAGCGGCCAAACAAAGCAGTTTTGATAAAGCAATGTAATGAAAAGTCTTAAATCCACATAAACTAGCAGTATAGATAGGATGCTTTTCATGGGACCACTCCTTGAAAATTCTATTCATGAACAGATGGAGTTGGGTTCAGAAGTATTTATGCAACACACTTTCCATGCTTTAGTCACTGTACACCACCACAATGGATTAGAAATATTGCCATCAAATTATGATCGAAATGTAGAGTTTCAAGAGCAAAAATATTGCTTTAAAGGGGTTTTATGGCCTGGACGGGTTTTAAAACTTCTCATTATTATGACCCCTTGTTCACATCTGCATTAGTATTCCGTCCGTGGGAGCCGCATGGAAACCCCCTGAACAGAATACCAAACGCAATTGCAGGAGCTGTGCAGTAAAAGCACACGGATCCCTATAGATTATAATGAGGTCCGTGTGCTTGCCGCCAGATCTCCACATAGAACATAGAAAAGTAGTTCACAATCTACTTTCCTGTCCACATGATTCATGCGGGCAGCATGCCGCAAGCATACGGACCCCATTATAGTCTTTGGGGGTCTGTGTGCTTTTACTGCAGAGCGCTTGCAATTGCGTTTGGTATTCCGTTTGGGGGTCCCATGCGGACTCTCCCAGACGTAATACCAACACAGATGTGAACCAACCCTGAGATCCATGGGGGCCTGACACTCAGCACCTTCATTATTCAGCAGTTCTCGGCTGCCACTGGCACTGGAACGCTATAGTGGACAGAGCCAGAAACAGAAGGCTCTGTACAGTTGTAGTAATTGTGCCGGAGTGATATAGCTTTGCTCCCTTTAAAGTGAATAAGGCCAAAAGAGCACAGAAGTCAACTAAAGTAGATGATTGCAAAACTCTTTCCTCTGTAAAGAAAATCCCTCCACAGCATCTAGCCAAGTCAAAAACATTCTCAAGGAGGTGGGTGTATAATTGTCAAAGTTTACAATCAAAGGAAACCTTCATAATTGTAATATAAAGGGTTTTCTCAAAGTGCAAACCTCTAGCAACATTTAAGTATAGATAAATCGGACTTCCTAGAGAACATCTTTAAAAAAACTGTCTAGATCAGACCTGGGCAAAGTCCGGCCCTCTGACTGATTCAGTCCGGCCCGCACAGCTTGACTAGGGAGGTGTGTCTAGGGGGCATGTCTTATTGCAGGCAGAAGATGGAGCCATGTGGAGAGTGTCATAAGGTACTGAGATGTAAGGTGAGATGCAGGGGGGAGTGTGTGTGTGTGTGTGTGTGTATGTATGTGTGTGTGTATGTATGTGTGTGTGTATGTGTGTCTATATGTGTCCGTCTATGTGTGTGTGTGTCTGTATGTGTGTGTGTCTGTCTATATATGTGTGTCTCTATGTGTGTGTGTGTCTATATGTGTCTGTCTATATGTGTGTGTGTGTGTGTGTGTGTGTGTGTGTGTGTGTCTCAGTAACCTAGGGGCAGAGATGGAAGGAGAATGCTAAACTAGGGCAGAGATGGCAGTTGGAGGGGGGGACATGAAACTGGGGGGGGGGGGCATGAAATGGGGCAAATAAAGGAGGATATGAAACTGAGGGAGAAATGGAGGGGGGACATGAAACTGGGGGTAGATGAAGAGGGCACTTAAACTGGGGGGACATTAAACCGTGGAGGAAGCTGTAGGGGGACCTGTCTGCCTCTAGTTGCCCCCAGTTTAATGTCACCCTCCAGCTACCCCTACGGTTTAATGTCTGCTTCCAGCTTCCCGATTTTAATGTCCCCCTCTAGTTGCCCCCAGTTTCATGTCCCGCTCTAGCTGTCAATTTATTGCCCCCCTCAAACTACCCCCACTGTTTAATGTCCCCCTCCAGCTGCTCCAGTTTTGTGTCCCCTCTAGTTTCCACCAGTTTATACTGGGGCACCAGGAGAGGGACCTAATACTGTGGGGCAGTTGGAAGGGAACATTATAATGTGGGGGCATATAGTGTACGGGTGACTATAGGGGGATAATACTTTGTGGGGGAACTTGGAAAGATGATTGGGAATGGGCGGCGTCAACGTAGAAGTGGGTGGAGCTAAATTTGCCGTGGCGCAGCCCTCTAGCATGGTTTCAATTTCTTATGCGGCCCCATGGGAAAATTAATTGCCCACCCCTGGTCTAGATGTTCCTTAAATGGAGTATTCACTTCATAGGATCCAAGAGGGTTAATCTCTGCTCTACATGTCTTTTGGATAATAAATTGGCATCCACACAGGAAAAAAGTGTAAATCATAAATCCATAATTTATCAGCATAAGTTTGGGAGAAAACTACAGTCACGTACAGTATTTATGTATTTAATAACATATGATTCAGATATATATTGTGGACCAATGTTATCTCTCTCTACTGCGGTTAAGCAAAATAGGCTATATTATGGACAAGAGATATCACAGATGCACCAGCCCGCAAGCTGATTTCTGGCACATTGCATGGGGCTCTCCCAGTATCAGTTCATTATGTATAAAAGTGATCACTGTCTTTTCCGGTCTAGTGCCGGCTACATCGGGGGGTCTGTTTATTGTGCCTTCTGGAGGAGTTGGTTTGGAAACACCATGCCCGTTTTTTCCTCACGGAATCCTTATTCTTTGATAGGAAGGATATTGGAAGAAACTAGTCAATAGCACACTGATACGACAAGGTGATACAAACATAGAGGATACCCCCAAAAGTTTTTCAAAGTTTGAAATGCATGATGTTTTTCTCCATTGATTCATCCTTTCCCTATGTGGCAGAGGGCTGAGTTATCATCTAGACTTGGAAATTCTGAATGAGTGGATCTTAGAGGAAATTGACTATATTCACCTAAAATATCAAAGCCCTATGGATATTCGATGGCTTAACAATATCCCCATGAAGGTTGACTCCTATGCAGTCTTCTGCTTGACATGTTTAATGTTGTATACAGTGAGGCAGATTTATTAAGACTGGCCTATTTTACATGGATCTTATTAAAGGGCCCGACTGGCACAGGGACTGAGAGATTTATGAAAAGGCTGTGGAGAAATCAGTCAATGTCCCTGCGATTTCCATTATAAGGGCGGGTTCACATCTGCACCCGGTCTCCGCTTTCAGGTTTACATCTTCTGACCAAGAGACTGGACAGGAGACAGAAACCTGCAGTCAGTTTTCAAACCCAATCATTTGAATGGGTTTGCAAAGTGTCCACCTGTGAGCGTCTTCTTCCTCTCCGCGACAAAACCGTTTTTTTTTTTTACCGGACACAAAGTTGGACATGCAGGACTTTGTGTCCGGTTTTAAAAAAATGGTTTCACCGCGGAGACCAGAAGATGCTCACAAGCAGACACTGACTGCCGGGTTTCCGTCTCCTGTCGGCAGAAGATGGAAACCCACAAAGCGGAGACTAGGCACAGGTGTGAACCCGCCCTAACTCACACTGGAAAACTGATACGAGTTATAATGAATTTGTCGGGCTGAAGTGTCCCCGTCCTGGACCAACCTGCTAGACTTACAGTATAACCAGTCTGTGTTGGACACTCTGGAATGGCTGCTTTCCCAGATAGGCGCTCAGTTAGCTAGCTTTAGGCTCCTTTTAGGCCTCTCCCCAGGTGCCCTTATCACTCCTGTTCCAGATCTAGGAGCCATCCTTGCAAAAAGACGAAGGAAATCTTCCTACAGGTCAATGTCCTCTTCCCCTTGCTCTGGACATTCCCCAGAATAGAGCCTCTGCTCATGGCTCCACTCTGACAGACAGAATTTTATATCCCCCTGTACGGTTGCTTCTCTTGGGGACGCCACTGACTCTGACACAGAGCATCAGCTATATCCGCTGCTATACAGGAGCGTATTTGTGCAGTCAGAGATATTCTCCATATCTCAGGGGACCTGGATCCTACTTCCCAGGGGGCTTCATGCACCGCACATTATGTAGAAACAGCCAAAAGGGAAATAGAGGCTTCTGTGAGTGGGAACAGTTATTGGTAAGTGAATAGAGGCTGGTCAGGCCCACCTAAAGTTTCGGGCCTCATACCAGCTGCTGTGGGTACTATAGTGGTAGTTCTACCCCTGACTGAGAGTTTGTACGTTTTGGCAAAGGAAAAATTTGTGAAGGATGAGAAAATTCTCCATACCTTTCTCAAAGTATTATGTATTGATTATTCTTTTTTTTTCAATAAAGTAGTTAGTGCCTTTACTGTAAGTCCAACTTTTAGTCCTTTTTCAAAGTAGGCATTAAAACCTAACCTACTTATTTTATTTTTTATTAGGGATGGCGAAGGCATAAACTTAGATAATATAATAAAATATATAAAGAAGGATTGGTATTTTATGTCACAAAACTGTCAACTTATCTTTCAGTTTGGCCAAGATCTCCCAGAAGTAAGCACACATGACTGGGAGTTACTTATGTCTGACCTTCCACCATTACCTGAAGTTGAAACGTTGCCTGAACCACGAAAGAGACGTCTGCCTGGTAAATTGGATACAAGGGAACTTCTAAAAGATACCAAAGAAGTCAGACCCAAAATACCAAAGACAGACAGAGAGCCCGTAAGTCGTGCAGAAGATGAAATACAACAGCATCTGGAGGAGACTGCAATTCAATCAGAGATTATAAGAAGAGAACTTCATAGCATGGAAAAAGAAATAGAGCTTCTCAAAGAAGAGAAAAGACAAGCTGAGCTGCGGCGGCAATCAGAAAGAGAGAGAGCGAAGAAGGAGGAAATAGAAAGAGAAAAAAAATATCAGCAAGAAATTGACAGAGAAATGGAGCATCTGCAAACAGCTATATTGGAATTAAGACGCCTCCAATTTGCAGGAGCTGCAAAAGAGCTGTTGATGGAAAAAGGAGAAGAGATAAAACAACTCCAAAAACTTCAAGAAGACATGCAACGTCAGTGGAAGGCAGAAAAAATAGCACAACAGCTGAAGGAGAAAGAAAAGGAAAGAGAACATTTAAAAGAACGCGAACAAGTGAAACAGAAACTGAGAGAAGCTGAACTAGAGATTGAAAGGCTGAAAAAGGCTTTGATGGAAAAACAGTTAGCTGAGAAAGGAGCGGAGTCAGATAAAGAGATCAGAAAAAAAGATGGTATGTATACAAATCAAAAGTATAATGTTAAAAACATCTGAGAATTGTATAAAACTCACCCCTTTAAAGTCAAAAAGTTATCTGGGGATTAAAGTCTTTGTTGAATTGTCCCGTTCTCTAAAATTGTATATATATTTCCAGTACAGAGAAAAGAGATGATCTATCTTTATTTAAAAAAAATGAAGAGCGCCCTCCAACAATTTCCAAATCCACCACTTTATTGTGGTGTCACAGTTTATCCTCTTGGAGTGAGGGTATATTAATTCCCCTCACCCCTTCAGCATCAAATTATTATCATCTTCTATGTCTGGAACCCTTTGCGTATCACATTGAAAGCAATAGGGAAAAAAGCCTCCCATTGATTTCAATGGGTAGCGCTCGTATGCCGGCACCCATTCAAGTCAATGGGAACTGGTTTTTACGCGCTCATTCTGAACGAGTTTTACGTTCAGAATGAGCGGAGCATGTACTCCGTGTGAAGGCTCCCTTAGGTGTCTTAGATACATGGCATATATGACAAGCTTAAAAGTGAAAAAAACAAAGAACTAAAGAGAGCTCTAGTAGTTACCACATCCAGGGATCATATACAAACGATTAGTGTTAGGAGATGTTAGCACTCACTTCAAACAGGGTGGAGGGAGTATATTCATTAACCCCGTTCCCTGAATTCCAAATCATACACATCTTGTTTAGTTTTAATCCAGGTGATTGTAGTTTAAACTGATTATAGCGCAGATTATCCATAGTAGATTTATTGCAGAAAAAGAAGATATTTCCCTGGATGAAAATGACAATAAAATTCCATACAAAAAAAGATGCAATAGCAAAAAAAAACGCAAAAATACAAAATCCCAAATTCACAAAAAATAACTAATAGGTGACATAGAGTGGCAAGATGAATAGTTATGGGTAATTGTGGATGTTTGCACCCTATATACCACTTTATCTCATGAGGTTGGCATCAGTGCTGTAAATCATTTCTTAAAACAAGATCCCTTAATGCCAGAATTGCAGCAAGAATTTATTTTGAGTTCCCTTCAATTCATCCTTACAAATAACTATTTTAAAGGGATCCTATCATTCAGAACTAATTTTTTCTGCCTAACACGTCGGTATAGCCTTAAGAAAGATTATTCATCTCTTACCCTTAGAAGTGGTCTCTGGCCCGCCATTCGGTAGAAATACCGGTTTTTAACGCTATGCAAATGAGCTCTCTCGCAGCACTGGGGGCAGGCCCCAGCGCACAAACAGCACTGGGGGTGTCCCCAATGCTGCCAGAGAACTCTCCAGCGCTGCCTCCATCTTCTTCAGGAACGTCGTCTTCCTGTGTCTTCTTCCGGCGCAAGCTTTGAAAATTGTAGGCCTCAGGCAAAGCCTACTGCCACACAGTAAGTATGCGGCCATTTTCTTGTGGCCTGTGGAAAAAATCCAAAGAAATAGGAATCCTTCAGGAAATGGATATAAGGTTGCAGGGGCTTATAAACATGGAAACGTGCTGTAAATGCTATACCAACATTATTCATCATAAGAAACAAGTCATTGTAAAAAATGCTGAGGTTCTGGATATAAAAGTGTAATTAAATTGCAACAATAACAACATTATTTATCTCATCATCTGTCCATGTGATAAATGGTATGTTGGGAGGACAACCCAGATGTTAAAGGATATATAAACACAGGGCAAATAGTGTATCAAGACACTAAACACAGTTCCATAACTTTAATTGAAAGTTATACCCTAGTTCAGATACCAAGTTGAAAAGAGATAAGATTACTTGTTAGAAGAGAAAAGTTTTGGATTTATATCCAAGACGTCCTGTCACCACAAGGTTTGAATATATACTTGAAACGTATATAATACCTCTATAATACCATTATGGGGTAGAAAGATAGGTCTAAGCAATTCCTTCTGATGTTCTATAGAGATATTAATTTATTTGTTTATAGCTTAAAATATAAAGTGATATATAGACAAAAGGGTTAAAGAGGACCTTTCATGTCCTCCTCCACATTTGGTTTTATATACCGCTAAAAAGCCGACAGTGTGCTTTCCCATTATGTTTCCCTGGGCTGGAGATATTAGTGCCCTTAGTTTCGGCACAGAACTCTTCCCACCATCAAAAGGGTGTTCCTGACAGCCTAGCTGGGCTGTGAGGAACGCCCCTCCTGACCGTATTCGTCCATAGATCTCTGACAGTGAGCAGAGATCGGTGCTGAAACGGCACCAATATCTCAAGCCCAGGGGCACATAACGGGAAAGCCGACAGTGTGCTGAATTCAGCGCACTGTTGGCTTTATAACGGTATACATAACTGCATGTTCAGGAGGACATGAAAGGTCCTCTTTAAAGGGGTTGCCCAGGCAAAAATAGACAACCCTTTTAATGTTTAAATCGGGCGAGGGGCAGTGAAAAAAATAATAAAAAATCCATACTTACCTGTTCCTGATGCTCCCGCGCGTTTCCTCCCGCGCGTCTCGATTCTTCTGCTACGGTGGCATCTTCAGGGTCTCTTCCGGAGTTTTGCTGAGGACAATCAGGCCTCATTAAGAAGATCCGTGATGTTACAGGTAGTGAAATTGCAGGTCCTTTTTCTGATTGGCCTCAGTGGTCTGTGGCCTCAATAGAACTCTGAAAGAGACAGAGCAGAAGACCCACCGGTGCATTGAGGACAGTATACATTTTTTTATTTTTTTTTCACTGCTGATTTAAATGTTAAAAGGGTTGTCCATTTTTGCCTGGACAACCCCTTTAAAGGAGTTTTCTGGTTTCTAACATTGTTGGCCTAGTTTGGTGCTTTTTCAAACTGCTTGTCTGAGTTTACACTGTACAATGGTAAATCTAGGCTGTTGTATTTTGTGATACAAAAGAAACAAAACAGTTTGTTTTACTGAACAAAGACATGTAAAATAAGTTATATTGTTTTATGCAGGGACAGAAGATGTCTTTCATGGTTCCCATTTGTCTGCTGTTGATCAAATATACCACAGAATTTGTCTATGTAACAATCCTAACATTTATTAATTTGTGATCTTATTTGAATATTATTTTATTCATGTGTTTAGTTATTTCTTTATTTTGTCGCCAGAGCAAATAGATGACATACCCAAAAGCGATGATGAAGTCTTAACAGTCAGATCTTCACCTACATTAGGGTAAATATGAATTATATATCAGAGGTCCCCAATAAGTGGACCACAAACCAGTACCGGGATGTGGATCACTTGGTACCGGGTCTGGCCAGGTCATTGGGGACCTCTACTAGTATTCAATACACACAGCATATGAGCATTGACCAACACCAGGTAAGTGTCTGTGGGACCCATTTTTGAGAGTGATCTGCTGGTGTAGGATTAACCCTGGGCAGGTGATGTGTGCTTGATGGGTTCACAGTATCATTGACACGAATGCAATAGCACTATACTTGGTTTTTGATGCATCGCTCCAGAAATTTACCAGAGCCTTGTGACATATTCACAAAAACTTTACCCAGTTCTAATTAGATTTATTAAAATTTCTGTTTCAGCCACTCCTTTCTCTGATCCAATTCTTCCCTGAGTGACTATCCCACTGTGAATTTAAGTATTTATGGTGTTTTTTTATGAGACACACAACTGCTTGGCAATCATTTTTCCAAACCATGCCTTACCGCCGAAAACCCCGTCCCCATGCCAGGATTAGAAATGCACAGTAGCAGACCAGAAACAGGACTTGGGGAGATGATGATGCTAATGATGCTGAATTGGTAGTGCTAGAGCCACCTTTGGTCATCAAATAGTTAACATTAACCGTGCTAGTTACGTGATTCAGCACCAGTGCCTTCCTTAAAATATAATACAGAAACAAACATCAGAGTTCATGCTAATATATATATATATATATATATATATATATATATATATATATATATATATATATAGGCTGCTAGGAGGTTTTGACTTGGTGGGAATCCAGTATGTAGCACTGGCTTTGGGTGTGGTGAGTGCACTCCTCCAAAATCAAGCATGAAACTGTTTGTTAGCATTATCATTATGAAAAACATAGCAGCACTGTTCCCATTGTTTTGTCACAGATTTATTTATTTATTGATTGAGACAATATTCTTTAACCTTTTCCTGACATCAGTCATAATAGTAGAGTGAATGTTGAGTATTTAAATATGGTGGTCACTCAGGAGCTGAGCGGCCACCGTAGCCACCAGGTCTCTGCTGTGTTAGTGAAAAGAACTAAAAATGGTCATTGGGGAGCTTTAGCTCTTGCCTGAGGGCCACCAGAGAATGTTATTAGGTGTCTAGGGGCTAAAGAGGATCACTCTTAAGTGTTATAAAATTTGGGCCACTGATACTATATGGGAACCACTATGGAAGTCTGGTGATGGTAAAAGGAAAAATGTTATATGTGCTGGATGGGGAGTTCATAGTGTAGCACTGAGGGTACATTAACATGGTACAGTTACATCTGAAAAATATGCATGTAGTTTTAATTTTTGGGGAGGTTTTCTACATTTTTCAAACTTTTGTTCCAGCTGTAAATTCAAAAACTGTGCTAAAATTAAAAAAAAAAAGATGATCAAAACTGATGGTCTTTTGGAAAGATTATGTGATAGTCTGAGGAAGGCAGTGCCAAAGTGCATAACCTGCACTGTTTATATATTTCTTATCCACAAGTGACTCTATGCACTACCTTTTCAGCAATGCCTCCTTGAGCCCTTTTCCCAGTCTCCTATGATGACCCTTCACAGTGTTTTCTGTACTGCTGTACTTTTTTTCCTTTTTTTTTTTTGTTCCTAGGATTAGGAATGCTGAGGGTTAGACATAAATCAATCTTGTTTACTTCAGTCTTTGTCTCCATCTCTGTAGTCCTCCTTCAGACATACTTTCAGAGCTTGATGCTACAGCTATTCTGGATGAAATAGCAGACGAACCACTGGATTTTTTTCCAGGTAAAATATCGGATGGTTGTCATGTAAGTACAGTATCCTTTTAAGGCTGGGTTTACACTACCTCCGCTGTCCACCCCGGGGTTTCCGTCGTAAACCCCGGGGAAACTGGACAGGGGACAGCTTGCCGGTGGTCAGCTTTAATACCCATTCTTTTGACTGAGTTTTTACAGGCGACCTCTGGTGTCTGTATGTGGCCTCTCCACCTGGAAACCATTTTTTTTTTTTTTTGCACAAAGTCCTACATGGGCAGCCCTCTGTTTGCATCCATTAAACAGATCTGCCAAACAGTTGCTAAAATTGTGATATGAATAATCCCTGAGAAATGTTTATGTTTGTATATAGTCAGCTTTTCAGAATGCTTCTGCTCTGCTTAAATTTGTGATGCCAATCTCTCTCTCCAGAGGAAGCTATAGATATACAGTTCCCTGTAGCTGCTGCATCTCCTGAAGTTTCTCCTGCTCCATCTAGTCCACAGGTACAATAATACACAATTGCCTAGTCTTGTCTTTTTAGTATAACGGTTTTCTTTATAACAAAATGTTTAGAATAGTTATTTGTGCCTTAACAAGCCAAGGCAAACAAAGATGCAGCAGTATCCTGCAGAGGCTAAGGGCTCGTTCACATCTGCGCCCCGGACTCCGTTCTGCAGGTTCCCGTTTCCTGCACAAAATAGGACAGGAGACGGAAACCTGCCGGCATCTTTCAAACCTATTCATTTTAATGGGTTTGAAAAGTGTCCGGCCGTGAGCGCCGGTGAGCGTTTTATGCTCTCTGCGGCGAAACGTTTTTTTTTTTTAAACCGGACAAAGAGTCGGGCATGTAGTACTCTGTGTTCGGTTTAAAAAAAAAACGGTTTCGCCGCGGAGAGCATAAAACGCTCACAGCCGGACTTGGCCTGACAGGTTTCCGTCTTCTGCATGCAGAAGACGGGAATCTGATAACGGAGTCCAGACGCTGGTGTGAACCCAGCGTAAGACAAACCGTATATCAGCATTGAATATCTGAATGATTTTTAACAGCTTTACACTTAATTAATTGGAAGTTTTCACCTACAATTTCAATACATGAGACACAAATGAAACTTGCTGAACAAGTTTCTTTCAGGCTAAAACCCCATTTTGTGGAAATACAGCATTTTTGCCGCTGTGGAAACTCTGAGGAAAAAAACGCTGCATTTTATAGTACCTACAAAGTGAATGAGATTCTGGCTAACCACATCACCTGTAACCAGAATACTGAA
Organism: Leptodactylus fuscus; assembly: GCF_031893055.1. NCBI lineage: Eukaryota > Metazoa > Chordata > Amphibia > Anura > Leptodactylidae > Leptodactylus > Leptodactylus fuscus. Next base: position 135,669,755 of record NC_134265.1, read on the forward strand.
AAACAGATTTCAAGCTGAATAACATGCAATTCCATTATATTTTAATTAGGCCGGGAGCCCGTTGTTGCATTCTCCTTTGACTCTAGAGCAGGGGTGCTCACACTTTGTCAGCATATGAGCTACTTCTTTAAATGACCAAGCCCGAAGATCGACTACCCACTTCTTGTGGGCGGGGCCGGGGCGGGCCTGTGGGCGGGGCATGTGGGTGTGGCCGTGCGGATCGTGAGAGGTGGCCGCCCAGGCATCCCCGCTGTCTGCTTCTTCACAGCGCAGGCTGAGAGTTCTCTCTGGACACTGGCAGGCTGAGGCTGCGACAGCCCGCCTGCCAGTGTCCGTAGATGACTCTCAGCCTGCGCTGTGAAGAAGCAGCACCCCGGCCCCCTCCATCCCTAACAGCGGCCTGCAAGTGCTTGTTCACAGCGCAGGCTGAGAGTCATCTATGGACACTGGCAGGAGGGGCTGTCGCAGCCCCAGCCTGCCAGTGTCCAGAGAGAACTCTCAGCCTGCGCTGTGAAGAAGCAGACAGCGGGGATGCCTGGCTGCATCCCACGATCGACCCATACATCCATCGCGATCGAGGTATTGGGCACCCTTTCTCTAGAGGATAATAAGTGGAGACCCAGGAGAAGTGACCAAACATTAAAAAAAAAAGTATTACTCACCTTCCCTGTACTCTGACGTAGCTCCATGTTCTCTTCTGCGCTTCTGCCTGAAGAAACCCCGGAGTATAATAAAAGCTTGTGAGTGGGGCCACTTTTGGACATTATACCATGTGGAGGGGACACTATGATACATTATACCATGTGGAGGGGCCGCTATGGGATATTATACCATGTGGAGGGGCCACTTTTGTACATTATACCATGTGGAGGGGACACTATGGTACATTATACTGTGTGGAGGGGCCGCTATTGGACATTATTCCATGTGGAGGGGACACTAACATTATACTGTGTAGAGGGGACACTATTGGACATTATTCCATGTGAAAGGGCCACTATGGGACATTATATTGTGTGGAGGGGCAACTATGGGACATTGACGCTATACTGCGTGGAGGGGCCACTACGAGACTCTTAGAGAGCTGGGGCAGGAGTAACATACATGCTCATTTGTTACCGGCGCTCTGATGTCTGCCACCATGTCACGTGGGGAGCAGGGCTTCCGGAGGCTGAGGCATGGTGCATGACTGAATGGGCTTTGGTGGCAGACACTAAAGTGCTGGTGTCAGGTGAGTTTCCCCAGAGTTTCTAAAAGAAAAAAAAAAACATGCTGGGGCTGCTATTAGTATTGCTGTCAGGCAACTGGGGTTATTTAGTTTTATTAACCCCTTGTGTCTGGCATTAATAGCAATTAACCCCATCATGTCACTCACATTGACTCCTGTGTGCCTCAAAATCAGTCTCCAAAAAAGCCTCCCAACAGAGTTCTATTAGGAGGCTTTCTTTGGAGGCTGATTTTGAGGTGGATTCCTGACCAAATTCCTGACCGAAAAACTCTGTGAATACATGAAGCTATAGAGGTACTATTAAGGGTGCGTTGACAAAGAGTTTTTTGGTCAGGAATTTGGTCAGGAAAAATCTGCTCATGAAAATTCCTGAAGCGTTTTTTTGAGGCGTTTCCTGAAGTGTTTTTTGAAGCGTTTTCCACCTGAAAAAAATCAATGCAAGTCAATGGTAGGTGGAAAATCTGGCTGACGTTTTTTTGAGGCGGTTTTTGTCAAAAAAGCCTCAAAAACGGTAGCATTTTTTCTGCCTTCCATTGAATTGCATTGAATTTTTCAGGTGGAAAACGCCTGAAGGGAGCCTTCACACAGAGTTATGCTCCGCTCATTCTGAACATAAAACTTGTTCAGAATGAGCGCATAAAAAACAGATCCCATTGATTTCTATGGGTGCCGGCCTACGCGCGCTCTCCATTGAAATCAATGCGAGGCTTTTTTAGCTATTGCTTTCAATATGATACGCGTGTATGTCAGCACCCATAGAAATCAATGGGATCTGGTTTTTATGCACTCAATCTGAACCAGTTTACGTTCAGAATGAGCAGCGTGTAACTCCGTGTGAAGGCTCCCGAAGAATGGACATGTCGCTTCTTTTTTCCCGCTAGCAGAAATCCACTATTGGATTTTTCCACTAGCGGAAAATCTAGTGGAAAAAAAAAAAAAAAAATCAGTTTACATAGGACTGTATGGTGAGGAGGATTTTGAGGCGGATTGCTGACCAAATTCCTGACCAAAAATCTCCGCGTGAACGCAGCCTAAGGACCTTCATGTCTCTCATATATTAGTAATCTTTTTGTGAGGCACACAGGGATTAATGTGAGGTACATGATAATAGTAATAATACATTTTATTTATATAGTGCCAACATATTCCGCAGCATTGTACAATTTGTAGGGTTCAAGTACAGACAAAAAGATACATTACAAAGAAATAGTCTATTCACACAACGGGACTGAGGTTAATTGCTATTAATGTGAGGAACATAATGATACTAAATTGTAAGGGTGCACCTCATAGTGTAGGGAAACACTATGTACCTGGATGCGGCTATAGCTGCCCAGCCTTGGGTGCTAGTACATTCACTTTGGGGTAATTGTGGCACAATATGAATCACTATCACATTGTTGCATGATACTTATATATCACCTAAAACGGTGGTAGGCCAGAAGATGTTAACTTGCTGTAGACATACTATGAATTGTCAGGGCTGTTCACTTGCAACAGGATTCCCAACTTGCACACCCAAACACGGACATGTAGTCACTTTACAATAAGTAAAAGCCCAGTCTATGAGATGCACCAATTGCTAGAATAACAGGGTCATGAAACTCCAAAATGTAGAATCTGGACAGGAGCAAGGGCACAAGCAATGCTATACAAAGAAAAATGTCTGATCCATAGGGGTCTCTATGGTTAGAGTCCCACTGATCAGCAATAAAGTAGCATAACATAATTAATATAAATATAGGTTATAATTCTTACCAGATTTGTTATGTTCTGCACAGTTGATGCTGCCCGAGGTGACCCTTGAAGCTGGATATAAACCTCCAATGAAACGTTCTGAGCGGAGAGCCACTCTAATAGTTGACAAAGAAACACAGATTGAAAGCAAAGTTATGCAGGAGCAAACCAGTGACCCCCTTATATATACACAGCCAGTGGTATGTATGTTTTCATATAGATCCGAGATCACAATATCACAACAACTCAAGTAACTGTACAGAATATAATCTGCATACTACATACATCAGAAATATTTCCCAGTCTTATGATATTGATGACCTATTCTTAGATGAGTGGGGGTCCAACGCCTTGTACCCCCAGTGATCAGCAATTCGCTTGAGCCGACTGAACCACATTAGAATGGGAACTACCATATATACTCGAGTATAAGTCTTTGTGCTGAAAAAGCCCCCATCGGCTTATACTCGAGTCAAGCAAAAAAAAATATTTATTTATTTATTTATTTTCTTGGGGGGGGGTGTCTATGACCGACCGCAATAGTAATGTATAGAATCTCCCATGAAATAGTGGGAAAAAAAAGAAGCTTTAAAAAAATGTAATAGAAAATAAATAAAAGTTCTAAATCACTCCTTTCCCTAGAATATAAAGTATATAAAAGTAGAAAATTACTGTGAAACACAAACACATTAGTTATCCCTCTGTCTGAAAGTGCCGTGCCCGGTCTACTGAATATAGGGTATCTGCAGTGCTCCTTTTCCGTCAGGAAGGGGTTAATAGGAGCATTGCAGATATCCTATATTCAGCCAGGCTGAGCTCCGAGTGGGGGGGGGGGGGGGGGGAGAAAAGTTATTTAATTTTTGAAATTTTCCAGTAGCTGCTGTAAGTGCTGCTGCTACAGTGAGTTACAGTATCCCGGCACGAATATTGCATAGACAGATTTGTAGTTCTGCGGCTGCTGCGAACATCTGATCTTTGAGGATCTAACACCCATCACCTATAGATTGGGCAGCAATATATGATGACTGGAAAATGCCTTCTAATAGGTTTTCCAGCCACATTCACGTTTTTACAAACTGCTTAAGGCTAAAGCCCCATGTAGTAACTGCAGTCAAAAAACAGTGCAGAAAAGATTGCGGCCAAAAAGCAGCGCATTTTATTCTGCAGTGTTTTTCACAGAAAATATGCAGAGTTTTTGTCTGCGGACTTTCTACCCCTATTATACCTGTGTAACAGCAGCTTTTCCTCTGTGGATTTTTTTTTCTGCAATGTGTGAATGGGATTAACCAGAATCCCATCTACTTTGCAGGTAATGTAAAACACACGTTTTATGAACATGGCACTCCGGCTGAAAATGGCATAAATTAACAAAAGGAGTAATACTCAAATGTGCAAATTTCCTGCTGCTCCAATGCCAACTCATCCATTCTCATTATTTATCCATCTCCAGTGATGATACATCCTGACCAATCACTGGCTGCAGCAGTGACATAAATGTTGTGAACATGTCACTACAGTAGTTGCTTCATGGTCAGGCCACATCATCACTGGAACCCCCTTATAACAGAGACTGATGGAGAACCAGGGAATCATCAGCAGTTTTACAATCAGATGAATTTCTTGGAAACCAGGCAAAATAGTTCTGCATACTACATTACTATGCCACTCAGAGTGTACAATAATTTAGTAAGCACTTAGCTATTATCTTTGCATTTATTTTGTCATCTACATTCTTCAATTCTGCAGGCCCCTGTGACAATTCCTCACATGAAGTTTCAAACCCCATCCATTTTATTTGAGTCTCCAACCTACCGTGAGTTGATAAGTTTATTTCTTCCGTACATGTCTATTTTGGCTTTGCAGTGTTTTTTTTTTTCTACTGGATCTCAATCAAGAGCAGTGGAAGTTCCTTTTGAAAATGTTATGTGGGTACCCATCCCCATTAATGGTGCCAAGCAAAGTTTGGTTAAGGCCAGGGGCCCAACATGGCATAACACTGCGTTTCTTTTTATAGTCACTGCACATTGCGAAAAAAAACCCAGACACTATGATTTCCAAAATCAGCTGCCACAAATGAAAACATACATTTTTGGAGTCACAATAATGTTATTCTCACATATGGCTTTCAATTGTATCTAATTTTTTTTTAACAAAATACATTGCAAAATTCTTCAGAACAGAACACTATGTCTTTAAAACCATACTGTTTTAAAGACTTTCAATCTCCAATTTTGGATGCAGCTGCCATTATACCCTTCATATAGTCCAGCTCTGTATTTTGCTATGACTCATTTAGATGGCCATATTATAGCCGAATACCCTGTCCAAGACGCGGCTCTAATCATACATTATAATGCAGCCAGTTCATAGCAAGTCATAAGAACAGCGGTTGGGACAAGATTTGCAGCTGTTATACAATCCATACAATATTGTTGTCTGAATTAGGCCTGAGTGTTTTTCATGATATTTTTCCTCTGTATTAGAGAAATTCATGGCTGCAGAACTTGGGGAGCTATGGTCTAGATGTGCCTTTCTAGAGCCATTACAGTATATTAAGGAAAGAGAAGAGGAATTCATCAGTGAACTTGAGGTGAGAGAAAAATTTGGACAAAAAGATACTGCTACTGTGATAGAGTCTGCCGCAGATTCTGGCACAAATGGTGAGAAAAGTCCTGCACAGGTAACCACTCTTTTAGCGGAAGGAATCTCTGTCATTCGAGTCCCCCGGCGGACCCAAATGACATAGAGCCTGGTGCAAATGTGAACCTAGCTTAAAATGTAAGTCCACATACAGTAAAAACGGAGAATATGAGTATGTTCATGTCGCAGATTTGTAAACATTTCTGCAACAAAAAGCTGTTCAGCAAATTGAATAAAAGGCCTGTTTCTGCAGCATGTGGATGGATTTTTATAAGCACTATATATACACTATATAGTGAAAAGTATTGGGATACACTTCTTAGGCTAAGAGGTTCTGTTGTGTTAGGTTGCAGAAAAGCAGCTTTTTGTTACAGATTTTGTCCCAAGCCAAATTCAGGAGTGGATTGAGCAGAAGCTAGAAGTATAAGAGCTTCCTATATATTTCCCATTCATTTTGTAGCCATTCTTGGCTTTGGCTTAAAAAAACACAACAAAATCTGCAACAAAACCAGCTGTGTTTTCACAACATGAAGCCTTAGGCCTGGTTCACATCTGTGTCGGTAAACCGTTTGGGGCAGTCTGCATGGGGAACCCCCCGAACAGACTACTGAACGCAGTGGCAAGCGGTATGCAGTGAGAGCACACGGACCCCATAGACTCCGCATAGTCTCCGCACGGAATATGTGGACATTATAGTCTATGGGGTCCGTGTACTTTCACTGCACACCGCTTACCTGTGTGTTCAGTATTCCGTTCCCCATGCGGACTCCCCCGGATGGATTACCGACACGGATGTGAACCAGGCCTTAGCCTAAATCACTGAATTCTGGTGTTTCATTTAGTCTTATTGCCTCAGGTATATAAAATACGGCACCTAGTCATGCTACTGCCACAAAGAGTACTATATAACCTGATTCATTTCAGCTGTATTTCATTACTAGTATTTTTGCTATTACAGTGCAGCCAATAATGAGATATAGGTCAGCGCTACATTGTGTCTTTTTGTAGCACTACAGATTTATATTAACTATGGAGTGACAGCTGCAACCCCAAGAGTGCACACAACTCAGTGAGGCAGATTTAGCAGATCAGCGTTTTGTACAAAAAAAATAGCGACTTTTTTTTAACTTCTGCAAGACCCTCCTGAAATGGGGGTGGAGCAAGGGCAGGCAAGAGGTGGAGCCATCTGCCCTGCCAGATTTATTATTATTTAAACTAAATATCTAGTGGAAATGGTGCTATGAGCGGGTATTCATTTTCCCAGAGGCACACAGCCTGGTGGAGGGTGTACCTCATATATAACACTAGTCTTCATAAATCTGCCCCAATGTACACTGCTCAAAAAAATAAAGGAAACACTTAACACAATGTAACTCCAAGCAACACTGATTGACAATCTATTTCACATGCTGTTGTGCAAATGGAATAGACAACAGATGGAAATTATTGGTAATTATCAAGACACACTCAATAAAGGAGGGGTTCTGCAGGTGGGTACCACAGACCACATCTTAGTACCAATGCTTTCTGGCTGATGTTTTGGTCACTTTTGAATGTTGGTTGTGCTTTCACACTCGTGATAACATGAGACTGACTCCACAACCCACACAAGTGGCTCAGGTAGTGCAGCTCATCCAGGATGGCACATCAATGTGAGCTATGGCAAGAAGGTTTGCTGTGTCTGCCAGCGTAGTGTCCAGAGGCTGGAGGCGCTACCAGGAGACAGGTCAGTACACCAAGAGACGTGGAGGGGGCCGTAGGAGGGCAGCAACCAAGCAGCAGGACCACTACATCTGCCTTTGTGCAAGGAGGAACAGGAGGAGCACTGTAAGAGCCTGCAAAATGACCTCCAGCAGGCCACAAATGTGCATGTGTCTGCACAAATGGTTAGAAACAGACTCCATGAGGATGGTATGAGGGCCCCAACATCCACAGATGGGAGTTGTGCTCACAGCCTAACACCGTGCAAGACTCTTGGCATTTGCCACAGAACACCTGGATTGGCAACTTCGCCACTTGCGCCCTGTGCTCTTCACAGATGAAAGCAGGTTCACACTAAGCACATATGACACACATGACAGAGTCTGGAGACGCCGTGGAGAGAGATCTGCTGACTGCAACATCCTTCAGCCTGACCGGTTTGGCATTGGGTCAGTAATGATGTGGGGTGGCAGTTCTTTGGAGGGCCACACAGTCCTCCATGTGCTCGCCAGAGGTAGCCTGACTGCCATTAGGTACCGAGATGAGATCCTCAGACCTCTTGTGAGATCATATGTTGGTGTGGTTGGCCCTGGGTTCCTCCTAATGCAGGACAATGCCAGACCTCATGTGGCTGGAGTATGTCAGCAGTTCCTGAGAGATGAATCCATTGAAGCTATGGACTGGCTCGCCCTTTCCCCAGACCTGAATCCAATTGAGCACATCTGGGACATCATGTCTCACTACATCCACCAACGTCATGTTGCACCACAAACTGTCCGGGAGTTGGCAGATGCTTTAGTCCAGGTCTGGGAGGAGATCCCTCAGGAGACCATCCGGAACCTCATGAGGAGCAAGCCCAGGCATTGTAGGGAGGTCATACAGGCACGTGGAGGCTACACACACTACTGAGCCTCATTGTGACATGTTTTAAGGACAATACATCAAAGTTGGATCAGCCTGTTTTGTGTTTTTCCACATTAATTTTGGGAATGACTCCAAATCCAGGCCTCCATTGGTTAATAAATTTGATTTCCATTGATGATTTTTGTGTGATTTTGTTGCCATTACATTCAACTTTGTACAGATCAAAGTATTCAATGAGAATATTTCATTCATTCAGATCTAGGATGTGTTATTTGAGTGTTTCCTTCATTTTTTTGAACAGTGTATTTGTTTATAGACAGCATTTTTGGCTCATTAGTTAAAATCAATAAATACTGCTACATATAGTCACAGTGAAGCCCTGACCATAACTGTACTTAATGGATGACTCCAGCACTTAATATGGTTGTAGTCTCTCATTTGCTACATCATGTATAATAGGATGGCACCGTTGCAAAAAGTCAGTTCGAGAAATTTCTTTCCTCCTAGATATTCTATGATCAACTGTTAGTGGTGTCATTGAAAAATGGAAATGGTTAGGAATCACAGCAGTTCAGCCACAATGTGTCAGATCATGTATAGTTACAGAGCGGGGGTTCCAAATGTTGAGGTGCATCCTATCCTTCCTATGCTATCCTATCCTACTAATATTATAAATGTAAAAGTTTGTGTGTTTGTTATTCAATCACGCAAAAACGGCTGAACGGATTTGAATGAAATGTGGCACTTAGATAGATTGTAACCTCGATTAACACATAGGCTACTTTTTATGCCGGTAAATGACATGCCTTCACAACTGTTATGAGTTTATGTTCACATACTATATTACACTGCTCTTATCTCAGCTTTTGAGAAAGCCAGGGCTGTTATCTCTCTGTGTAAACACACTAACCCTCAGTGGTTTGTGTACACACATTTGCATATTATCTGATCTGCTCCAGGCTGACACACTGGATGGGAAAACACCTTTAATTCAAATTGGCAGTTTGCTAATATTAAACATGCCGGGAAAAAGCAAATCTAATTTGTTGCAAAATTCTAAAACGACAGCTATGAAGGTAGCCAGAAGTCACAGAGCTCTCCTCAAGTGGAGCTGACGGGGATCAACGGCGCCAACAACACGCTCATCATATGGTGTCCCAGCGAGCTGATGAGATGCCGGAACAATCACAGGCACAGCGTGAGGAATGAGTTCATTGGCAGGCCAGATTAAAAGCTGCCGAAACGCCAGAGTAGGCAGATCATCGACGACAACACGCTCATTATATGGATTCACAGCGAGCTGCTGAGATGTCGGAACAATCATGGGCACAGCATGAGGAATTAGTTCAGTGACGGGCCAGCTTAACAGCTGCCGGAGCAGGCAGATCATCGATGCCAACAACACACTCATTATATGGAGTCCCAATGAGGTGCTGAGATGCTGGAACAATCACAGGCAAGGTGTGAGGAATGAGTTCAGCGGAAGACCAGTTTGACAGCTGCCAAAACGCCGGAGCAGGCAGATCATCAAAGCCAGCAAAATGCTCATTATATGACGTCCCAGCGAGCTGCTGAGATGCCGGAACAATCACAGGCACAGCGTGAGGAACAATTTCAGCAGCAGGAAAGCTTAAGAGCTGCCAAAATGCTGGAGCAGGCAAACCGTCGACACCAACAACACACAGACGAAGTCGCAGGCAGAGACACACACACAAACAACATACAAAATACACAAGTGCAAAACTGGGCAATTCTTATAGGGCCACTACACAAACAAAAAATGAAATATACTCATGCGAATCCAGGTCCTCCTGCTAGTAGTACACTAGAGTTCACCAATGGTCTGACTCAATAGTTACAGTTTCAATTCAAAAACTATGCAGAAGCTTCAGGACATAGGTTTCCATGGCCAAGCATTGAAACCTACCTTACCATGCACAATGCCAGGCATCAGACAGAGAGTATTGTAACGCATAAAAGCTCCTGTATGTGCAATGGGCAGGTATCCCAATGCTTTTTGGCACATTCTGGTTTGGACAAAAATATAAAAAATGTGCTGTTCATTTGACACTTTTTGTTTTTTTCTTTTCCCACAGCAAATGCGTGAAGACACAGAATCCGGTGTCAGCATCATGATGTCATCAGGTGAAATATTTATGTCTTCCTTTTGTGACCAGTTGTGGATATTTGTGACTATATGAGTAGTTGGCAGATGTGGTTGGGAAATCTACTTTAACCCCTTCCCGCCGATGGCATTTTTTGAATTTCGTTTTTCGTTTTTGACTCCCCTCCTTCTAAACCCCATAACTTTTTTATTTCTCCGCTCCCAGAGCCATATGAGGTCTTAATTTTTGCGGGACAAATTTTTCTTCATGATGCCACCATTAATTATTCTATATAATGTACTGGGAAGCAGGAAAAAAATTCAGAATGGGGTGGATTTGAAGAAAAAATGCATTTCTGCGACTTTCTTACGGGCTTTGGTTTTACGGCGTTCACTGTACAGCCAAAATGACATGTCCCCTATATTCTGTGTTTCGGTACGGTTCCAGGCATACCAAATTTATATGGTTTTATTTACATTTTGACCCCTTAAAAAAAATCCAAAACTGTGTTAAAAAATTTTTTTTCTAAAAGTTGCCATATTCCGACGGCCGTAACTTTTTTATATGTAAGTGTACAGGGATGCATAGGGCGTCTTTTTTTGCGGGGCCGGGTGTACTTTTTAGTTCTACCATTTTCGGGAAATGTTATTGCTTTGATCACTTTTTATTTAAATTTTTATCAAAATCAAAACAGTGAAAAAACGGCGGTTTGCCACTTTTGACTATTTTTCCCACTACGGCGTTTACCAAACAGGAAAAATATTTTTATATATTTGTAGAGCGGGCGATTTCGGACGCGGGGATACCTAACATGTATATGTTTCACAGTTTTTAACTACTTTTATATGTGTTCTAGGGAAAGGGGGGTGATTTGAACTTTTAATACTTTTTATATTTTTTTTTACTTTTTTTTAAAAAATTTTTTTTTGCATTTATTAGACCCCCTAGGGGTGTTGAACCCCAGGGGGTCTGATCACTAATGCAATGCATTACAATGCCAATGCATTGCAATGCATTGCAAAAAATCATCCTCTCTTTTGCATGCTGCATAGACCAGCCTGCAAAAGAGACAATTTGCAGACAAGCCTGGGAGCCTTGTACAGGCTCCCGGCTGTCATGGCAACATGACGTCAGCCCTGGAGCATGCTCCAGGAGCCGGCGATCCCGGACAAAATGGCGGCGCCCATGCGCCGCCGGGAAAATGTCGCCTCCGGCTATTCTTCTCCTACATTTAGATGTCTTCATCGCGCCGCCGTTCCGTAGATATCCCGGTTTTCATCAGTATGCAAATGAGTTTTCTTGCAGCACTGGGGGCGGGCCCCTGCGCTCAAACAGCACTGGGGCATCCCCAGTGCTGCGAGAAATCTCTCCAGCAACGGCCTCTTTTTCCTCTGGAACGCCCTCTCTGCTACGTGTTCTTCCGATGGCTTCTTCTGGCTTTAGATGGCACGCATGCACAGCAGAGCCGACTGCACATTCCTTCGGCCATTTTCTTGTGGCCGCTTACACAGTACGCTCGTGTATGACTGAATCTCAATAACCTGGGTAAACATATGTCTTTCCTAAGCTAAAATGGAAATAATATAAAGGCAGACTAGATGAAGCATGTAGTCTTTTTCTGCCATCAATCTTCTGTTTCTACGAGTATATATTTTAGAGAACTTTATTTGTAAGGTTTATTTTCAAAAATGTTACTAGGGGTTACTTTTCAGCCACCCAGCCATTAGCCATTAATGTAAAATGTCATATATTCTAGCATGTAAGGCATTCATATGAAATTTTGTTGTTCTATAGAATTCTCTCTGGAAGTGTCTGAGGAGGAGCGCTCTCGCCCTATTTTGTTGTCACCTGAAGAAGGAAGGTGAGAACGACCCTCTGTGTTTTATAAGGAAGAAAGCATTTTTAAGAAGAGGTAAAACATGGTAGTTGTCCATTTTGTTTGCGAAGACTATGTTGAGGAGAACTTGAAGGTACTTTATATCTTTACATCTGTTTGATTTTGCTCTGCTGCTGCTCCCTATCACTTTCTAGGGCAAATTTATTAAGACTCGCATATCATATGCAAATCTTAATAAAGGCCCCAACTAGTGTAGGGAATGAGTATTTTTTTGAAGAGGCTCTGGTCTCATGAAGAGGCCAGGGTCATGGTGCGTCAGACGACTAGGCCGAAGCCTGCCCTGATCGTGGAGAGGTACGTAACAGTGTTTTTTATGTTTCTTACCTCTCCCAGGCCACCGATCATTATACTCGGGGTAGGAAACGACCCCCGAGTATAATGATAGCAGCAGTAGTGGCTGTCACCGGGCCCCTAATGTCCCAGGCCCTGTGGCAGCTGCCTCTGCTGCTACGGCGGTAGGTACGCCACTGCCTGTGCTAGCAGTAACAGGCTATTACTAGAGATGAGCGAACACTATTCGAAACGGGTGTTTCGAATAGCATGAACCCATAGGAATGAATGGAAGCATCCAGCACGCAGACTTTGCCAGTGGCCGGCCGCTTAATCCCCTGCGTGCCAGCTGCTTCCATTCATTCCTATGGGTGCGTGCTATTCGAAACGGGAGTTTCAAATAGTGGTCACTCATCTCTACCTATTACTACTAGCACAGGCTTCGGGCCTATATGGTAATATCCCAGACCCAAAGCCTGCTAGGATTAACATCGGATCCCTGAGAGGTTAGTAACACTGTTTATTATGTTCTCTCACCTCCCCTGGGGCTCCAATTATTATACTCGGGGGTCAGTGGCAGTGGGATCGCGGCCTGGGCTCGGGCCTGGTCACTACCGGCCTCCGTAGCCTATAGTACTAGGGGAAGCGGGGGCGGCAATGAGCAGATCCGGGGAGGTAGGTAAATAGGCCGCTACCTGCTGGGGATACTCCAGCAGGTAGCAGCCTTATTATAAAACAAACAAAAAGTTATTTTACTTATCAACCTTGCGCTGCTCCCGCTGCTGCCTCCTCTTCACCCGGCAGTACGCTGCGTCTCAGCGCAGGCGGCGTCATCCTGTAAGACGTCTGACGGCGTGTGATGTAGCGGTGGGGGGCGGGGTCCTTGAACGGAAGCCTGCTGCTGACTGTGGGCGGCTGCTGGAGCAGCGATTCTTCCAATAGGTAAGTGGTGAAGCAGTGCTGTCTCCAGGGTCGCTCCAAGATGTTTCCAAGGCAGAGAAAATGCGCTGGAAACATCTTAGGGCAGTCCTGGAGACAGCGCTGCTTCACCACTCACCTATCGGCAGCCACAGGGTCTTGTCGCTTGACTCGAGTATAAGCCGAGACAGGCTTTTTGAGCACAAAAACTGTGCTGAATAACTAAGCTTATACTTGCGTATATATGGTAATTATTTTGATGCTGAAAGTTTTATTCATTACTGGAAAATTTGCTATTTATCCCTTTGAAGTCGGGTATTTTCCTTTCCTCTGCATCACTGATATTGGAGTTGGACTGCACCTTTGAATTTTTTCGGTGAGCTGTGGTGAATTTGTCTTTTTTATTTATATTACAATACAAAATTACTGACACAAATACTGCAAGAAAATCAAAAGTTGTCTGAAAGTCTAGTTGTGTTTTAATTGTGGCCAAGTTACAGGTGTAATCTCAATAGATTAAAATATCTTTAAAAAGTTAAAGGGGTTGTCCCACGTCGCATACTCACCAGTCTTCACTGATGTAAAATCTTCTTTCTTCCTGGTTTCTTGCATCATTTGGTGGGTGGGGTTTCACATGTAACCTGCCTATTAGCTCCGCCCCCACATTCGTGAGTAGCTCCGCCCACCCATATTGGACTATGAAGTACAGGCAGCAGCAACTCCATTCTGTGTTACATACAGAGACTGCCTGTCTCTGCCATAATGAACACAAATGAGTTAGCTAACCTGATAACTGGGAGAACAGAAGACAGTTCAGAAATTAAAGCAGCTCCTCTCCCCTATCTGTTAGCAGGGAGCTAGGTCACATGGTGTAGACACAGGAATAGCTAGAAACACAGGCTCGCTCCTGTGCACTTAGCCCCTCCTCCCTACCCCCTGAGAGCAGCAGATACATCATTTGACTCAGGAGCAGCTAGGTCAGGGCTGTGGCCACAAAAAATTGAATAAAGTAAGATAGTGGACAAACAAAGCAGTTTTGCTGAAGCAATGTATTTAGGAAAAGTCTTACATCCACATTAACAAGCAGTATAGATAGGATCCTTGTGATGGGACAACCCCTTTAATTTATTTTAGTAGTTCAGAAAGTGAGACTGATATATTTTATAGATTCATTACACACAGAGTGATCTCTTTTTAGCATTTATTTCTTTGATTACGCTTACTGCTAATGAAAACCTAAAATTTATATATTATGTCCAATGTAAGACCAATTGAAAAAATAGTTTTCAATACAGAAATGATGCTCTGCTGAAAAGTATTTGCAGTATATACACTCAATATTGCATCAGTGTGGCGTGGTATGAAGGTGATAAGGATGTGGCACTGCCAAGGTGCTATAGAAACCTGGGAGGATGGTGCTTAAGGGATTACAACCACTAAAATATAAGGGTGAAACAGTAAGAAAAAAGTCATCTATGTATACAGGTTTACTATATGACTTTTTAGGTGTAATCAGTTTTTATTGGAGAATTTACAACAGGAATAATCAAACATACAGAAAGAAACGCAAAAGGGGCGGACAAGACACCCCAATAGCAACACAAAAGGCCACGCAGCGCCCAAACATTATGCAAGAGACCCAGGGCAGACCCTGGATAAAGAGGGGCAAGGCTAGAACTAAAACAAGAACTCACTGGGAAGCATAGGCGCACAGCCCCCAACAGAAAACAAAACAAGAAAGGGGCCGAACAAGACCACACACACAAGACGAAGACAAAAAAAAAAGGAGGGGTGAGAAGGATAGAAAATGGGAACAGGGCAGTGGAGGAAAAACGTGTGTAACGCCAACAGGGGCCCGGGAGGTCAAATCCGACGGAAAAAAGGGGAAATCAGCCGAACAGGGAGGAAAACTCGGTTGAGTCCTGGATCTCAAATTTAGAGGAGTCAGGAGTATCCCCGGACACAGGAAACTCCATCCTGCCAATGAGGAGAAACTCCTGCAACCATTCCAGAAGAGAGGGAGGAGTAGTACAACGCCAGTGGCGGGGAATAACCGTCCTGGCGTCCATGAGGAATAAGGGAGAGGAGAGTCACTTGCGAGGAGGGGGTTACAGAGCGGCCAGTGACCTTTCCGTAGAGAGAGAACACAACCTATATGACTTTTTAGAGAATAATAGCATTGATGCTTATGGAAATGTCCAGAATGCTTATTTTCTTCACTCATCCCTATAGTTATGTCCTTTCCCATTCCTTGGTTGAACTTGATGCACAAAGGTTTTTATTCAACTGTAGAAACTCATTTGGCTCAGGCTAAGTCAGCACGTAGCAAGCCTCAGCAAATAAACGCTGCAGAAATGACTGCAGCAGAAGCTCAGTGTTTTCCTCTGGTGACCTTCTGCCCATATGGAAAACACCAGCGTTTCCACGAGTATAGTTGACATGCTTTTCCACTGCAGATTCTGATTTTTTTCTGCAACACAAGGATGGAATTAACCAGAATTCCATACACTTTAAAGGTACTGTAAAATGCAGCATTCACAATGCAGAGCCTCGGCTTTAAAGGGATTCTATCATTAAAATGCTATTTTTCTGCCTACCATGTCGGAATAGCCTTAAGAAAGGCTATTCTTCTCCTACCTTTAGATGTCTTCTCCAGGCTGCTGTTCGTTAGAAATCCCAGTTTTCATTAGTATGGGGCTGGTGGGCATGAGCAGTTTGTACCCAGCGCCAGAAGAAGACGCGAAGAGAGGCCGTTCCAGATGAAGATGAAGGCGGTGCTGGAGATTTCTCTCACAGCATTGGTGACTCCCCCAGTGCTGTTTAAAGAGGACCTTTCACCACTTTTGGGCACATGCAGTGTTAAATACTGCCAGAAAGCCGACAGTGCGCTGATTTCAGCGCACTGTCGGCTTTCCCGATCTGTGCCCGGTGTAAAGAGCTTACGGTGCCGGTACCGTAGTGCTCTATGGTCAGAAGGGCGTTTCTGACCATTAGCCAGAGACGTCCTTCTGCCTCGCGGTGCCTATTGCGCTGTGCTGGGAGCGGGGAGGAACGCCCCCTCCCTCTGCTCACAGCGCTCGTCCATAGACGAGCATTATCAGGAGCGGGAGGGGGCGTTCCTCCCCGCTCCACAGTACAGCGTGATTGGCGCCGCGAGGCTGAAGGACGTCTCTGGCTAATGGTCAGAAACGCCCTTCTGACCATAGAGCACTATGGTACCGGCACCGTAGGCTCTTTACACCGGGCACAGATCGGGAAAGCCGACAGTGCGCTGAAATCAGTGCACTGTCGGCTTTCTGGCAGTATATAACACTGCATGTGCCCAAAAGTGGTGAAAGGTCCTCTTTAAGCGCTGGGGCCCGCCTCCAGTGCTAAGAGAGGACTCATCTGCATACCGACGAAAACCCGGGATTTCTACCGAACGGTGGCCCAGAGAAGACATCTAAAGGTAGGAGAAGAATAGCCTTTCTTAAGGCTATTTCTACGTGGTAGGCAGAAAAAATACAATTTTAATGATAGAATCCCTTTAAAGTCTTAGGAGACACAGACCACTAAAATAGCAGGAACAGACAGAATCCAGTGGACCCCATTGACTGTAATGGGTGTGTCATTTTAAAACTCAAACCGGTATGAAGGACTTTTTCCTCCACTGATCAGCACAAGATAGTAACTTTTAGGCAGTGGTTTACCGTAATTGTATAATTTATACAGTATAAACTAAGATATTGTATGACCCACAATGTGGAACATATTTAACGCTGTTACTTACCTCTCCTATTTCCCGAAGGCTTCAGGCCTGAAAAGACCCCAGAGTATAATAATTGTTCATGGGTTTTCAAAATGGGGCATATAATACTGTGTTCAAGGACCACTTGGGGGCATATAATACTGTGTTCAGGGGCCACTAGGCCACTATGCACCATAATTTATGCAAATATTGGGCATAATAGTGTGTTCAGGATTGCACGTGTCCATGGGGAGTGGGGTCATGGTGGGGGATGGGATTTTGACGAGGAGGGGGGAGACAGTATTCCAGGGTTCCACCTAAAAAATGTTTCCAATTTAAGCACTACTCTTAGGTTTGCATTAGCGGTAAGACATAATCATCAACCTTTACAGAAATAAAGGCTTGAAATGGATCACTCTGTGTGGAATAAATCTAGAAACTATAGAAGGGATATTTTTGAATTGAATTACTGGAATAAACTAACTTTCAAAGATATTCTAATTTATTGAGATGTGCCTCTATATCCTCACACTGTTGTTCCTGTGCTCAGAAAGACAGAGCCACAGGGATATAAAACTGTTTATGCTATGTTCGCACTAGCATTAGTCTTTCCGTTGTTGTCAGCTAAAAAACGGTTACCCACTTATAGACTCTAACGGGATCCGCTGGGTTTCCGCTGGTTTTATACTCTTTCCTTTCCGATGATTTTAGGCGGAATCTGCGATGGAGTCTCCTATGCAGATGTGAACCTAGCCTTACTCTCCATGACTGCTGATTTTTACTTATAGGGACAATCAATATACTACTAGCTTGTTATTTGTCCCTATAACTAGCTGAGATACCTGTTCTCTCCCAGTGAGCATCTATAAGGCCCTCCCCCCAGCTCTGGTACACACCCATAAACAAAGGTTTGGAACTGGATCAGAAACTGTTTGGAACAACAGAAGTGCCCTGAAAGTTAGAAAGAGTGTTAGCACATCCCCCATTACGGGATTACAAAATGCACAGGGATTCCACTTCTTGCATTCTCTTAACCCTCTCAATCCAGACAAATCGCTTACCAGATTTGAGAGATTATGCTTGTTTAGAGTGGCAGATGGGTGCTCCCTTTCTTTAATATATGGCTGAATGGCCTAACCTTGACAGTAAGCTTGACTTTATGACGGCCTGGGAGCGAGACCTTGACAATACCCTGACCCTAGCCCAATTGGGTTGACTGTTATACTTCGATCAATAAGGGCAATTGGCAGGTCACCCTTATGGAGTCCTCTTTAAATGTGCTTCATAGGGCATATTTGTTCCCTCGGCAGCTCCATAACTTTTTTTTCCTACTGTTTCACACAGGTGTGGTGGTCCTGTGTGGTGAGTGCATGCCCAACGCTATTGGCTGGCTATCCATAGACTTGTATAAAGACCTTTTGGATAATCTTTCCCATTTCAGACCCCCATATTTCTTCTCAATCTGAAGCCCTCTAACTTGGGACGGATTGATACGATTACCTCCACTATCTCTAATATCCACTCGATCCTTGACAAGGTCTGGGCATCCTGGGTCCACAGTTCTCGCATTCCCAGCCTCTCATACAGTCTTCAGCTTTAGCTGTGTAACTGGATTGGGTTTTCATTCCCATCACCCCTTCCTTCAGGCAACTCCTTAGACGTTGTTTATATATTTCTAGCTTTAATTTTCCCTCTTTTCTCCCTTGATTTGAGTTGATTTTATGTTTTTATTCTCCCCTTGTACCATATGTATGTTACTATAGAATGTATGCTGTTCTCTTTGGAATCTATTGTCATCCTTGTACAGCTTTGTGCCTGTATTTTGTCTGGTATGCTGTTTATACAGGGTTTTTTTTATTGTTGCTATAATTTAAGAAATATCTTTCAAACTAGAAAGTTAGAAAGAGAAAATTTGTTTAAATAGTAGTTTAGACAGTGTGAAAACATTCACTATTTGTAGGAAAAACCCCTTCAGGCCGGGGCCCAATGTGGCATAGACGACATGGTTTGGAAGCAGTGGAAAAGCTGATGCAAAAACCACAACATTTTACTGTAAAGTGGATGAAATACTAGCAAATCCAATCCACCCATTGCAGAAAAATATGCGCAGTGGAAACACTGCGATTTCCAAAATTGTGGTTTTGGAAATCGCAGCATGTCAATTATATTTACGAATACGCTGACAGTTTCCCTATAGGTATAATGGAGGCATAAATTCTGCAGGTTTCTTGTCTGTGAAAATGGCTGTGTGAAAAATCGCAATGCGGTTTTTCCCGCATCGTTTTTTTTTTTTTTTGCTGTGGCCCACTATATGGGGCCTTAACCTTAAATGGCCTTTAACAAAAATAAGTTGACACGAA
This sequence comes from Leptodactylus fuscus, assembly GCF_031893055.1. Classification (NCBI taxonomy): domain Eukaryota; kingdom Metazoa; phylum Chordata; class Amphibia; order Anura; family Leptodactylidae; genus Leptodactylus; species Leptodactylus fuscus. The sequence goes on from NC_134265.1 coordinate 135,689,202, forward strand.
CCCCCTTTAGAACTTCATGTTGCCATTAACTTTTGGGTTGCTGCCGTGCAGATCAATCTCTGGTCAGGAGGACAGAATTCTCCCAGTGGTCTCTGAGATGCCAGAACTTATTGTGGAGCTGCCTGAAACAGAGGAATTATCCCTGGGTGATCTGCAAAGGTATAAACATGACAATCTGCCGCCTTTTCAGATTTCAGTCTCTGTGATTCTGCTCATTTGTGTTAATGTTTGATTTCCTTTGGACTCCTTCTTTTATCAGGAAGTTATACTCTGATATTGACAGTGTTGGCTATTCAGAGTTTCTGAGCCTGAGTCCTCATTCTTGTTCTCGCTTGTTGGTCTCCAGGTTCTTTTTCTGCTGTCTTGGTGAGTATTAAAAAGTGCACTTATGGTTTTGTATAGAAATAAAAATATAGCAATGTCTGCTGCTGTCTTTTTTTTTTTTTTTAGTAAAACAGATGACAACAGAGCTGTTCATTGGATCTTATGACTTCACCCTTGATCTCAGCTAATATTTCATTAAATCGTGATGCCTTTATTCTTAGAAGGCGTTCACGCTACCGCCGCTGTCCACCTTGAAGTTTCAGTCCTAAACCCCGGGGAAACTGGACAGGGGACGGCTTGCTGGCAGTCAGCTTTATAACCCATTCATTTGGAAACCAGCTTTTTTTCACGGAATCAGAGTCCTGCATGTCCGACTTTGTGTCCGTGCAAAAAAAGAAGAATAGTTTCCAGGTGGAGCGGTCAGGTCTTTTTTCCAGGAGCCATTTGTTCCGGCTCCCGGAAAAAGAAGCAAGGTGCTCATTCTTCAGGCCGTTTCACCTAAGGATTCGGCGTGAAGACACTCCCTCCTACCGACTAGGCCCATTCATTGAGCCTAATCCGGAGCAGAGTGTGTGACTGGAAGCTGATGCAGTGCACCGGCATTCGGTCGCGGCTACTCGTTTTTTGGTCCGGAACCTGAGGCGGCCTCCGCCTCAGGTTCCGGACCAAAAAAATCCATGTGAACTTACCCTTAAACAGACATGCTTTAAGCCTCACACATGCGTTTGGGTTAAAGCAGAATGGGGAACAAAATCCCCAAGGGGAGAGCAGGCGCAGGTATGAACACAGCTTTATGTGTGTAATGAAAAAAAAATATACAAGAACTGCTATATAAGTAATTTGTTCTCCTAGTGCTCAGCACACAAGAAGTTATCAACCTGCAACAGACTGAACCATATGGACGAATAACCATCACACCAGGAAGACAATATTCATAGAACTAAGGATACAGGTTTATTGAATAATGGATGTTTTTACCCTATATGATATTGTATCGACTACAAAAAAAAAGAATTGTTTTATTGAATAGTTATAAGTTTTATACAGAATAATAATAAAAGCCTTCATTGTTGATGGAATGATGCATACAGTCCATGGTGTACCTTCAGCCTTGTGGCTGCACTCTTCTGCTTTTCCACAAATATTGGATGATTTATTAAAAAAAAAATCTGTCTTCCTCTTCCCCTTGTTCCCTTACTCATCTGTTTTCTCTCTCTCTTTTTCTCCCTCTCCCTATCCATGATGTGGATTTGATTGTTCTGGTAGTTGATTTATACTTACTGTTTTAATTTGATTATGCAGCTCTGCTGCGTCAGAGCTTTTGTTTCCCTCTGTTCCCCATGCTTCCCTTCCGTCCACATACACGCCGTTTCTTGTTTTTCCCACCCCCCTCTGTTCAATTACCCCATATCCTCCCTCATTGTGCATCTCCGTTAATGTTTTACACTTGACATGTCTTTTTGTCTCACATTTTATTCAAAAAATTTTTAAAATAAAACTTTTAATATTAAAAAAAAATCTGTCACCAAGTAGAAAATGCTAAATAAAATACTTAATTTGAATTTCAATGTTCCCCTTGACAATTTGGTGTTTTTTCTTTTTAAAATCCATCCACCCATTCAAAAGATATGGGCCCTGGAAGGCTCTATGTATGCTGGATCTTATTTTGCATGTAGGCGGGAACCAGCATCAGAGCTAGTTTACATCTTCCAAGTTCCGGCACACTGACTGTGGGCCCACCCTGGAGCCGCCAATAATGCTTTACTTTTAACTTGATTACTGTCTGCAGATACCAATCTAGTTAAAATCCATCACTGTCTTGTAAACCGCAAGCCAATACAGACCTGTGATTTATAAGATATCGAGAGCAAACAAAACATATCTGCTCTCATCACGCCTCCTGCATCAGGATGCAGACGTCCTATGCATGGCTCTGCGCATAGAGCAGAGGGAAAGAGAAGAGGAGGCGGCGGCGGCTCCATTCAGCAAAGGATCACAGGTAGGGGAGTATAACTTTTTTTTTTTAAGCACAGTTGTGGGTGTTTTATTAGTATAAGGGGTTGTTAGGAGGTTTCCTCTGCAGACTTTCTGCTTCCATTATACCTATAGGAAAATCGCCAGAGTTTCTGTAGGTATAATTGAAAACGGTTTTGGAAATTGCCGTATGTCCTCTCTGGGTAATTTTCCACAATGTGATGATGGAATTCGTTAAAATCCCACCCACTTTGCAGGAACATTTTTTCTGCAGCGTTTACACCATGGCCACACCACGGCATTTGTGCCACATGGGCCCAGCTAAGGTTGCACGTTGCAGAAACGCAGCTTTTTTTAGTGCAGGTCTTGTTACTGTTTTTTGAGCCCTATATGGAGTTCACAATCTACATTTAAACGAAAAAAAAAGATCTATCCTACAGTCTCTGACATTGCTGGAGATGTAACAGTGCCCTTGGCACTATGCTTCACGTCTGGTCGAACTGCCCCGTTTCATTCTTTTTGGCACGAGATCCACAAACACACTCGCAAACTGATGGGCTTCCTCCCAGTGGCAGTCAGATCTGTCATCCCTAGATTATGGAAATCTTCCTCACCTCTAACCCTCACTCTCTGGTTTCAAGAGGTTCTGCACATTAGAAATGTGGAAGATATGTTAGCCGAATTGATATTAGATGATAGTGCTCATCAAAACGTGTGGCTCCTATGAAACAACTGTTCTTACTCTACCGCCCTTCAGACATTCTTTCCGTCTACCTTACCATGATCCCCCTACCCTCCCCGCATCTGCTACCACTATAACCCCTCCACTGATTCACTACACCATTATGACACCCTCTGGAACTTAACCCCCTTTTTGTTCTTTTGTTCTCCCATCTTTATCTTTTATGGAACTTGTTATTTGGTTTCTCATACTTTTGCATTTTGCTTTTTAATTTTATTATTGGAAGCTCTGCTGCACCAGAGCATGATGCTGTGTTTTCTTACCCTCTCCACCCTCTTCTTCTTCCCCTCTATGTCCTGCCTTCTTCTTTCTGGCCTCCCTCCCTCTCCAACAGGTGTTGGAGTGCGGTGCCGACAAAAAACACAGTGTTGCCAAAACATTTCGCAATTGGCTTCATTCCTTTGCCATTTTGTTTCATATTGTGCCTCAGGCTTGTCCCAGTAAGAGGCCTGAGCTTTTTGTTTATTTGGACACAGTTTTCAGTATTTACAAGCTCCATGGGGGCTCAGCATGGTGGCGGTATGACGAAGAATTTCATCACCACCTTGCCCTGAATCCTTCCGTCGGTTGGGCCTCTAAGGCTACCAATGTATGGATTCAGATGATCCTGTCCCAACGGCCTTTTCAGGGTGGAGCTGCCAGGTCAGGTGCTCAACTCGGCTCTGCGGCCTTTAAGCCCAATGGCGCATGCTGGCTTTATAACTAAGAGCAACGCCCCATGCAGATTTAGACATGAATGCTCCATCTGCTGAAGGACACATTCTGCCCTGCGACAGCCTGTCAAGGTGGGCTCTGCTAGTGGCGTAGAGACCGCTGGTGAGCCACCTCTTCTTGTGGCTAGAACAGTACCTCTGGAAGTGGGAAGCAAGTCTACTTAAGGATGATTTTCTTCAGGGGTTTTACATACTGCACGAGCCATCAGCAGTTTTACTGTTAGCTTCTAATCCGAAGTCGGTTCGCGACAACGAACAGTTAGCCTGAGATAAGGTGATAGAGGAGGTTTCTTTGGGCCACATGGCGGGACAGTTTGTGGACCTGCCTCTGCCCAATTTACGTGTTTCCCCCTTGTTCTGGTGCCTAAGGAGGAGAGTGGAAAGTTTTGTTTGATCCACCATCTTTCTTATCCACCAGGGCCGTCGGTGAACAGCTGTATCCTACACCTCTTTTGACCGGGTAGTTTAGTTGGTTAGCTCATCGGGTTGGGGGGCTTTGTTAGCAAAGTCAGATATTGAGTCAGCTTTCCGCCTTCTTCCCATCCACCTGGCATGCTTCCATTTGTTGGGCTGCTCTCTAGCTGGTTGGTTTTTTGTTTTTGTTTTTTTAGAAAGGTTGCCCTTTCTTCAGGCGGATTCCGTGGCTCGCTGAGCCGTGGCTTCCACCTGGTGGCAGCAACCTCCAGAGTCGGCCCATTCATTTGAGCTGACTCCGGAGGGGGAAGCCGCGACCGCGACGGTCATGGCAGGCAGGTTTTGACCAGAGAGTGATGTGGCTCCCTGTGTCACTCTTGGTACCAAAATCTGCTCCCTGTGTGAACGAGCCCTAAGTGTTTCGTGGTGCAGAAGGCTTTGAAAGGGTGGAAGAAGGAAGTCAGGGGTGGGGATAGTTGTTGCCCGGTGTTGTTTAGTTTATTGGGTCGTCTTATGTCAGAGTTAGGAAGTGTTTGTACAGACAGTTTTGAAATGCTTTTGTTTCAGATGGCCTTCTTTATTGCCTTTATTTTTTTTGAGGGTGGTTGAATTGTTTAGCCATACTTGCCTAAGCTCGGCGGGTTTGTTGACTGCTGATGTGGTTGTTTTGACGGAAGAGGTTAAAGCTTGCGTATGTAAGTCTAAGAAAGATGTGTTTGGTAGGAGTAATTGGGCAACTATCAGGGCGATAGGCGGATGCATGTTCGGTTCGAATGATAAGGGAGTATGTCCTCCACCGGCCTGAGTCCTTGGTCTTTCTGGTGCATGCTTCGGGTTCCCCTTTTACTCGTTTTCAATTTCTCTCAGTTTTCCATTCCTGTTTGTCTTGGGCCTCAATCCGAAGGAGTTCGGCACGCACTCTTTTTGGATAGAGGCAGCCACAATAGCCGATGTGTGTGGAATGGGGGAAGATGCCATAAAGACGTCTAGGTAGGTGGAAGTTGGAGTACTACAGGTCCTATATTTGGCCAGATTTACTTACTCAGTAGTTTTTGTTGCGTTTGTTCCAGATTTCTGTCTATACTTGGTTTTGTTTTTTGTTCCCTGCAGGTTCAATCACACCGTGGGTCTGGATTATTGGGCATTCGTACATCTTCTGGGCCAAACGTTGTGCACCTGACCGTCCTTGTGCCTTCGGGATGTAGAGGTACACTGGAGGGGTCGGCGGGGTTTGCGTTGGCACCAGTTGTTGGCAGAGGTGGTCGCGGCCGGCCGTCTAGCTCATGGGCCTGCCGTCGTTTTGGGACACGCTGGGGGCAATGATTTGGGCCAAGTTAAGTTGGCCAAGTTAAGTTGGCCAAGTTAGTGGCGTTCATGCGGCATGATCTATAGTTGTTCCCCCTACGCCAAACAGCAGCACAAGATGGGGTATTCCTGCCCCTGTGTACTGTTAGGACAGGTGGAACTTTTAATTAGCTAACAGTTTTTCCCCCTATAAGAGGCCAGAGCGACCTCCTCCCCCCTGTGTTTTTTTCTGTCCTGTGCGACTGGACAGGTGGAGGAGGCTGTGGCCTCCTCTATGGTTTAGAATAAGGTGTCTTAGATCCTTTCTTCTCTTTCCCTTCTTTCTGAGTGAAAGATCTAGGTTTATACTGCAGTCTTTTGTCTTACCTGCCTTGTGCAGGTTACTGACTTTTTCAGCTGCAGTTCATTTATTGCCCTGCAGTAAGGTAAGCCGTGTCCTCTTTCAGCTTTCCCTCTGTGTTCACTGCAGAGACTAAAAGCACTAATTTCTATTGCTATGGGCACTCTGTCAACTTCACAATATCGAAGTCGATTCACCGCCATTATGGTAAGATCCAACCAATTTTTTTTTTTTTATTTCTTGCGGTTTTTCAATGTGCATTTAATTCCTAAGCGGGGACTATATGCTGTGAACCTAAAAGAAGGGTTCAGATACCTATGTACTATCATTACTTATTAGGTGCATATTTGCTTATTGCTCACATGATGGTGGATGCTCTAAGGCATTTTGTTGTAAGGTTATGCATGTCTGCACTGCTGTCAGTACGGGGTCCTCCAGCTAGGAGCCCATCATTTATTGTTGTCATCTCCTGAGTGAAGGAGTACATGAGATTTCTGGTAAGGTTCCCTCTCCCAGTTTTCATAAGAAGTCTTACTTAGAAATAGAAGCCCTAGTGGCTCAATCTGTAGGGTTACAGACTTGTATGCCTGAATCCACAGTATCCTGGGTTCAATCCCAGTTGCACTTTGCATTCGTGATATGAAAAAAGTTAATAAGGTACTTGTGGTTCTCATGGTCCATTCACATGGAGAAAGTCTCTAAACTTCATGCTGGACTCTGTCTGCTTGAAAATCTCCCTCCTCTAGGTGGGAAAAGATCATATCAGCAGTGCATTATCTATAGGTGATACAGCGGTTTTCCATCCTAACTGCCAAAGGTTACTGGATCTTATGTCAGGGTCTGCAGTTGCAGTCCCTTGGGCCATATAAGCGCATGCGGCCTGCAGAAGGTAAGTCTGAGGCCTGGAATCACAACCCGTGGGGCCTGGAGGGGCTTCATTTTAAGGGCTGGATGTCCATGTCCAGATAGTCTGGACCCTGTTGACCACAGAGACAGCCCTCTCCGGTAGAGAGCGCATCTACAGGAGATTCCCATATGGGCAATGAGGAATTGGATGGAGGAGGCTGTGTCATCCAGCTGACAAAAAACTCAGCAGTCTGGGTCAAGCCAATTTAGTTATTCCTCAAAATTTGTCTTTCATCCAGGTGGTGTTCCATCTTAAGGACGGGATGTCCATGGTCCAGCTAGCGCTGGACCCTGTTGACTATAAATGCCTCTCTCTCACTAGTGGGGCGAATCTAGAGAAAAGTTCCATAGGAATAAAGTGGAATTGGATGAAGAGTTCATGGTCCAGTTTACCTGGACCCTGTTGCCCACTGATGCATCCCTCTCTGGTGGAGAGTGTCCACGGTCCAGTTAAGGCTGGAACCTGTTGACTACCTATGTCTCCCTCTCTGGTGGAGAGCACATCCAGATAAGCGTTCCATAGGAGGAACATGAAATTGAATGTAGAGTCCACGGTCCAATTTATTTGGACCCTGTTGACCACTGATGCATCCCTCTCTGGTGGAGAGTGTCCACGGTCCAGCTAAGGCCGGACCCTGTTGACTACCTATGTCTCCCTCTCTGGTGGAGAGCACATACAGATAAGCGTTTCATAGGAGGAACATGAAATTGAATGTAGAGTCCACGGTCCAATTTATCTGGACCCTGTTGACCACTGATGCATCCCTCTCTGGTGGAGAGTGTCCACGGTCCAGCTAACGCCAGACCCTGTTGACTACCTATGCCTCCCTCTCTGAGGAGAGCACATCTAGATCGGCTGGGTAGGCTATTTGGTCTCATCATATGTCCGCCTGATCACGGCTTATCCAAGATCCATCGGTCCTTCAACTTGTTCAAGCCAGACAAATACGTAAGGACCCTCCCTCTTCAGGGCATCAAGCAACTTTATCTAGACAGCTCTCCCATTCGGCAAATCCTTGGCCCCCCACACCTTCACAAAGGTAGTGGCCCCGGTCGTAGCCGCCCTGCGCCTCCAAGGGATCTTATTGTCCCATAACTAGACAAATGGCTCCTAAAAGCCCGGTCAAAGGAGGTGCTTGCTACACAGTTGGAATCCACTGTGGCTTTCCTAAATGAGCTGGGCTGGCTAATAAACTGGCAGAAGTCGGTAGTGGTTCCATCTACCCCGATTCAATTTCTGGGGTTTATCTTTGATTCTCTCAGCATGATGATCTCCCTGCCTCCTCCTTGGAAGGAGAAGATTGGTCAAGCGGCTCATCACCTATCCACAACCCGGAAGGTTACTATCAGGACCGCCATGAAGGTCCTAGGTCTCATGTCCGCAGCCATCAAGGCAGTTCTGTGGGCCCTATGGCACATGCGCCCCTTACAGTGCGAGATACTGAGAGTCGGGAACCACAGTCCTTCGGGGCTACAGAGGCCTAGCCAGTTATCCATCAGAACCCATCGATCACTGGCTTGGTGGTCCCAGCTCAGAGATGGGAAATCCACGGTCCAGACATCCTGGACCCTGTTGACCACAGATGCCTCCCTCACAAGATGGGGAGTGCTTCTGGGGGAGACCCCGGTACGTGGGACCTGGAACCAGCTTAGAGAAGGCTCATTTGTCCAACTGGCGAGAGCTCACTGCGGTGCACCGTGTGCTTCTAATGTTTGCACCCCACCTGCAAGGGAAAGCTGTGAGAGTGAGAACAGACAACTTAACAGCAGTCCGATATATCAGCAAACAAGGAGGGAACCAGATCCCCCTCGCTTCTGCAGGTGACAAATCTAATATTCTCCTGGTGGAGAGGAATCTTTCACAACTATCAGCGGTTCATATTCGAGGTGGGCTGAACATCCTTGCGGATCAGCTAAGCAGAGGCCTGGTGACGACAGGCGAATGGTCCCTAAAATCCGGACATTTTTCATCATCTCACTGAGATGTGGGGTCTCCCCGAGGTGGACCTGATGGCCACCCAGTACAACGCCAAAGTGACGAGGTTTTGCTCCCTCTACCGGGAAGACAATCCTTTGGCGGTAGATGCCCTGTCAATACCTTGGAGGTTCAAACTGGCATACGTTTTTCCTCCTATTCTGATGATTCTGAAGGTATTGGCGAAACTCAGGCAGGACCAGACTTCGGCAATAGTGATCATGCCGTTCTGGCCAAAAAAGGGCATGGTTTACCCACCTCATCCTAATGAGTCAAGGGACCTACTGGAGGCTTCCACAAGTCCAAAACCTGGTAATTCTGAACTGACAGCTCTGCCAGGACCTGGACAGGTTCAACCTCATGGCCTGGAGGTTGACCGCATCGTATATGGAGATAGACGATTATCCCAGGCCGTTCTAAGAACGTTGGCCCATTCAAGAGCAGATTCAACTAACAGGAGTTACCAAAGGATCTCGGATAGGCAGCTTAATAACTCTGCTATCGAATCGGTCTTGGAGTTCCTACAGAGTGACCTGGATAAGGGGCTAACTCCAGCTACCCTGAAGGTTCATGTTTCAGCACTTTCCGCTCTTCTAGGGACCTGGTTATAACAAGATCCTCTATTAAAGTAATTCCTTAAAGGGGCCTCTAGGCTCCACCCTCAGATGCAGCCCCCTGTCCCGCAATGGGACTTGGCTGCGGTTCTTCAGGGGCTTTGTTCTCCCCCCTTTGAACTCTTAACAGAAGTGGACTGGAGATATCTCGCCTACAAGGTAACCACCTTATTGGCAATTACCTCTGCCAAAAGGATTGGAGAATTACAAGCTTTGGCTGCCTCGGAGCCATTCATTACCTTTTTCCCGGTTCATCCAGGGATTTTGTCCTAGGGTCGCATATATCTGCGCATATATTTGGACTGTACAGCTTCCTTTCGAAGAACCTGCTCATCAATATCTACGGTCATAACAAAGGTGTTAAAGCCTCTAAAGCCACCCTGTCAAGATGGATCAGGGAGGCCATCGCTTGCTCTCTTCGCGCTCAAGACCTACCAGTACCAGAATTGGACCAACTTCCCGGTCAGAGAGACGCTCGCTCTCCTTAGAGCAGATATGTTCTGCTGCTTCCTGGAGGTTTCATCTGATGTTCGCCAGACACTGCAGATTGGACTGGCGCAGCTCAGAGGCCACAGCCTTCGGACATTCTGTCTTGGCATCTGCTTGCCAAGATCTCCCACCCTAGTTGGGATTTTACTTGCTAGATCCCCATCTTGTGCTGCTGTTTGGTGTAGGGGGAATGGAAGATTATAAAGATAATCTGTTTTCCCTTAGCCCAAACAGCAGCACAGGGCTCCCTCCCATTGTTTATGGTAATGTTTGTATTGTTATATTGCCTTTTATACTTTTTGACTAACACAGGGGGGAGGAGGTCGCTCTGGCCTCTTATAGGGGGAAAAACTGTTAGCTAATTAAAAGTTCCACCTGTCCTAACAGTACACAGGGGCAGGAATACCCCATCTTGTGCTGCTGTTTGGGCTAAGGGAAAACAGATTATCTTTATAATCTTCCAGTGTCTGCCTTTTTCCCCTTCGTGGTGGTTGTATGGTCGGAGGTAGTCCCCTGGCTTACCTGGAGGGGTGCCAGAGATCCACTGGCGATTGAACAGGCCTGCCAGGTTCCTAATATGCGGGTTTCCCGGAACGTGCAGGCTTTTTGGTGGTGTGGTTGTCCGTCACAGGGACTTGGAAGGGGACAATTCTGATATGCTATTGAATGACGGTGTCCACTTGAATCCGATTGGCAATGACATATTCTTCTTGGGCCTGCAAGATGGTGTGGAGCGGGCACTGGTTCTTTTGGGTGGGGCTGGTCACAGGCAGTCGTAGTGGGTACAATGCCAGCTCCATGGTGGGAGACCATGCCAAAAGAAGGAGAATGAGATCCTACATGCCCACTGCTTCACAGCGGGGCATTCTGGTTGGATACGAGGTCACAAGAAAAGGATCACGTGGCATGGTTGTTGGTGTTTTACAAGTTGTTAATGTTTTGGTCAATAAAGCTGTGGAAAAGCCCATGTTTACCCACACCAAGGTCTTATGTGTTTTATGATGGAAATAGGTTTTAAGGTAAGGGGAGAGTAATGGGTACACATCACCAGATAGTTCTAGTAATGGTGTAAGACCACTCAGTCAAGGTCAATAACATCATGTGTATGGGAAAACCTCACCTCCTTCTTGCATGACACAGTTGAAGCCTTCAATAAATTATATCTCCCAGAAAGTGACATTTTAAAAACTGCACTCCACAAAGGATTTATCAAGGGGCGTAGTGAGCATTAGTTTTCTAAATCAATTTACATAGTAGATGGTAAAAAGTGAATATATAAGCAGTGCATTGGGTACACCAAATTTCAGATTATTTTCACAGTAGATCCTATGATTGTTGGGGTCAGTTCTGGTGATTCCATCATCATCTGTAAACCTGGGGTGTACCCTGACATGTGCTCGCACAGTTCATACATTTCTCTTCCTGCTAAAGCATTGTTTTTTACTGATAGTGCACAAAAGCACTTTATGTTATGCCCTTTAAGTCAAAACAAGGAGAGGAATAACAAACAAACAAAAAAAACCTTTATACAGCGAGACCTCTTTAAGCTGACCACCCAAATTTGCAAGGAAAAATGGTCTTACAGGGGTTGTACTGAAAAAAACAAAAAAGGTAGATTAAAATTTCCTAATGGAGTTAGTAAGTCCCCACATCCCCGTATAGAACTGAAAGTGCCAAAAGTTATGTATAGAACCAGACCTAGAAATAATAAAAGAGCCAAGGCATAAGTCACTGCAATTCATACCGATGGCCATACGGACTTGAACTCTTTTTAAGACTACACACACAAAAACATTAGAAATCATCAACAGCAAACTATATCCACATGCTGTCCATGACCAAAACAGACATGAATAGGCCCTGACTTTTGTGCAGTTAGGCTCACGGCCCACTACATGCATCAGTAGTAATACACAATTGCGTGATATATACAGTCCTATGAAAAAGTTTGGGCACCCCTATTAATCTTAATCATTTTTAGTTCTAAATATTTTGGTGTTTATAACAGCCATTTCAGTTTGATATATCTAATAACTGATGGACACAGTAATATTTCAGGATTGAAATGAGGTTTATTGTACTAACAGAAAATGCGCAATATGCATTAAACCAAAATTTGACCGGTGCAAAAGTATGGGCACCTCAACAGAAAAGTGACATTAATATTTAGTAGATCCTCCTTTTGCAAAGATAACAGCCTCTAGTCGCTTCCTGTAGCTTTTAATCAGTTCCTGGATCCTGGATAAAGGTATTTTGGACAAACAATTCAAGTTCAGTTAAGTTAGATGGTCGCCGAGCATGGACAGCCCGCTTCAAATCATCCCACAGATGTTCAATGATATTCAGGTCTGGGGACTGGGATGGCCATTCCAGAACATTGTAATTGTTCCTCTGCATGAATGCCTGAGTTGATTTGGAGCAGTGTTTTGGATCATTGTCTTGCTGAAATATCCATCCCCGGCGTAACTTCAACTTCGTCACTGATTCTTGAACATTATTCTCAAGAATCTGCTGATACTGAGTGGAATCCATGCGACTCTCAACTTTAACAAGATTCCCGATGCCGGCATTGGCCACACAGCCCCAAAGCATGATGGAACCTCCACCAAATTTTACAGTGGGTAGCATGTGTTTTTCTTGGAATGCTGTTTCTTTTTGGACGCCATGCATAACGCCTTTTTTTATAACCAAACAACTCAATTTTTGTTTCCAAAATGAAGCTGCCTTGTCCAAATGTGCTTTTTCATACCTCAGGCAACTCTATTTGTGGCGTACGTGCAGAAACGGCTTCTTTCTCATCACTCTCCCATACAGCTTCTATTTGTGCAAAGTGCGCTGTATAGTTGACCGATGCACAGTGACACCATCTGCAGCAAGATGATGCTGCAGCTCTTTGGAGGTGGTCTGTGGATTGTGCTTGACTGTTCTCACCATTCTTCTTCTCTGCCTTTCTGATATTTTTCTTGGCCTGCCACTTCTGGGCTTAACAAGAACTGTCCCTGTGGTCTTCCATTTCCTTACTATGTTCCTCACAGTGGAAACTGACAGGTTAAATCTCTGAGACAACTTTTTGTATCCTTCCCCTGAACAACTATGTTGAACAATCTTTGTTTTCAGATCATTTGAGAGTTGTTTTGAGTAGCCCATGATGCCACTCTTCAGAGGAGATTCAAATAGGAGATCAACTTGCAATTGGCCACCTTAAATACCTTTTCTCATGATTGGATACACCTGGCTATGAAGTTCAAAGCTCACTGAGGTTACAAAACCAATTTTGTGCTTCAGTAAGTCAGTAAAAAGTAGTTAGGGGAATTCAAATCAATAAAATGATAAGGGTGCCCATACTTTTGCACCGGTCAAATTTTGGTTTAATGCATATTGCACATTTTCTGTTAGTACAATAAACCTCATTTCAATCCTGAAATATTACTGTGTCCATCAGTTATTAGATATATCAAACTGAAATGGCTGTTGCAAACACCAAAATATTTAGAACAAAAAAATGATTAAGATTAATAGGGGTGCCCAAACTTTTTCATAGGACTGTATATAGAGAGAGAGAGAGAAAACCATTGTGCTATCTGTTAAAAAGTTGGCTAGCACACATTCAAATGCTTTGGGGCTTCCTTTCCTGGTGAAATGCAAATTTTAAGGGTAAGTTCACACTAAGTAAACGCTAGCTTATTTTGTAGAGTAAAAATTACACTTGTAAATTTTGCTATCCCATTGACTTCAATATTTTTTTACACGTGTAAAATTACGCCTGTAAAATGTCATTGAAGTCAATGGGAGTCTTATTTTTACACGTGTATTTTGCAAAAATACACGCGCGTTTACTCAGTGTGAATGCACCCAGAGGCTCCATCATTCTAGGCATTTTTCTAAATCTTAATCCCCAGCATGGTTCCACCTCTCATTCCTAGTCTTCAGCATAGCATTCCTTTAAACTGTAATATCCCTTTGAATCTTGAACCTCAACATGGTTACCGTTCTAGACTCCAGCACGACTACCCTTCTCATTCCTGGTTAATAGCATGCCTCTGCTTTCCTTTCTTTCCCTACAGGACCCCACTTTCCCCCTTTACTGCTAATCTTGATGATACTTGCTGACATTTCATAGGCCAAAATTTGAACTTTAACCCCTTTCCGACATCCGCCATACTACTACAGCGCATGCTGAGTGTTTAACTAGGTAGTCCGGTACCTCTGTATGTATTATAAACTGACTCAAATCCAGCTCTGCTACATCAGCTTCATACTGTGGTAATTCATTTATAAGCAATCCCTCATTACTGACTGCAAACATAGCAGAGCAAGTGAAACCCCGCCTACCAATGTGCTGAGAAATCCAGGAAGTGAAGAGAGCACAGAGCCCTGCAGCCTGCTGAACAAGCGTGATAGGAATACCCCATTAATGGTCTCAGAGGAGTGGTCTGTAGAGGTTTTACTGTATATACAAACCCTTCATTCACAAGTCACATAAAATGGAACATGCAACAGCCCACTTTACGTTGGTGTCACATACAGACCTTTGTAGCAGTGTGCTTTTTTTGGACCAGCAGTTGATTCAGCAAGCAGAAGTGTAGGTGCTTCCTTTATATTTCTTAGTATTTTGGAATCCACTCCTTGCTTTGGCTGAAAAACTGCCTAACTGCGGTAGAGACTGTGTGTGACACCAGCTTAAGGACTTGGCAGAATTTAGATTTCTCCATCTGAAATGAAATAGTGAGCTTTCTATATTGAGCGTAAATGGTGTGACTTGTGAATTGTAGGTCAAAACAGTGAGAACCATACTGAAAATTAAATAGAACTTGGGCTATTGACTTTACACTTACAACCGCAGTCACATCTAATCCTGATAAATATATCAGCATAACAGAATGTGTGTATGTCAATCAGGCTAGCACAGCAATACATCATGTACAGTGTGTGTTTGTATCTATCTATCTATCTATATATATACACACACACACACACACACACACACACACACACACACACGGTGTCCCAAAAAATGTATACACATTTTAGCAGCTGATAACTCTATTATTTTTTCTTTCTTTACAGACTGAACCCATTAAACCGAGTGATGGCATACAGACTTGACTTTAAAGAAAGGAAATTTATTCTAAAATGCTACTGGAAGTATGAAAACGCAGTAGAAGTGCAAAGACAACTTAGGAGGGAGTTTAACAAAAAAAACACCTACACGAGTTACCATAAGAAGCGTTCCGGAAGACCACATACCTCAACAAGCCCCATAAAAGAAGAAAGATTACTGGAAACGTTTCAACAAAGTCCAAGAAAGTCTTTGCGGCAAGCTAGTCGTGAGGTAGGGATTTAAAAATCAGCAGTCCATCGCATCATGAAACGTTGTCAGTGGAGAAGTTACATTCCAAGATTAGTCCATGCTCTTAATGACGATGATCCAGTATTGCGCACAGTATTGCGAGTGGTACTTGGAACGATGTAATGAAGATGCACACTTTCCCACAGAGATTGTGTGGAGTGATAAGCCCACATTCAAATTAAATGGTTCGATTAACAGACACAATTGCACCTACTGGGGACCTGAGAATAACACATGGTAGTGTGGAGGTGCCCCATCTTTCTTCTTTTATGGGACTCGTCGAGGTACGTGGTCTTCTGGAACGCTTCTTATGGACGTCCTGAACATTTCCATCAGCTTCAAACTTAACTCTAATTCGAGTGATGGTAACTTGTGCAGGTGGTTCTTTGTTAAACTCCCTCCTAAATTGTCTTTGCACTTCTACTGCGTTTTCATACTTCCAGTAGCATTTTAGAATAAATTTCCTTTCTTCAAAGTCAAGTCTGTATGACATCACTCGGTTTAATGGGTTCAGTCTGTAAAGAAAGAATAAATAATTGAGTTATCATCTGCTAAAACGGACACTATATATATATATATATATATATATATATATATATATACACACACACACACACACACACACAATGTACTACTACATAGATAACTATGTATTAAGCATATCTACAGTATGTCTTTTTCCCACTCAAAAACATAAGAAAATCTTGCAAAAGTCACAGCTTCTCAGATTTAAAGTGATACTTGTACTCAAAACCAGAATGACAAATTTGAAGGCTTCATTGAAACTGGCCATGTTGTGCCAAATAAGAAAAATTAGGAGGAGCTTTAAGATTTAGGAGGCTTAAAGTAACTTTTAAATAGAATTTGTAGGCTTCAGTTTACATTATGCTTTTTTGTTTTCTTTTACACAGTGTGTATGGCCCTATAACCCTTTGGATGTGAAGAGAGAGAAAAAAAAGTGGTCTATGGGCTTTGATAAATGTAGTGTGAAAATGGAGAACTACAAGGTCTATTAGAATATTGCATAGCACTTCAGGCACTGATTCAGCTTTTAAAAACTGGATAAAGCCTATAAAATAGATCCTGCCTGTTGTTCAATCTGTGGGCACCATGTGATGGAGGAGGAGGGTGATCTCTGTAGCATGTTGCCTACAGATTGGTCAGTATTTGTCATGTAATCCATCTTCTTTAAATAGACCCAAATCTATAGAATTTAACAGTCAATAGAGTTTATTCACGTGTGCATTTTTACCTTTTGTTTTCCATTCTTTTGGTATATGCTCTCGAGAGATCGTTCAGTGCTCAATGGTGTGGACTCATTCAAGAATAAAGTGCAAATCTTTTATGGTCTGAACAATACATCTCATTTTATTGCTTTAGGTTGAGTAGCAAAAGCAGAGCTTTGTGGCAAAATTCATTCCACTCAGACCTCCGAATTGATGTATAGAACTTTGTGAGCAGCAGCAAGTGTCAAAGGTGTTGTACAATCTTCTGGCTCCAAGGTGTAAACTGAACAGTCAACTGCAACTTGAACATAACTGAAAACCATCCCGTCCAGTCTTCCTGGGTCAAGACACACATGGTGACATTGCAGGATTTATTGAGGAAGGATTACACAATCCACACAAAAAAGTTTATTTGGAGAAGCAAATGGATTGTGTCTGTCAAAATGGGCTGACTTACTGAAACATGCTCCTCAGGCTTAGCCAAGAGCTGTATGAAGCTTGGAAGAAATTTCATTGGGAAGAGACATCACAGCATTCTGCAATTCTTGGGGAAAATGCTGGGCCAGATTCCTCAATAGAATAATTATGGTCTGCTCCGTGTCTGCCAAAGTAACGTGAACAAGACAAAATAGCATAAATTCATGTATTAATTTATAAAACTCCTATTGTAGCTGCGGTCTAAAATGAGAGGTACAAACACCAAAATGAAAATACTCTCACTGACAAAAAAAACAAAAACACACCCAGGAGGAATTGGATGAAACATTCTATGGCCTCTTGGGTAAACCTCTACCCTGGATATAAGATGGCATATGGTTGGGCAGGGAGGAATAAAGGTTCCAAATAATATCCCGCAGCATATTTTCCCAAAGATGTTGCGGCCATGCATGTGAATATTGCACATTCATAGTTTGGAGAAGCGGCTTATCCAACTAGTCCTATAAAGTGTCACAATCTGGCAAAGGCATTCATGGGGAAACACTTTCTGTGGACAAGAGAGCCAGTTTACAGGCCTGCTTTCAGAGGCAACACATGTGGCCACAAAATGTCTTAGACATGTTGCTGAACTGTCTCTCTATAATTATTAGGGGAGGAGATTAGCTGTCCTCTACTACAGCTCCCTAGATCATCACCCCAGAAGAATGGGCAGTACAGCAAAGGCAGAACTGAAGCTCTCACAATGAGGCCTCAATACCTGAACCTGTTGTCGAATCCCAAACAAAACCCGGATTAGCCACTAAAGACCATACCGTTCCAGTCTATAGTAATCCATGTTTCTCTTTCCCAACAGCACTGAAAGTGTGGGAGATGCTCATTCCTGTCAGTGGATGAAACAGTCCTCTCTACTAGTTACTGTGTGTGCATGCTCTCATGTAACCAATCCTCCCAAAATCCATAACAGCTGGGTCAAAGCAGCCTACATTCTGTGTAATTCGATCTCTCACCAAGAGGTACACTACCCAAAAATAGTCTCTGAGAGCCTCATCATAGGGGAGTGAGAGAAACACTTTTATGCACTCTTCTGGCAAGAATCAATACCTGATCAGAACACACTTGTATCTGAAACAGGACTACATGTTGAGTTTGGCAACAAGCCTACTTTTCTATAAGGGTGCAGTTTTTATTTTTGTCAATGAGTGTATATTTATACAAGCCTATACACATACAGTATAAATGAAAATGCCACATTACCCAACTCATTCAACTGTTCAGGAAAAGAGCACTGTGCAGCTAAATATGTACCCCAAACTGGGAACACCCATCCTGATAGTCTGTCCATAGCTCTATACCAGGAGGGGGCGTTCTTTACCACTCAGCCATGATGCTGAGCAGTGAGGAAGGACCCCCCTCTCCTGACAGAACTCTTAAAGTTGGCCAGGGAATTCAAATGACCTTAATTTATATGGCAGATTCTTGATGATGGACCTGGGGGGTTCTGGTCTGCTTCAGAGTACTGGATCAAAGGATCAGAACCAGCCACCAAACCAGAGGTCGCTACAGTCTGTCCCTTCTACTCTGACCTCACAGGTAACACCTGTGTTAGTAGGGATGGCTCACTATAGTAGAGACAGCCATGACAACACAAGTACCTATCTGTGAGAAAAGGGGGGTTGGAGGAGGCAGGGAGCGGAGAAACCTGGGGGACGGGCCTAATCATGTGACTAGGGGATCGGAACCTCCAAATTCATCATAAAGAATTTGCCGGATCGATGAAGAAAGAGCTACCCAGACAACTCTTTGAAGAAAAGTAAATTGAAAACCATAATAATAATTCTCCCCATTGCTTTACAAATAAAAAGTCTTGGCTGTGAAAAGTTGGAAGAATTAAACAACTGAAAAAAAGGAACCAATAAATCTTGCCAGTCATACCTGGTTTAATTTCCTTTGTCCCCAAGACATGACCAAAAATTCTAGCAATGTCATTAACGTGTGCAGCAACCTGAATGGAAGAAAGGTGCAAAAACTGAAGGCAAGCAAACTGTGGAATCATTCTGTATGCATACAATCTCAACTAACATGCCAGCTCCTTTGTACAGAGGGTATAACTGTATACTAAGCGGGCAGTTCTTGATCCGCAGGCGTGCTGTATCAACAAGGGTTGCATGTGAAATAAACACCACAGCTTCTGGTGGGTCCAGTTAGACAGGTATTTTATCAACGAAGATCAATGTCACCAGATGACCTGAAAGCAACCTATGCTACTAGTATCAACTAAGTGGAGAGAGTCATCCTCAGTACACACTGATCAAGCACATATAAACATTGATCTAGAATACAGTACGTTACCTCATAAACTTGTATCTGGCAGAGAATTATACAGAAGAGGCAAATAATACATCACAGGCGTGGAGGGCCACAATCAAGATAACAAAACACCCAAATAGTATCAAACATATAAATGTATTAATATCCTGAATAAAAGTATGGATATACAGAGGCAATCAATACATATAAGACATGGGGGGACTACATAAGTCTAAGAACCAGGAATACCAAGATGGTGTGTATAGTGCAGCAAGTAAAGCGGAGTATGCTGCGGAGACTAAATACATGTACCAAACACTCATGGACACGTAATAAATATACTAACACCTAGGTATAAATACCATGAAAGGTAGTAGAAATGAAAAAAGGTCCTATGAGTAAGAATGTACCTAGAGCCAATACTACATAATGACCGCCAGCAATAACTTACCACACCAAACATCGGCCTTGTTTTATGGTGTGGTAAGTTATTGCTGGCGGTCATTATGTAGTATTGGCTCTATGTACATTCTTACTCATAGGACCTTTTTTCATTTCTACTACCTTTCATGGTATTTATACCTAGGTGTTAGTATATTTATTACGTGTCCATGAGTGTTTGGTACATGTATTTAGTCTCAGCAGCATACTCCGCTATACTTGCTGCACTATACACACCATCTTGGTATTCCTGGTTCTTAGACTTATGTAGTCCCCCCATATCTTATATGTATTGTTCGTCTCTGTATATCCATACTTTTATTCAGGATATTAATAAATGTATACGTTTGATACTATTTGGGTGTGGATATTATGCAATGATATAACGCCATGTGCTATCTGTCCGTGAATGAGAACACGTTGCCCCAGATTTACTAATAGTGCAAATAAGCAGTCTAAAAATAGACCAGATTTACCACAATGGTTGATGACAAAACTGGCATATCTTTTATATTATGTAGTCCAACTTTATTCCACTTGTTAGTAGGACAGAATTTTACAATCTAAAGCATTTTAGTCACATTCAACTATTTAGCAAATAAAATTTCAACCCAAACTAGATACACCATTGTCCAGCCATAACCAAAATAGTTCATCTGGGCTTGAGTTTTACACTAAGCACCAATAAACCTCTATATAGTTAGTCCTGCTCTCGGCCTAGAAATGGATACAGCTATATGCAGTGTAGACAATGGTCTGAGCTTCACAGTCTGGAATTCTGATTAACAATGGGACAGATTTACTATTTGAAGTGTGTCAAAAAACTAACACGTCTTACCCTACCATTTATTATCTGCTTTAGACTGAGGCCCCACATTGCAGAAAATAACCTTTATTTTTGTTGCAGATTTTGCTGCAGTATTTTGAGCCAAAGCCAGGAGTGGGTTGAGCAGAAGGGAGGTGTACACAAGCTTTCTTTACATTTCCCATTTCCTTTGATAACCACTCGCTTTGGCTCATAAACCACAACAAAATCTGCAACAATAACCAAAAAAAAAGCAGCCTTTCCGCAATGTGGGGCCTTGGCCTTAAACACTTTCTGCTCCTTATAAGAAAAGTGTGTGCCACAGTGGTACACTTTTTATCTGCAAACAAACAGATGGTGAAAAGGTAGAATAGATCATCTAAAATGCTAGATTTATCATCCAGTGCCAGCTGAATTACTGCACGGAAAAAATAGAGATTAAGAAAATATCATCAACATAAATACTTTTGTATTACCCTCAGGATTTTCCACATGAAGAGTGTGGTAGCCTAAAATTTAGACATTATTAGTAAATCTGCCCCATGTGTGCTGCACAACACTCTCTCTAGACTGGATACAATAGTGTCCACTTGCAGAGGGCAGGACTAACTTTTCAAGCGAACAGCAAAAACCTACATGTCGGGTTTTTCTGTCCGCTTGAAAAATCGGATATCTTTGGGAACGGACACTTAAGGACAGACACGGACTGTAAAAGAACGCACCCGATCTCCATTTAAATCAATGCAAAATGTCATGGACACAGCTAGTGTCCGATGCTAATGTCCGCACAAGATTTTGCACGGACATTAGCAGCGGACACTAGCTGTCGGACACCAACGGTAGTGTGAACACTCCCTTAGAGGTTTATGATGCTAGCACTCCCTGCTTCTTTGTAGCTCTCCTGTCCTGTAGTATATACAGTATGGCACAGTGAAGCTACAAGCAGGAAAGGTCTCCTAGTATCACAGATTACTGTGATGTAAAGCCATCTGGTCTACTGACTGGGAAATCTGGATGATATAAGGACCAGATTTTCCAGCCTGGATTACACCACGTGTATGGTGTCTCACGCAGCTGGATCTGGATATGATACAGGACATCGACCACCACAAGGACAATTTTTAAACTTGCATAATGTTGTAAGGGCCATTGTGCACATTCCTCTCGTGTAAAGTGCAATCTTGCTGCCAAGAGATTATTTTATTCCATATGAAAATTGGCTATTTGGTGCCTCAGCTAAGGGCCTAGTCCTTTCAAAGCACTCATTCCTTTTGTGGTCACTTGTGGCACCCCTAAACAAGAAGATTAACAAAAAAAAAAAACAAACAGATCCTCTGGCAGTCATGGCCACTCCCAGAGTGCACTCAACAACTCATTTGCATTTTAAACAAACAACTTCTTAGCAGCAAGTCAGCACTTTGTCAGACAAGAGGTATAAGCAGTATGAGAGTAACTGCCTAGACAACAGCATATAGGTGGCTTTAGTGGTGGTAGACATCTCTAAGTCTCATTTCCTCAGTCGCAAAATCTTTTAGACGAACAGATTTAGGCTCTGTTCACATCTGTATCGGAGTCTCCATCGCAGATTCCTCCAAATATTGGTGGGGAAAAAAAGTCCTGCAAGGTTATGGTGGAAACCCAACAGAATGCATTATAGTCTATAAGGTCTGTGGGTAACCACTGTTATGGATCTGAACGACAGAGAGCATGGCACAAGTGTGAACCTAGCCGAAGACAAAAACGTGTTGGTCAGATCCAGAATCTGGTACAAGATTGTAAGACAGCTGAGTAGAGCATTAAATATAACTATTGCAGTTTTACATAAGGAATTTTAAAAGGTTATCCCTGTAGGACTTCCATTGATGTGAATTATACCTGTGAAGGGTTTTTCTCATACAGGAAAGCAATACATTGAAACACCGTGCAGTTCTCCTCAAAATCTTCCTTCAATGGCATTGAACGAAGTAACACGGGAAATACCTAAGTTAGGGCAGAAACAGAACGTTAAGCTTCTAAATAAAGAAAAAGCATCAAATGGATCAAGGTTAACCCCTTAACGACCGGGCCTGTTTGGGTCTTAGGCACTGATCGTTGCATTCAGCACATCCCCTGGGCAATACGAGGATCAACCGACGTTGGGAAGATCAACTCGCACTGCCCAGGGGGAGGAGCTGAATGATGCAGCATCAACTTAATGGTCAACGTTTAACAACTCTTTCTGGGGGGGATTTAGCAATTCTACCATTGATCTTTGTGTTATATATTTGCACTGCTAGTTGAAGTGTACAATTCTTGGAATCATTTTGAGGTACCTACATCTTTTTGATTGTGTCGTACTCCATTTTTGTGTGAGGCTGGAGCAAACACATTTTAGCATGGTTTGTGATTATTTTTCACACAGTAAGAAAAATAAGGTGATAATTTTATTTTTAAAGTTGTTATGGGTGTAGCAATAATAAGTGCCTTTATGTTACATGATAAATACTTGCCGGTGTGAATGGTGTTTAACGGTTTTGTATTACATGGTAAATACCTTGATATGAACTGTGCTTAATAGTCTTGAACAGTATTCATACAACCAAGTCCAATGTGTAACGGTCTTTGTGTGGGCCATAGTACTCAGCCTGAACTTGGCAATTGCATCATAGACAGATATCGTGCGCCACAAGCACAGGACACCTTGGTTGGACTGATTTCTTACAACTCAAGGGAGCCTACACACGGAGTTACGCTCCGCTCATTCTGAACGTAAAACTCATTCAGAATGAGGGCAGCGTAAAATCCAGATCCCATTGATTTCTATGGGTGCTGGCATATGTGCACTACCCATTGAAATCAATGGGAGGCTTTTTTCCCTATTGCTTTCAATGTGATACGCGCGTATGCCGGCACCCATAGAAATCAATGAGATCTGGTTTTTACACCGCTCATTCTGAATGAGTTTTACGTTCAGAATGAGCGGAGTGTAACTCCGTGTGCAGGCTCCCCAAGACAGTTTTTTTGAGAATGGAAATTTACACCAGTTCCTGCCTAGCATATGATAAGCCGACCTTAATAAATTTGCCCCAATGTTTATTTGTTTCATGAATATGGGGCATAAATTATAAGAATTATCTTACAGAGATGTATATAGCACTGATGCAATATCTGCTAAATACCTGTTAGTGTGAACTGTGCTCTTTACTTTCACAGTGCACTTTGTTTGCTGACTTTAGGACATGTCATTTGAAATCTGAATTCTTTGAATTGTTATTTTACTTCTCATCTGTCTTTAGACTAGGCAAACAGAACCTTAAATGAACGACATCTATGACTATTTCCTTATTTATTTAACAAAGGTAACTCAGTCAATAATTCAACAAACTCAAAAAATAAATGTGTGAAAAACTAAGTACACAGCAAGGAACAATGGCTTGTAGAATGACATTAGGCAGCAATAATGTAGCAATCATTTTCTGTATGACTATCAGTCTCTCACTCTTCTTTATAACATTGCTATGAGCTTATCGAGATTTGTGGGAATATTTTTATGGATGGCTCTCCCAAGGTTCTGTCCATTGTGTTGAGCAGTTGATGGAGCAACACCTTGATTCTTTAGTACAAAGAGAAATTTGATTTAATGGATACTACGTGCCCAGGCCCTACAAAACAATACCAAATCATCGCACCTCTACCATCAAGCTTGACTGCTGTTATGAGGTATGTTTATGTTGTATTTGTTTTTCACCAAATAACGAATGGAAGTTGTCCCCACTCGAAGTCATAGTTAACGCGAAGAAAAGCAAGACTATCCTGCGGGACATTAAGAGGGAGCCCCTCAGTCCTTGAGGGGTTCACTTTATAGCCTGAAAGAGTGCCGTAGGTGTAAAGCAAACGCAGGCAGTTTGGGAGGGTAACCAAAGACATTTAAATAGCCAAATTTAGCTGTACTTAATTCACACAGTTCTAAATTTCGGCCTAGATTTTGTTAAATAATGACAAATACTGATAAATACACTGTATTTTGTCAAGTGCTGTTCATCTGAGGTTATATGTACATAATTTGGACACCTTCTAAGGACCAGAAGCTTTTTGTTATCATTATTATGCCCCAATATGTAAAACCATAGAATTTAAATAGGGTGTATTTTGTTATATGCATTACTAAAATTTGGGTCTTTAAGCAGCTATACCAATAATGTGTTGTTTTTTTATGTAGTACAGTATTACAAATGTGATAAAAAAGTTTTGTCATTTTTTTTTACAATATTAAAATTTTTTGAAAAACATAACACTAGGTTCACACTAGCACCCGGAGTCCGTTCTCAGCTTTACATCTTCTGCATGCAGAAGACGGAAAGCTGTCAGACCGGGTCCGGCTGTGAGCGCTGGTGAGCGTTTTATGCTCTCTGCCGCGAAACCGTTTTTTTAAAATCGGACACAGAGTACTGCATGTTCGACTCTGTGTCCGATTTTTTTTTAAAAAAAAACGAAGAGCGAAGAGCATAAAACACTCACCGGTGCTCACAGCCGGACATCTTTCAAACCCATGAATGGGTATGAAAGAGTCCTGCAGCTTTCCGCCTCCTGCTCAGTTTTATGCAGGAAACGGAAACCTGCATGAACGGAGACCGGGCTCAGATGTGAACGAGCCCTTATTTTGCTTCCTTTGGGAGACTAACTACTATGATTGCTTATAACAGGGACAGGACAACCAATCAACACCTCACAATCACATTTTGGTGGGGGCAACGAGGTGGGTCCTTCCCTTTGTCTATAGGTATTAACTGGGTAATATCAGAGTTATCTGTGATTCTGGCTATTATAACAGTGTATTAGCTGTGGTTGCTGTGGGCTCAGCTCCAGAGCAAGTATATTTCCAGACTGGACATGAATGGCATATTCATATGAAAGGCCATGAATATCTGCCAGATACAGGCCCCAGAGGTGTGTCCACTGTATCCAGACAGATTATACATGAAGTGGCCACGTCTGTTAATGGCGCTCTTCATTCTCGGTTCCCAGAGGTGGGACCTGCATCTATCAGGCAAATGTAAATGGTACTGGTATACTCCTTTACCATCTATTAAAAAGATGAGAAAATGTACACTAATGCTAGTGCTGGGCAATGAATTGCAAAATAACAAACTGAACTTACTCAAGTTATTTCAACTATTCTTCATCAATGCCATCCTGTGCCACAATGCCATTGGCTAAAGGATACAGTATCTCACAAAAGTAAGTACACCCCTCACATTTTTGTAATTATTTCATTATATATTTTCATGGGACAACATTTAAGATATGACACTTTGATACAATCTAAAGTAGTCAGTGTACAGCTTGTATAACAGTGTAAATATGTTGTGCCATCAAATCACTCAATACACAGCTATTAATGTCTAAACCCCTGGCAACAAAAGTGAGTACACCTTTGATTGTGAGATACTATATGTCACTAACTGTACGCCGTCCAAGCTAATACGTGAATAACCAAAATGTCCAAGGATCCTATCTATACTGCTTGTTAATGTGAATGTAAGACTTTTCCTAAATACACTGCTTCAGCAAAACTGCTTTGTTTGTCCACTATCTTACTTTATTCATTTTTTTTTTGACACATGCCTTGACTTATCTGGTCATAAGTGATGCATCTGCTGCTCTCAGGGGGGAGGGAGGAGGAGCTAAGCGCACGGGAGCGAGCCTGGAGGGGGGGGGGGGGGTAGTTTACCCTTTGGGGGAAGGGGCCGCCAATACAGACCCGGCGTCCGCTGTAATAAAGAGGCGGATGCCGGGGACAGTTAGACGCCGGCACAGATGCCTGCAACATCACTATGCTGGCATCTGTGCCGGCGTCTAACCGTCCCCAGCATCCGCCTCTCTATTACAGCGGATGCCGGGTCTGTATTCACATATGCAAAGCCAGCGGCGAGATGCCGCTGGCCCTGCGTGCAAGCTCATAGATGGTGAGACCAGTCTAGCCTTCACAATGCCAATACAGACCCGGCATCCGCTGTAATAGAGAGAGGCGGATGCCGGGTCTGTATTCGCATTGTGAAGGCTAGACTGGTCTCACCATCTATGAGCGTGCACGCAGGGCCAGCGGCATCTCGCCGCTGGCTTTGCATATGTAACCCCGCCCACCAATGACGCAACAAAGCAGGAAGACAGGAGATTTTACAGCAACGAAGACTGGTGAGTATGCGACGTGGGAATACCCCTTTAATGTTACAGGACAATTGTACTTCATTTTGGTACCATTTACTATTCTATATGATATACTGGGAAGCTAGAAAATCAATTCAGAATAGGGTGGAATTTAACAAAACCTGCCTTTCTACAACTTTTGGTATGGAAATACCAAATTTATATAGTTTTTATTGCATTTTAATCCCTTAAAAACATCAAAAACTTTGCAATAAATGAATGAATGAATGAATGTCACCATATTCTGACTACCGTAACTTTTTCAGATTTCTGCGTACAGGATGTATGAGGAGTCTCTGTTGCAGGCCACAAGTACTTTTAGTTATACTATTTTGGGGAAAATTGATTTTTCTTTTTATTTCAATTTTTATGAGGCACAAAATAAGGGGGTGATTTGAATTTTTACTGAATAATTTTTAATTATTGTTATTAAACTTTTTTTTTTTTACTGTAATTATCAGACTCCCCAGGGGGTCTGATCCCTGATGCGATGCGTTATAATGATAAAGTATTGCAAAATACTGGCATTTGTATTACATGATACAGCCTGTAATACAAACGAATGCCAGACATGGCAATGCATCACCAGCCCTACTACAGTGGATGCCAGGAATGGGTTAATTAGCCGTGATTTCAATTTAGATCATCATTTCCCATTTCTAACTAGTGCAATATTATAATAGCTTTCAGTAAAATTCCACATATTGGAGAAATGCAATAGCAAATGATTCCTACCTGTTCCAACGGAACACCTTCTGGATGTCTAAGTATCAAGCGACTTACAGCCCCACATACATTGTCCAGTGCTCGTGGATTCTTCTCAGAGCTGATTATAGAGGAGAATATAGAAAGCAGCTTGGGGAAATTTCTGAAAATGTGTCAAGGAAAAGTAACAAAAATCTTGTAGAGCAAAGAAAAACAAAAGTGGCAGATTTATTACCGTATTTTACGGACTATAAGGCGCACTGGACTATAAGCCGCATTGCCCATGAGCGCCTTATAGTCCGTCTCGGTTCATATATAAGGCGCACCGGACTATAAGCCGCAGTCCGCTGCGCATTATATGTTATTGAAAGCGGCGGCAGGCAGACTTTGCCAGTGGCCGCTTAACCCCCCGCGTGCCGCGTACCCCCCCCCCCCCCCCCCCCCCCCCCCCGTTTTAAAATAAAAGCCTGAAACAGAATGTGAAACTTACCGAGCGGTGCAGGGTGGGCGGGCATTCAGGCCTCCTCTTCCTCCGATGTTCCGTCCTCCTCCTCCGCCGCTCGCTAACTGATAATGGCCTGGGCGCATGCGTAGCCGTAGTAGAAGCATTATGATATTGCGCATGCGCCCCGGCCATTATCAGCGAGTGCCGGAGAAGAAGGACGGAACATCGGAGGAAGAGGAGGCCTGAATGCCCGCCCGCCCTGCACCGCTGGGTAAGTTTCACGTTCTGTTTCAGGCCGGCGTGACAGCAGGGCTGCCGGACACTTCCCATTCATTTCTATGGGAGCCGGCATGCGAGCGCTCCCCATAGAAATGAATGGACTGCTTTTTTCCATTCATTTCTATGGGGAGCGCTCGCATGCCGGCTCCCATAGAAATGAATGGGAAGTGTCTGTCCATTCATTTCTATGGGGAGCGCTCGCATGCCGGCTCCCATAGAAATGAATGGGAAGTGTCCGGCAGCCCTGCTGTAACGCCGGCGTGTACGGCTGTGATACACGCCGGCGTTCTGTAGTGTGAATGCACCCTTACGGTGCCTTTTATGTATGTATGGAAGTGGCACGCAGACTTTGCCGCCGCTTCCATCCATATATAAGCCGCACCGGACTATAAGCCGCACTTACGATTTCTGAGGAAATCGTAGGTTTTTATGTGCGCCTTATAGTCCGGAAAATACGGGTACTATTTTATGCCAGTTTTCTGTTGTAAAACAGTTGCAAACTAGGGTTCAGGAGAATAGAATGTTTTTTTCTACTTCCCGACCGATGTCTCCATCGCCGAGATATTAGCTTTTCACCTGATATGCTAATGAGCTGGTGGGTGTAATGAAAGTGTCACCATAGCTGTCACCGCATCATAGAGCTCCCTTCTCTACTATGACTGACAGGGCCAACATCTCAGCAATGGAGGCACAAATCAGAAAGCAAAAAAAAAAAAGGTTATTCACAAGAATCCCAGCTATATCACTGTACTTCTAGTTCAATAGTGACTATTCTGCTGAAAAACTCCCTTTAAATGTTACCCATAACATCTACAGACACCCCCATTTTGTACAGGTTTGTAGGAATTAATACTTTCTGTTCATCTAATGCATCATAAAAGGAAAGATCTACTTAATTCCATAGTTAAAACAGATCTGAAATTGTATGTACTGTGTAAGAAAATTCAACAATTGCACAAGACCAGGCATTTATAAAACACCAAGGATACTTGAGCATGGCTGCACCTCCATGTTCTGCAAGGACCCCGAGCCCAAACACTGAATTACTACGAACTTCATCATCCGCATTCTGAGCTCCAGCGATGAGAGCAGGAAGCAGCTGTGCTACAAATGGCGCTGTTGCATCTCCTAAGCTTACTATGGTTTCAGCAAGTGTACCCACCGCAAAAGACTGCTCCGCAGGAGAGCAACTGGACTTCTGTGTAAAGAGGAAGGTTCACAGAATTTACGTCATGATTACCATACAAAGTGTTAGGACAGAAAAGGAGAACATCCCTACAAACAGAAAATCAAAACAGATCAGTATGGTCAGACCCCAGGGAATAAAATTATTGACAGAGTTCTACTTTAAGAATTTCCCCACAGCTATACTTGTGAATGCCCACGCACCAGTCACATTAGACTCTCTCTCAGTTGGCAAACAGTTAAAATAGACTAGCTAGAAGAATACCCTTTTAATATCATCCATGTCAAACACATCCATATAAAGTAATAGACAGTGCAGTACTTACTGTTTTGTTGAGGAGCAATGGAAGAAACCCTGCAAAGTATGGCGCAAATGTCACCCCACCAACTGCAGCAGCAACCAAAGGAATTCCCTCTCCTGCATGTTCCACTAACATTGCATCCATCTCGGCCTGAGTGCAAAATACAAAATTTATCACTTTTTGCCCTTACACATACATTTGTACTTTCCTATACTCCTGGATTCTTACTTTTGGGTATTTTTTAGACGTTTAACAGAAAATGTGGCAAACTTAAGACTTTTCTCTGATTGCTCTTTATTCTAAAGCCTTGTTTCTATAATGTAATTTCTATTTTCACTACCATTGTGGGAAGCAACTCAAGAAGAACATTAAAAACCACAATACAAACACAAGTTAGGCTTCTTTGCCAAGCTTTGTTTTACCTGGGATAAAGATTCAGTTTGGCCCCCCTTCCCCTCCAACGCAAGACATCCAATTCCTTGTATAATGACATGTATTAATTCATTTAAAGTTCAGCAGGCCATTCATACACCTGCCATGACGCTGCAGCTGCAGACAGACTTATGCAAAGCGAGCCTGCCGCTAAAATAATATGTATCCACCTTGTTACTGGAGTCAGAGATACGCATGTCCCAAGGCCACTGGCCAGACTCCTTTCCACCCCAACCCGGCTCTGAGTACATGGACGCTTTCCAAGCTCTGTGCAGGAGAGGATTTTATTTTCTTTTTTTAAGATAAAATAAAATTTTGTCCTTTGAAATCAGAAATGCATTTCTAAAAACCTCTCTTACGTAAAAGCTCTCCTGGCCTAACATGATACGAATCAATGAAAAAAGTTAAATGAAATCCTCATAAAAATATATGAGCACCTCTACTCTGGGAGACTTGATACTATATCAGGTGAACTATACAAAGTGTGTTAACGTATTATACATATCAAGTTGAAGTGCAAATCAGTAACACTGTTATTTGCATGCATAAACGAACAAAGCAATGCAGAAAGAAACCATACAGGTTAGGTGACAATATTACACATGTTGGCAGCTTTCTGTTTGCCAGTCCTTCTAGCACACTCCTGATCAGCTTTACACCCCACATATATCAGCAATTTCTTTTCAAACAGTAAATGACAGAAGAAAATGTTCTGAAAGCGAAAGACTGTGTAAGCATCAAATTCTACTAGTCCTTGCCGTTTTCCTTGAAATCCATTAAGGATCGTATACGCGGCGTTATTTTGTGGCCGCAAAATCACGGTCGCAAAATAATGCCGTGTATATGATCCAGGCTCCCATTGAAATCAATGGGAGCTTTAACGGCGCTCAAAATCTCTCACGTCGTATACGTGCCAGGTCACACGGCACGTTACTCCGTGTGAATAGACCCTTAAGGGGTATTCCAACTCCCAAGAGGAGAATGGAGCTTAAAATAAAAACAGTACATACCTCCCTGTCTGTTTGGCGAGGGATGTACAGACACACAGTAAATCTCCCCCCAAACACAGACTCCCTTGCTAGATTCCCAGCAGAACAGACGGCGAAGTACTGCCTATTATTTTAAGCCTCCCTAAGGGCTGAAAAATAACAGGACCCCCACTTTAAGTTATATCAGTTATATGCAATTTGCAATTCTCAGGGTAATAAAAAAAAGGAGAAACATTTTGTTGGGAGGGACAATAAATAGGAAATACAGGCTTCTAGTTATTCCTCGTGTGACAATTCATAATATCCCTGAGCAGGTGCCAAAGCAGGAACCAGTCAGGTGGGTGGGTGACCAAACAGACAGTTTATGACCTGTAGGCGTTGCTATGAGGCAGCTGAAGGGTAGCGAGACAGCCTCCACCTGACCTGGCTGATATACCTGCTCTACAGGATCATTACCTTAAGAGCAAATATGCCATGAGACAGAGGAGCAAGCTCTAAAAGACACAGTCACAGCAGTTCAGAGGCCACTTGGGCAGGGTCACCGTCATAGTCCCACCAAAGAAAACTACTCTAGATTTAAATGAGGGGAAAGACCACTCACAATGTGATAAAAGAGTAGGAGAGAAGGCAAAACAAAGAGTCAAACCAGTTTAAGCTACGAAAAAAAAGCGCTAATGTAACACAGAAAGAACCTGCTCCTGGGACAGACAAACATGAAGTTGTGAGAGTTGGGAATCTACAGCTAAGAAACTGCAGAAAGCCAGTGTGCAAACGCAGCGCTCTAACAGCTCAGAATGGAAATACAAGAGACTGTCCTATGTTTGCAGGTTGGAAAATGCTTCTTCAATTTCTTGCCGTTCCTCTTTGTACGAGGAGCTCACAGTCATTCAGCAATCATTTCCCTGCTTATCCTGATAATGACGGATACAGTCATCACAGGTAAGAAAGTCTTTAAGGTCCTGCAGCTTTGTACGCCTAAGATGTACTATACATTGTTTCACACTTAAACCTCTTAAAGATTGTGTTACACATCATGTGACATGTAGGGTTTGGGGGTGTTCATGTTAACCAGACACTTTAGGACCTCTGTATTTGTAGAGTCCCAACACCTGTATTATAAACATAAGCCGTTCATAGAACAAAATACATCTGACTGCACTGTAAACTACTGACGGGACAAAAGCGGTTCCTCCAGCCACCTGCTATACAATACATACACAGACTATCATAATAGATATGTATCTATATTAGCTCATCTATTATCTTGCACACTTCATATAATAGATTCCTTTTGCTGCTCAAACCTCTCAGTCCATCTACTGTATTCATTGATTTTGACTGAGAATCCACAGCTCAGTTGACTGCAGTTGTAAGATAACACAACTCTTATTTAGTGAGAACACTGGATAACAATTATTTCTTGTCACTTCAAGGCAAATCTATTGAATATTTCTATTTCCATGCTGGCATCATAGTAAATAGGACCGCTAAAACCCCTTTCCTGTGTATATCTAGTATTCTGGTTTACCTTGGCAACACATGATAATCTGGACTTTGACTCAGTTCTTATCTTTATTGACCCGTTTGCTCTGGCCTTAAAGATACATACTAGAATATTACCACATATCATACCTTAAGGTCTTCTTATAGCAAATCATATGAAGCTACAGATGCTACATGTCAAAAGAACAAACTATTTTAGTCTGAAGACCTCAGCTGTGTTACCTGTTCTTAGTGTATTCACGTACATCATCATCTTGGATGAAATTACTATACGAGTTATATTGTTAGAATACACAGACTATCGTTAGTGGTAAACACAATGAATAATGTGTATTGGCACTCTGTTTATAATAGTAACATTGTTCATGTCTTACATACAAGGCTATTCCTGGCACACTTGACACCAGAGTCAGACCTTATGAAAGTAGCGGCACCCACCACAAGGGTCCCGTGAACTGCGGTTATGACCGCACACCAATATCTGGGTGGTAAAATCTGAACCTGAACTTAATAGACAGGGATAGTGAAGTCTCCTGATGAGTTTTAAAAGAAAACA
This sequence comes from Leptodactylus fuscus, assembly GCF_031893055.1. NCBI lineage: Eukaryota > Metazoa > Chordata > Amphibia > Anura > Leptodactylidae > Leptodactylus > Leptodactylus fuscus. Next base: position 135,722,147 of record NC_134265.1, read on the forward strand.
AAACGCGTAGAGACTAGACTTCTTGCTTTAATAGGAGTGAATTGCTGCTAATCATCTAGGCAGTAATTCAGCGTATTGGTCAGGTGCCCTTTTAATTTAGGGACAGCGCTATTACTGACAGGGATAGGTGTTTCTAGATGACAGTAGGAAACAATCTCTCCAGAACTAAGGTGTGCTGTCTTTAAGTGTTCAGAAGCTGCTAGGTATTGATAGCAGCAGTATTAACCCCTCTAGTGCTGTATATGGTTTAGTGTGTAAATGAATACTGATCTACTTGACCAGTTAGCACTAGTGTGGAGTTCTTCTTGGATCGGTGCTCTCTTTTATAGGGAATCACACAATATCTTAAGACAATTTTAATATATCAATAAAAGTTATATTTTAATATTATTTCGTTTTGGGAGGGACACTATTTGGTTGGATATTTTAGTCTGAAGACCTCAGCTGTGTTACCTGTTCTTAGTGTATTCACGTACATCATCATCTTGGATGAAATTACTATACGAGTTATATTGTTAGAATACACAGACTATCGTTAGTGGTAAACACAATGAATAATGTGTATTGGCACTCTGTTTATAATAGTAACATTGTTCATGTCTTACATACAAGGCTATTCCTGGCACACTTGACACCAGAGGCAAGCATAACTAATGGCAATATATCAAATCACCCTACCACCTTCCATAAACAAATTCCAGTTATCCAGTTCTTTATATCCAATGGATTATCAGTAAAATTCCTGGATTCCAATCCAACCAAGGTCAATATCTGCAAGGAGTTTGTATGTTCTCGCCTTGTTTGCGTGGCTTTCCTCCGGGGACTCCGGTTTCCTCCCACACTCCACAGACATACTGATAGGGAAATGTAAATAGCCCTATATGGGACAGTGCCTAACAAAGTCTATAAAAGCGCTGCGGAATATGTTGGCATAATACAAGTAAGCTAAATAGAATAAATAATAATAATAAAATATGATAATCAATACAAGATCAGAAGGGTCCAATACACTCACGACCCACTCTGACTGGTATGTACCACAGCCCCTTAGTTAATCCGCAAGGTAGTTCTGGTACTGAATGTGATCACACCTATCTGATGGTGATGACCTAAGGACAGGACATCAAACTTTTAAGCATTAGATAACCATTTAAGGCTATTGCCCCCACATTGTGAAAAAGCAGGTTTTTTGTTGTTGTAGGCTTGCTGCATTTTTTTATTGCCAATCCCAGCAATGGCTACAACAGGAATGGGAAATATAACGGAAGCCGTTATTGGTTTCAATCAATTGATTCAAAAAACGCAAAACAAGCAGCTTTTGTGCAACGTGAGGCCTTAGCCTAAATCATCATCTTCAATATGGATGGAATGGAAAGTGAAAAAGTGGATGATCGTGAAATCAATGAAAGACAAGCCACCACAAAGGGAGTCTGTCACCAGAAAATAGTGCACTGTAGGGAACATTGTGCTGTGTTGGGTTTCCAAACCTGAATTGAGACCTCCCAGCTTCTTTTACATACTTTTTTTTTTTTTTTTTTCAAAAAAGAAGGCTTTTTCAAGGAAATTATGCTTCTATTGGATCATCTAAAAGTATGATATTCAGCATAATGTTACCTGCAAAACACTGTGACAAGTCTGAGATAAGAGTTTCCTGGTGAAAGATTCCCTTTAAAGTGACACTCCGGGAAAAGTTTCACTGCCGGAGTGTAATGGGTGTGCTGTATATATTTGTAGGTGTAATAGCTCTTAGGATTGTTGCATTTCTCTTTTTATTACTGCAGTTATCAATCTTAACTGTGACTTCCAAGATAACACAGTGTGTGCTGTGTGGATTAGAAATCACTTTATGCAAGTCTATGAAAGCCTCAATGTGAGTCTCATAGACTTGCACAGAGAAAGCGGCTTTGAATCCACACGTCAGATGCTGTAAAATCTGGACAATGAAAACGGAACTGGATGGTAATTTAGAGTTCAGTAATCACAAGAACGCATACCCCAACAAGAATGTAAGGCACACACATTAAACTCCAGGCAGAAGAGAAAAAGAAAAAAAATTCTCTAGATGTCATCTTTGCATTGTCATAGATGCTACATCACTACATTACATTTTTTCCCATTTACACACATTCTGCTGCTTGTCCTTGGAAACAGTTTAGCTCCACTGCACTGTCAGAAATGTAACCAAACAGCTAAACCATCATCTGGGTTCTCACAATGCACTGCTCTGGAAGTAAGCTTCAGACTGACTGCAGAAGAGAACATCAACTGTAAAAATCTTTAAAACAAAAAAAACACCCCATAGCTAATAGCAGACGAAAATATTTAAAGGGATCCTATCATAGAAACCCTTTTTTTTTTTTAAAATGAGTAACACGTCGGAATAGCCTTAAGAAGGGCTATTCGTTTCCTACCTTTCGTTGTCTTCTCCGCGCCGCCGTTCGCCTACAATCCCGGTTCTTGTTGGTATGCAAATGAGTTCTTTCGCAGCACTGGGAGCGGGCCCCAGCGCTCAGACAGCACTGGGGGCGTTCCCAATGCTGCGAGAGAACTCTCTCCAGCGCCGCGTTCATCTTCCTTAGGAGCGTCATCTTCCTTCTATTCTTACGGCGGTGGGTTGTAACTTCTAGGCCTCGGGACTTGGGCAGAGCAGACTGCGCATGCCCACACGCCACGAGAAAATGGCCGCTTACAATACTGTGCGAGTGGCCATTTTCTCTTGGCCTGTGGGCATGCGCAGTCTGCTCTGCCCAAGGCCCGAGGCCTAGAAGTCACAACCCACCGCCAGAAGAAGATGCTGAAGATGACACTGCTGAAGAAGAGGATGCGGCGCTGGAGAGAGTTCTCTCGCAGCATTGGGGACGCCCCCAGTGCTGTCTGAGCGCTGGGGCCCGCCCCCAGTGCTGTGAAAGAACTCATTTGCATACTGGTAAAAAACAGTATTTCTAACGAACGGCGGGCCGGAGGCGACGTGTCAGCTAGAAAAAAAAAGTGTTTCTATTAGAGATGAGCGAGTAGTATTCGATCGAGTAGGTATTCAAAATATTTGTACTCGATCAAATACTACTAGCTATTCACAGTAAATACTCAATTCAGAACCTATAGTCTAAGATCGGACCACAGCAGTCTCCATTGTGGTCTGATCCTAGACTCCGCCTCCTCACAGACGAGCCTCCGGCAGAGCTAGCGTTGATTGGCCGAATGCTGTACACTGGCCAATCAACGCTGGTCAATTCATTCCTATAAGAAAAAGTAAGCTCCCTCGTAACAGCAAGCTGCCAGCTCTCCCGACTAGCAAGGATGAGCTTGCTGCAGAACCAGCGTTGATTTGCCGCAGGCTTGTCTTTGCTAGTCCGGAGAGCTGGCAGCTTGCGGTTACGAGGGAGCTTACTTTTTATCAGCGCAACTGCAAGCGCTATTCAGTCAAAGCGCACGGACACCATAGACTATAATGGGGTCCATGCGCTTTAACTGCACAGCGCTCCTCCTAAACACTCTCCTCCTGCTACTCATGGACTTGGTGACTCTCCTTTAGTCGAAGAGTGGTTTCCCCTGAAACGAGCATTTTTTCCCATAGACTATAATGGGATTCGATATTCGATCGAGTAGTCGAATATTGAGGCTCTACTCGAAACAAATATCGAATCTCGAATATTTCACTGTTTGCTCATCTCTAGTGTCTATGATAGGATCCCTTTAATTCCAAAAGAATCTGAACAACAAAGAAGCCTAGTAGGAAATTTCTTATTGAAGGGTTATAACTCTCCCATTAAACACCCATCAATTTTATGTCCTACTGTGGAACTAAATAGAAGTAACAAATACACAGAGTTCATAATGCAACTGTATTCTTAGGTGACATGCACACGACCATGAAAAACGTGGCCAACACACTGTCTGCATGAGGCCTTAGGCTGGGTTTGTGAGGTTGTGTTTGGCCCAGGAATCGCGGTCAGTTTATTGTTCACATGTACAGGTTAGAACTTTTGTTCTTGCGTGAAAAGTGGGTATGTGAAAGCAGCCTAATTCTACTCTCTTCTGTTACAGGATTCCTGTTAGGTTTATGGTTTGGTGGCTGGCTATTCTCTCCTAGCACAGACACTGTTTTTCTGAGATTTCTCTCATTTCAAAATGAGACCTATCGCTCTATCCGTCTTCTGATCCCATGGATATGCTTCTGTGAAGAATGGAGTCAAGCACACAAGAAGAAGCAGCGTGACACAACCATGACTGAAACACCGTTCTCCATACAGTGTCGTCTCCTCAGTTTGTCTTGTTGGATTATTGCTGCTTCACATGGCAAACAAATGATACCAGACTATTTAGAATCACAACCAAAATGTAACCATGGGGAATGGCAGTGCCTCTTTACATATATTAATGCAAGCAGAAGCATTGATTGGCTCCTTCTCCCAATTGGCCTCGTACTTGGCACCACTCTATTGTACAGCGTGACTGGAAAGAGAGAATCTATCATACATGTCATTTTTGAAGAAAAGACCAGCATCAAGGAACTAGTGACCCCGCTTTTACTGACTACAGGCACTATGGTTTCATTCTACTTCCTTCCTCCTTTTATCACAGTAGGCTCATGGTCTATTCTGGCTTTGGATAGTCTATGTGGCATCCTAAGGTCTCACATTTCTCAGCCACTAACCACTGTATGCAGTGCACTGGAAGATGGACAAGTGAAGGGCTGAGAAAATATCTTTCAGACAGAGTATTGTCATTGATAATTCCTCTATGGATTAGTGCTACTTAAATAAAGAAGCACACCGAGTTTTACACTGGCTAGTGCAAGGACACTGTTCTGTATTTACCAGGAAAGCTACTGACACAGCTAAAAGCGTCCATAGGGCTGTATCACCCCAGTAGAGGCCAAACCTGCCACATATATCACTAGACAGCCAAAGGCATTTTTTATTTTTTTTGGACCCTATGGCATCCAGGCATTTGTTTAATGTATACGTCCCAGCACATATATTAAAAGGACACCATAGTAGGGGGCAGCTCACCAATGTGAAATGTACTGATTTAGCAAGTGGTAACATTGTGCTTAGCTTTGGAAATAGTAAATTAAGGCACAAACTGCACAAGTAGGACGCATCATGTACAAGGTCATTACATGCAAGTCTTTGGATCACAAGAAGCCACCCTTAAAGAAATGCTGCAGACCTAATCTGGCCGTGTACTAGGACACATTTTCCATGGCTGCGTAGAGAATTAGAAGATAGACACGATTTTGTTGGGTGTTAACCAACAGTTGGGGTTATTATTACTACTGTGAACTATTTATTTAGTTTTTTATTTTTTAACTTTGCTGAAATAAAGCAACAGAATGAAAAAGACAAATAAAAAAAATACAATTTTCCTTAATTCTCAATAGCATAAAGCTATTTACACAATATAAAATTGATTAGACAGGATCAAAACAACAGATATTAAAGAGTATCCGGTTTCTAGTACTAATAACTCAGTGCGGCTCACTCACCATACAGACTGTAGCAGCGAGTGTAGGGTATTGTAGCATCATTGCATAGATTCCAATGGGACAGCAGTACAGTACCCACACTTGCCAACAGTTTGTAAAGCAAGGGAGCAGCGCAGCTCAAGGTATGTAAACATTACAGAGTACCATGCGGTCTCGGTGTAGGTGATATGCGTGAGTCTTTGCTGTCAGACCATCGTAGATATAATATTGATGGCCTATCCTTAGGATAGGCCATCAATACTAGAAATCAGATAACCCTTTAAAATTGTCAGCCTGAAGGATAAAATTAAAAATCTTTGAATCTGTCATCATTAACACTAATGTTAAAATAAGAAAGGAATAATCACTTTCCTCAGCTTTTAATTTTTTTTTCCTCTTAAACAACAGAAAGGCAATGGGAGGGACCTTCCATTTATACTTTAACCTTGCAGTCAATGATCCGGTTAAAATAACATAGTATTGCACGTCTGAGGATTAGATACACAGCTCAGCACAGTATTACTTATTGGAGGATTAGATACATAGCTCAGCACACACCATCACACGTCGGAGGATTAGATACACAGCTCAGCACACAGTATCGCACATGGGAGGATTAAATACTTAGCTCAGCCCACAGTCTCACACATCGTTGGATTAGATACACAGCTCAGCCCACAGTCTCACATGTCGGACAATTAGATACACAGCTTACACGTCAGACAATTAGATACACAGCTTACCACAAGTCGGAGGATTAGATACACAGCTCAGCAAAGAGTATCACACATCGGAGCATTAGATACACAGCTCAGCACACAGTATCACACATCACAGCTTTACTCCAGGTATCCACAGCAACTCAGCCATTTTTCATCACAGCTTTAAAGGGGCGGGGTGCTGTGGATGATACTGTTACACAAGTTCACATTCACACAGCTTTACTCCAGGTATCCATAACAACCAATCGCAGGTTTTTCTCTGATATCCAAACTAAGATACACATGATCACATGACACTTATGGACATACACAAAAACCATATACAAAATACATCAGCGCGGGGCCACACGGTGGCTCAGTGGTTAGCACTGCAGCCTTGCAGCGCTGGAGTCTTGGTGTTCAAATCCCGCCAAGGGCATAAAACCATCTGCAAGGAGTTTGTATGTTCTCCCCGTGTTTGCATGGAGTTCCATCCCATATTCCAAAAACATACTGATAGGGAAAAATGTACATTGTGAGCTCTATGTGAGGCTCACAATCTACAAAAAAAAAATCAAAAAACAAACAAACAAAAAAAAAAATACATCAGCGCAAAACTGTACAATTCTTATGGTGCCACTACAGAAACAAAAAATTAAATATTCTCATGCAAAGTCGGGTCCTCCTGCTACTATATATACCGTATATACTCGAGTATAAGCCGAATTTTTCAGCACAGTTTTTGTGCTGAAAAAGCCCCCCTCGGCTTATACTCGAGTCAAGCAAAAAAAAAAATTATTTTTGGGAAGGGGGAGGGGTCTATGACCAGTCGCAATAGTAATGTATAGAATC